>NC_090934.1:249063334-249387084 GCF_040938575.1 Ambystoma mexicanum | reverse complement strand
TATACTTAAGTTACCTTTCCTAACCGATTATATTGCATGTTGATTTTTATAGAAATTAGACGTCAGTGATGACAAATTTTGCCTATAAGAATTGCTGTTCGACTGAAGTTCGAGGACGTTGGAACGCGACAGGTGATCGCAATGCTGCAGATTTCCATTTGTTTCTCTGTTTGATGTAATTGTCATTAAACGGACTTCCCTTTGCCAACTTACTGAGTCCTCATTATTGAGTCGTGTTGGAGTAAGTGAATCCTGCACCCCCTGTCCTCACATGGTGCAGCTATCTTGTCTTACAAGTTCTGGAGGGTGAGCGCTGACCTATGGGCCCGTCAGTAACTTCTTCCCCTCCTGAACACTTGGTAGCGTGAGGATGGTTTCGGCCATCGATTATTGATTATTGATTGATATAGTTATAAAACACCTTTAGACCGACGGCACGAAGTAACTCTAGGCCTTCGGTAAGATCACGAGTCCTTTCGCCATTCCGGCCGAGTAGACTGAGAAGCTCCCTATGGACAATGATAGAGTAAAACTTCAAAAATCTGCAGTGGGTCTGAAGGAACCCGCCTTTCCAAGCATAACCCTTCTCATTCCCACGGGCAGCGGATCGGACGAAAACCTTAAAAGCGGGAAGAGGAAGGGGCGGTGATCCCGAAGTTCCAGAGAGGAAAAGATGCGATCGGTGAGTGAAGCAATAAAACTCGTTACTTTGGCAAATGTCATATAGGCATTAGAGCCAGTAAGGGAAAGGTAACGGTGGGCGGCAGAGAAAAATAAAGTAGTTATAAGTAGAGAATGTATATATAGGGGGTAATGACTTGAGCATAAGAAATAAAGAGAAGAATACCAGGGGGGCTCCTGAGACAAAACGTAAGGATTACCAGGGGGGCACCTGAGACAAAACGTGAGGATTACCAGGGGGGCACCTGAGACAAAACGTAATGATCACCAGGGGGGTACCTGAGACAAAACGTAAGGATTACCAGGGGGGCACCTGAGACAAAAACATAAGGATTTGCCTTGTTCCTGTGCTTTAAAGAGTGGTCAGAAGGAAAGTGAACCCATAGCCCACAGAGGGGGGACAATTTAGGCTACGTTGACGATTAAAGACAGCATCAAAGGGGTTCGTTCACATCCCATGACAGGGTCTTGATTAGAAGGCAGGTATACGTATGACCAGCTGGTGTCCGTCTAGTCTGTCAAATGTCTATCATGTGTGTCCTGTTTATGTCAAATGTGAAATAATTGTATTGTTGATTGATTGAAATGCATTATGGCTGTACGCGATTCTGTAACTAAGAGGGAATCGCCATCGAATTGATGGGTTTTGAGTAAATTGTTGGCACAAAATTTGGCGGGAAAAGATTGGATTGGAGCTTGCGTATTTGGTGCTCGCTCATACTATTGAGCGGTCAAAGAATTGTATAAAAACTGTTGGTGACGAAATTAAGAATGGAGGAAGTTACCCCGCTTGCGCATTTGTGCAAGCAGCTACCCAAGCACGGACCAAAGCTGAAAAAATAAAGCCAGGAGTGGGTCAAGGGTACTGCCAATAAGATGTTTATGCCATGGCCCCAGAACGGGTCACTCTCCAAGGCTGTTCTACAGCACATGACTACCTTCCTACACGCCATATATTCGGGCAAGACGTTACAGAAACGTCTTGCTGTACTAGAGTTGTGGAAAATGTTTGAAGAAACGAAGGTGGAAGAACCACCCACAGACAGGATACTAAATGTATGTACAGAGGGGGGTGAGACGCCTACCGGGCCACCAGCACCGCCTGAGCCAGTCATTGAAGGAAGCATGTCAGAGGGTCTTTACCCACTAAGAGAACTTAAAGCAGCCACGGGGTATCGCAACCCCACATATGAGTCGCCTACGTACAGTAGTGACGATAATAAGGGAAAAGAACAGGAAAACAATATCGCCTCCGCAGTCTCAAGGGACAAAGAGAGATGCGAAGATAAAGGGAAAGATTGGGCACGGAATTGTACACCTACAGATAAGGAGAAAGAGGGAAATAAACATAAAGGAAATGAAGGTAGAGGTGATGAGATAGCAATCGCGAAAGACGAATGGATGGCAGGTCAAATATTACTGAAGTTGGATGGAAAAGGAAGTGATGAATTGAGGCCAAGGGAGAAGTCTGATGAGACACAAAGGGGAGAGAAAGAGAAAGGGATGGAAGAAAGAGATGAAAGGACTAGAAAGAAAGATGGGCTAAGGCGAGAACAACTATATCGCGAAGAGCAAGGAATACCGCTCAGTCGCACACAGTACACAGCCTATAAAAAGTACAGGTAGAACATGTTAAGGTTGGAGGAAGAAAGGAGAGTGCATGAAAGGAAAGTAAAAAAGTGGGAAGATGAGGAAAGTAGAAGGGCAAAAGAACTTAGAAAGGAACGGATGAGGTAAGTAGATAAGGCTAGAAAAGAAGCAAAGAAGCGAAAGAAAATAGACAAGGAAATAGAACGTAAGCACAGACAGAGGGCACGAGATCTTGAATATTTGGAGCGGAAGTGATTAAACCCAATCCTACAGTAGAAAGGGAAGACATAGAAGAATTCTTTCCTGCAAGCGATGCGGTACCAGGTACAAGCGGGACAAATATTGAAGATGACTTCGACACCAGAAGCATCGGGGAAATGATCGATAAAATATATGACAAGATGGGGCTAGAGCAGATATCCGATGGAGGAAGGGAAGATGAGCACTTAGAGAGCACTCAGCTATATGACACTGAGGATGTCACCCGAAGTAGTGGGAGCAGGGGACTGTCCATAGACAGGCTGGAGATTGGGTGAAACAAAGAAGATGCTAGGAGCTGTGTAAACTGGAAGTATTCAGAATCTGACTCTGGTGGGGAAACGGAGGATGTGGCACATGAAGAAGGGAGACAGTGTGAAAAAGGGCTCCCAGGGGACCGAGGGGTATGATGGTCAGACGCTAGCGTGTCCACAAGTAGGGCACCGAAGTCTGCTGCGCAGTCCGGCCGTCATGAAGGAACACCCCACAGTCAGAGGGGGGCGTCAGCACCTGCCTATGCAGACGGATTAAGGGCATTGCCAGGTAGACGGCAAGGCGGGAATGCCATCCCGGCTACAGACCGGAGAGCTAAGGGGAAAGGGAAGGAGGACTGTGCATTCCAATTCCTGTTGCTAGAAAAGGGGGAGCCAGACCACAGTATATTCCATGGCCAAATATGGACTGAGATGACCTTAAAAATAAGCTTCCAATGTTGACATTGGGAGCCGGAAAGAGGATACACGAGTTAGAGAAAATGACGGGGGTGTCACCTTAGCTATAGGGGACATTAAGGGCCTCCTAATGGCCATACTTGGTGAAAGAGCAGATGATGTATGGAAACGGGCAGGCTATCCTAGGGTAACCCTAACTAACACCTCCCATGACGGAGCGCCGTTTAATAACTGTAGGGCAGCAGTGTGGAAAAAGCTGTGAGCGCTATATCCAGACACTTCTAATATGGGGGCTATAATGACTCAAAAAATGAAAGAGTCAGAGGACCCGTTGATTTATATCCAGAATTTTCAGGACGCGTGGGTGCTCGAAACGCATGAGTCTTGGACGATATCTATCCCTGTATTCTACCATATATTATGCCAAGGGTTGCCTGAACCGGTGCAGAAGGAGCTCAAAAAATTGGTAGGAGTAGAAGCAAAACCATGGGCCGAAATACAGTTGACAATTGCACACTACTGTAGATTGTTGCAAGAAAGGAATCGGAAAAAAGAGGCAACTCATAAGGGCGAGGAGGTGAAGCTGGTGCAAAAGAAGCTCTCGAAGTATGCTCTCGAGGGAGCCATGCTCACCAGCCCAGCCGAACCAAGCGCACAACAAGCGACCAACCCATCGCAGAATAATCAGGGTAACGCAGGATTTTACCCAAGAGGAAGGGGTTTTGGAGGAAGAGGATGGCAGATTAATCAAGGAGGGTTTCGAGGTAACCAGGGAGGCTTTCAGAATAATCAAAATGGCTTTCAGAATGCGCAGATGGGCGGTCAAGCTATGCCAGATGGATAGATGGCCCGACCACCGCCAGCGTGTTGGCTGTGTGGAATGACAGGACACGTGGCGCGCATGTGCAGAAGCCAAGGCATGTGGCAAAACAGCCAAGGGATGGGGGCAGGTATGGTGAATCAGCCTGCCATCCCGCAACCGGGCGGTGCACAAAATTACACAGTGCAGCCGCAGGCGTCAGGCGTGCAGCAAGGTGCACAGCAAGTGGGTAAACCACCGAACATGGGGAACTTGCCGCAGGGACAACCCCAGCAGGCACCACCACAAATGTCACAGGGCACTAGCTCTGGAGGGGGAGTTAACCCTGGGACTGGGGGAAATCAACAGGTATACAGTGGGCCGAACTTATATATAAAATAGTACAGCTCACGGGGGACTCTGATGTGCTCTATCCTATCAGTGACACCAGACCCTAATAGGGAACCAAGGGTGAATGTCACCAGAGGGGGGAAAGAATATTCCTTCTTAGTTGACACGGGTGCAACGCGCTCGTGCATTCGAGAAGGCAAGTTTTCCTTGTCCGGCGAGGCTATAGATACTCAGAGTTTCACTGGAGCTCATAGTAGAGTTGCCTTTACAGACGCACTCCCAGTCTCAGTGGGAGAGCGCGAAATGAATGTACCTCTGTTATATTCGCGTCAGACCCCGGTAAATATTCTGAGTCGGGACCTGATGACTAAATTAAACATGACCATCTCATTTAGCGAGAATGGTATAGTGTGCTCCACTCCAGGAATACATTATTCAAATGTGTGCGAAATGATCAGAGCATACTCGGGACGTATAGCCATGAGAGCTATACCGTTAGAACCAGAAGTCTTTGCATATGGCGTGCGGGTGC
Source organism: Ambystoma mexicanum (assembly GCF_040938575.1). Classification (NCBI taxonomy): domain Eukaryota; kingdom Metazoa; phylum Chordata; class Amphibia; order Caudata; family Ambystomatidae; genus Ambystoma; species Ambystoma mexicanum. Next base: position 249,382,202 of record NC_090934.1, on the reverse strand, counting down.
TTATGTCGGGATTGCAAGGCCTCGCAGACAAGACTATGATAACCCCTGATGAGTATTCAGACCAAGAATACCCATCCACGAAGAGGAGGGACACGTATTTCCATTAAAGATACAATCGGCTGCAGTGCGAGGAAAAGTGGTATTGGTCGAAGGATATGACGATGAAGGCAGACAATGGTGTGCGATTATCACCATTGAAGAGGGGTATCGAGTGACTGATGTCACTGATGACGATCTGTTCGAAGAGCACCCTGACCTAGAGGACACAAGGGTAGAAGTGAGTCTCATATTTTGAGTCAAAATGATCAAACAAGAGGTGCCGCAGAGAATGATGTTGGCACTGATACGTCCAGAGTACTTTGATGATGACATGGCCCAAGTGCCTGCCACAGTATGGACTACAGAGCCCTATGACATAGGTCTCCTGAAGGGGGCAGGTGAAGTGAAGATTAAATTGAAACCAGGAGCAATTTTGCCACGAGCACGACAATACCCCATGTCCAGAGAGGCAGATGAAGGAATCGCGAAGACAATTTCTGCTATGATGGAGCAGGGCATGCTAGTGACGTCAGAATCACCTTGCAACACGGTGATTTATCCTGTCAAGAAATCAAAAGCAGGGTCTTGGCGTTTAATCCAAGATTTACGAGCACTAAATGATATAGTTGAAGCCAAATTCCCTCTAGTCCCTAATCCATCCACAATACTGTGTAACATACCCACTGAGACAAAATATTTCATGGTGATCGATTTGAAAAATGTGTTTTTCTTGATTCTGTTGCACCGTGAAACACAAGACCTGACGTCATTCACTTTCAGACAAATGTGCCTGAAAAGCACAAGGTTGCCACAGGGGTACTGCGAGTCCCCGTCTATTTTCAACAGAGTCCTGCAAATGGACCTAAACAATATTGCGGTGGACAGTGTTGTTTTGCAGTATGTAGATGGCATTCTGATCTGCAGCACCACTGAAGAGCAATGCAGGCGTGACTCTGTCCAGCTACTAACTATACTGGCTGCGAAGGGATACAAGGTTGATAAGGAAAAGCTACAGTACTGTCAGCAAGAAGTGTTGTACATAGGGCAACTGACCTCGCATGAAGGGAAAAGGTAACCCCAGAAAGGGGTGAAGCTATCATGAAGACGGCCAAGCCGCGCAAGATAAAACAAATGCAAAGCTTCTTAGGCCTGTGCAATTATGTCAGAGCATGGGTCTTTGACCAAGCCCTTACTGCAGGCCCTAAAGAAGGCCCAGGCGACAATGGAAGATATCGAATGGACTGAGGCAATGGAAAAAGGGTTTACAGAACTCAAGGGGGCAATTTGTAGGGCCCCAGTTCTCGGAATTTCTAATTACGCAGAGGAATGCTACCTGTTCTCGCGCACCAATGGCAATTTTATGACGGCAGTGCTCACACAGCAAACCTTGCTGGGGTACAAGCCCCTAGCATATTACAGTGGGAGTTTGGACCCGGTCATGAAGGGCCACTTCCCATGTGAACAAAACCTAGCTGCTGCCGCCGCATTCGCTATCGGAAATGCGTCATCCATTGTGATGGGGTGCTCCATGACATTGTATGTTGAGCACTCACTGTTCGCCATACTAGAACAGCCAAAGGGCACACTAACATCTCAAAGAGCATCCGCCCATGAGATGATTATCTCTAATCCATCGATTTTACATGCGATGTAAAACTGTAAACCCTGCTCGTTCGTAGCTGAGCCAGTCACAGCGGGAGAACCTATACATGACTGTGCGAACTATGAGGAATTCTATGATGAGATCCCCAGGGTAAACGAAAATGCCCTGGCGAGTGGAGAGATCGTCTTCATTGACGTGTCTTCGAGAATCGACCAAGAAGACAGACAAAGGTATACAGGTCGTGGTGAAACGCATGGCGAACGGGGAGTTTCGAGTACTCGTTAGTGCATGAATACCATCCTATTATTCGGGGCAGGCTGCAGAACTATTGGCATTGATACTCGCCATTGAGAATCATGCAGACCAGGAAGTAACGGTGTATAGTGACTCCGTCTAGGTGACGTCCACGGTGCACGCAGGACTAGCATGCTGGAAAAGGAGGGGCTACCTCCGAGCAGACGGCACGCCAGTGCAACATGCAGCCTTATTGGACAGGCTGATAAAAGCACTACAGCTCCCAGTGGGCATAGCGGTCGTGAAATGCGCCACTCATAGCAAGGGGACGGATTTCGTGTCACGTGGAAATCATGAAGCGGACACGGAAAGCAAGCGCATGGCATCCAAAACTAAAACAATCATGGACGTGAAGATGGCACGTACCAATGAGAGGATGATGGTAGCACGAGCCACACCAGAAGCCTATAACAATATGGGGCATACTCAGCTAATGGAGCTCCAGGGGGAGGCACCTCAGGAGGAGAAAAATCTGTGGAAGCGTTGAGGGTGTTCTTTAAACCCCTCTGACGGATTGTGGAGGCAAGACAGCACTGGTAAACCAGTAATGCCTGTCACCCTTCTAAAGGAAGCTTTAGAACAACTACACTACCCCATCCACATGACAAAAGAAAATCTTGCTGCAACGCTCGCAGAAGACTGGTTCACACTGAATTTAGCAGAGCATGTTGCATTTTTCATGGTGAACTGCATTATCTGCCAGCAGTTCACTGCTGGGCACACATTAAAAGAAGTAAGAGGAAACATTCCCAGACCAAATGGACCATTCCAGCACTTGCATATCGACTACGCTGACATGATTCAAGTGTGCAACGGGTACAGGTATTTAATTGTGGTGGTGTGTCCATTCTCTAGATGGATAGAAGCAGGTCCCTGTACACACGCCGACGCTACCTGTGCTGCCAAGTTCCTAGTGCGGGAGGTGTTCCCTAGATGGGGGGTGTGCGAAGCAATGAGATCAGATAACAGAGCTCACTTTGTAAATTCAGTTTTCGAACAGATTAGCGTGTTGCTTGGTATAGAGCACAAGTTCTCGTCGGCATACCATCCTGAGGGGAACAGGATATGTGAACGGATCAACGGCTTGCTTAAGGAGAGGATAGCCAAGTCGAAGCTCACATTAAAGAAGGGATGGCTGCATTGTCTACCATTGGCATTGGATGCACTTCGGAACCAACCAGGATCCAACCATCATCTCACGCTGCACAAAATACTTGCAGGCAGAAGGATGAGGACCCCTCTTACCCCCCTGATAGAGCTAGTTGTGATGCCCAGCCGACTAGAGAGGCCCTGGGAACAGAGATGCAAAAGTAGCTAGACTGTATGACATCCAGCACCTCTGTCATTACAGGCCAGCTGCAGCGATGGCAAAAAGGGGACAGCACAGCACGAAACACAACAGGAAGTGCTGAAGCAGGCGCAGCTCAAATCCTTTGTGCGCCCCTCATCTTCCCTGGTGATGCAGTATTGGTGAGAAACCACGCAAGAAAAAGGTGGGACAAGCCAAGATTTAATGGCCCCTTTTTCGCAGAGGACTGCACACCGTCCGCCGTCAAGCTCCAGGGCAGAAGAGCATGTATCTTTCTAAATGACATTAAACCCTATATAGGAGAGGACCCTCTGCATCCAACTGTAAAGAAAACACAGACAACGGGGAAGAACCTCAGCACGTGCAGACAAGATCCATGGCGAGGAAGAAGGACGCATGAGCAGAAGACCAAGACAAAGAACCTGGATGCAAAGTGTGGCATAGAACTGGACAGGTTTCCCGAGCAAGGGGACATAAGGACATAACAAACACTCTGTACATCCCAGTTGCAGGGTAAAGAGAAGCACATCCTAAGCCACAACAACATTGATAAAATGAGCTTTTACGAAAGCATGACATGCTCAATTAGTACAAAGAATCAAGACTCTGATATACTGCAAATAACACATTGCCTGAGTGTGTAACACAGTATCCTGAAGCAATCAGTATTGAGACTTTGTTCACAGAACTTATGGTATATTCCGGCAGAAGTCTCAAGTGGGATGTGCTAACCTATTTCCAACTTGTGGTGCTGTCATACCCATCACTCATAGGAAGAGGAGCCAGTGTCACAGACTTTATCCAAGATCCGGCCAACAAGAAAATAATCTGGCAACTACTGACTGTCATCATGGAAGCCTTCATTGTACTCCCCGAGTACGGTGAGAAAGACACAAATGCGTCCACCGCTAATAGACATTGATGAACTCACGTTTAATTTGTTCTTCCAAATAGTCGAGAAGTGCCCAGGGCTCGTCGGGAGAACAACTGACACACGCACTTATATAGGAGATCCAAGAAACTTAGCTCAACTGAGTCAGCTGTGGACTAAATTAAATCATTTGATGGTGATCCACGCGACGGGAAGGTGCAAAGTCTGTGCGAATCAAAAGAAAAGCTTGTGATCAGGACACAGCCAAACAGGACAAATGTCCCTATCACCCGAGGACACCCACTGGCGCAGAACGTTCTGTTTAGGTTAGTAACAGACTATCCAGAAATGGTAGGAAGGCCTGCAGATGTAGAAGTCATCACCTTCCTCAGAGATCCGGCCAACGCCCCACACATGGGCACACTTCTCCATGGTATAATGCTCCAAGTGGAGCTGTCCAGCGAGAATTCCTAAGGAGATTCCAATAAACTTTCCGCCGAGGACAGATCGAGAAGAGCAGAAACGAGGATTACAACATCATTGATCCTAGTTATTTTTATTTTTCTTCTATTTTTCTTATTATCCTTTTCGTCATCCTTCCGCCGTGGAGCAGATCGAGGAGAGAGACACTGTTCTTCAACTTGTCGCCGAGAGCCTGAGTGAAAGGAGCGGACAGAAGAACTTCACCATCTTATTTTCATTTTTCTGCATTTTTCTCATTTTTTCCTATTTTTTCATATGTTCACTTTTATTATTATTTTTGTTTTTCTTTTTACAACATTTTATTTTTGTGTGATTTTTAGCAGTTCCATCTTTTCATTCGTTCACATTGAGCAAGTTCCAGCATGTCCTCAGGACCAAGGCAAATTTGAGGCGTGCATTGGGACCTCACCTATTATCAATATGCATAATGAATGTGATGTACTAAAGTTGCTAGCCTAACCCTTTTCCATAGTCTAGCACAGGAACTGTACTGAGTACCCAGAGACTACCATCGTCACTCACGTGAGGGAGGACATTTGGAGAAGCACTCGTCCCTCTAATTAGTAACGAACTCTCGAAATACGAGACCAGAGCAAAAGAAGGAATAAATAATTGACTATGAACTCATTCGAAATGGGGCCCAGAACAGTAACTTGGTTTTACCCCCAACAGAAGGGTGCCCCCACTTCCCTGGAAGAAAATGCTGCAAATTGTTGTTACGAACGATTATATGTATAGTTATTATTATTGTTTTTCTGTCATTAACAATCAGAACTGCTTTCTTTATCGGTGCGCGAAGTGCTCCAATCTCAGTGCACCCACCAGATAACGAACATCTGTGGCCTACGAAAGCACCCAGACCCTATATATTCATCCCAGTCCCAAGAAAACCTGATGATAAAAGTACCAAACTCAATTTAAATGTAATAAGCAATGATTTAGACACATCTGAGGTAACAAATGAAGAGAAAAGCTGGAGACAGGGTCAGCACGGAATGAATGAAAACGCTGCACTGACCATTGCACGCACCACACACAGAATGTACACAGACAAGGGCAAGTGTCAATGGCTACAGGGCCTCCAACGAAGGCAACAGAGAAGGGGTGACTGCCTACTGAGCAATCTATTCAAGAAAACAGTGGAAGTACTCAAGAGGAGCCAATTAGAGAGAGAGGGCATAGCAAAATCCCGCAAAAGAACAGAAGTAGCCACAAAGGAATTCATAGAGAAAACACAAATGCTGATAGACTATTTGTTCCCATTCATAGTTAGAGCAAAGAAACTGCACGAGGAGCTGGAACATAGAACTGCAGAGACTATAACGACAAATACACCAGCTCAAGCACTGCAAACAAGCACCAGATCTACAACTCAGCCTCACGCTGAGGAGATGGTGAGCCAATGGCGGCCAGAGAACCACGATGAAAACCAACAAGAGGAGAGGAAGAGAAACACAAAACCTTCTCCTACCACAGCGATGCAGTCGAGGCAGCCTGCTCCACCGAGACACCCAGAGAGGAAAAGCGGCACAGATGCATTTAGAGACATAGGGCCTCATTACACGGATGGCGGTAAGGGTTTACCGGTACCGGTATTTTACCAGTACCGGTAAATCCTTACCGCCTTACTACGAGGTCCCTTTGCGGGTTGGGGAATTTAACGCCTGCTTTTTGCAGGCGTTAAAAACCCAACCCGCAAAGGGACCAGGGAGCTAATTACGGTACGGCAATTTGCGGTACCGTAATTAGCGCCTTCCTCATTCCCATAGAGCCCTATGGGGCAAAAATGGGAATGGGGAAGGGCAATGGTGGAAGGGGGAATTACCGCCCTGCCAACCTTGGAATGGGGCGGTAATTCCCCGTTCCACCAAGGCGGTGCCGGTATTTTACTAATGCTAATAGCGCCACGGTTCTCCGCCATCCGTGTAATGAGGCAAACTACAGAAGAATGCTGAGAATCAAGAGAAGCCCACACGAAGATAACAATGAACTTAATGATTACCTGGACATCACAGCCCATCTCGGAAACAACATATGGTACCAGCACATGAAGGAAGTAGGACGAAGCCAATCGGAAGGAGAATGCTTCGTCTGTGCTCTCCTACCATACACATTGGGAAAATCCAAGATCTTCGTGGCTGTAGAAATTGATGTCCCTACAGCACACTGTATGTCACATGTAGCAATCTGCAACACTAGAGGACAATTTATGGGAAGAGACGCCTCGTTGATATGGGCCAACTAAAAGGATTACCCGGATGAAGATGGCTACGTCCAGGACATTAAAACAAGAAACTGAGCGCACACCCGGAATCATGTGATCAGGTACGAGAACCCTGGCATCAAAGGATCAGGGATAAAATGGGAAGTTAACCCGAGACTGAACGTTCGAGGGAAGACTGCAGAAGAGGCTCAAATCTGGAAGAACAGATGCCAAATGCGAATCTGGGGGTCAGTGGTCTCCCCAGATGGATGGGAGGACGGAGTAGTAATCTGCCGAGCATGGATGGTCCTTGGAGCCTGCAAGGAAGCAATAGAGAATTTGCAGAGGTTATACAAACCTCTGTGGCCAAAGCTAGTAAAGTTACAAACATGGGGTCGAAGATAGAGGGGACCCCTACAGATAGTGTCACTGGAGAGCCCGAAACTATGCTTCAGAAACAATGGCACAAGGAAGATGGGAGAGAATCAAAACTGCGGAAGAATCTTTGAAGCCCCAGGAATGACACAAGGAACCACAGTTATTATGGACCATTACTGGGCTGTGGATCCAAGGCATACATAAGGTTGCCGAAGAACTGGGGAGGCATTTGCACACTAGTGAACGTCGACGTAGTGATCCCTAAGAATGACCTGAAGTTGGACAGTTTCCCAAAAGCAGATGCTCATCTAAGAAGAAGGAGATCTGTAGAACTGGTATCCAGGATGAAGAGGGAAAACTACTTTTCTCCCAAATCAGAAAAGGCATTCCATGCAATCCCGTACGAACACAGGCTGTTCAGCCTCACCTCAATAGTATTCACAACACTACTCCTGCCCCACATCTAAGTTGGAGTGAATACTAAATGGTTGCAGATAACCAGATGGCAGTTATTGCAGACCATCAATACCACTATAAAAGGATTCAACGCAATCAAAGAAGAGCTGAGAGCAATCAGATTTATGACCCTCCAAAACAGATATGTGCTTGACATGATCACTGCAATGGATGGAAGTGTTTGTGCAAAAATCGGAGAATCAAGTTGCACATTTGTACCAACACACGATGAAGAAAATTGAACCCTAACAGAGGCGATAGCATGTTGACAAGCCTGAAAAACCAGATGATCGATGGAAGTAATGAAGTGGACGATGACAGCTGGTTTGGAGACCTATTCTCGTGGGTCTCACAATGGATGGCAGATATATTCAAGTTTCTAGGAGCTCTACTAGCAATGGTATTGCTAGGATTCTGCGGTATCAAGATAATCATCACACAGTGCTGCTGCAAAGAAAGCCACAGGGATGAAAATAATGGTTGATGTTGAGCCAGGATGGAAGCCCAGAGACCTGACTGATGAAGAAATAAGAGGCTTTGTGAAAGCCAGCAAATTTGCGCCAGAGGGAACAAAGTTCACATACCCTAAGAAACAAAGAAGGTATGAAGGAAAATGGATCTACTGCAGCCCAAATGGACAATGTCAGCTAATGACATGGAACAAAGAAGAACATGTGAAAACAGCAGGGAGTTTGAAGGGAGTGATAAAAATATGGACTCCAAAGGCTCACACATTCACACCATCATGTACCAACGCAGAGGACGATGAGCATGACACCGAAGAATCAAAAGAAATGAATGCAAAGGAGGGTGCAGAAGTGGTCGATGAACCGAGCAGAGGGGGGGAGTGTAGAGGAGTTCCCAGACATGGCCTGCACCCCTTCCTCTTATTTCGAGGTGCCAGGAGCGTACTCGCAAAGGTATGTAAAGTATGAAGAGCAAATGAACCTATAAAGAGCTGCACTGGGACTCTGCCCAATATACATCAGAAGATCCATAACGGTTGAAGCACCCATAACCAGACAACTCTGGGCAGCACGGTACCCTATTAGACAGCCATACCAACTGCTAATATGAAATGAGGAGTACCTACACACGGTCCACGAAGAGACCCCAAAAGCCTTAATGGAAGGCCAGTGGAAATGACACAAGGGCCTGAACAGACCCGTGAATTAATAAAAGTAGCTATCGAAGATAACACACCACTGTGAGTAACTACGAAAATGAATGGAATAGACACAGAGAGGAGACAATGTTACAATGTGAGGAAACAGTGCTACAAGACCAGATGGAAGCAACCATCCTGTTAAACATGTGTAAATAGGCTTGAAACGCAAGATGCTAAGAAATCGATACTGCTTGCAATGCTTAGTAGAAGATAGAGCGGCAAACGCCAACCATATATCTACCTCAATAAGGCACATTATACAAGTGCGACTCCATTTTGTAAAGGCAGAAATGTACCCAGGCGCCAGAGGCCACACAGGCCAAGTTTCGAAACCCAGCCAAAGGCAAGAGACGGAGCGGAATCGAAACTCAACAAAGAGCAGCTCATGCCTAGGAAATCGAGGTCAACCAGAGAAGGTGAGGAAAGCGTCAGCTCACAAGACTCCAACTTCAGAGCATACCAGCCTGCCTCATGAAGGTCAAGATAAGGGGGGCCCATGCAGGTGGCTAGGCTGACACAGAATTAAATGCACTGAAAGATGGAAACTGAAGCAGATTCATGGTGAATTAACACGTGACCAGCCAGGCGCAAAGAAGTACCATCGCCTGATGTCATCCAGGACCCAAGGATGCCATAACTTTTCCCGATAAGAGACTACAGTTTCAAGGGCATCCTTAGCCAACTAATTGACACGTCACCCTAAAATACTGATTGATGCAAGGGAGTCAGGGTGAAACTTGGGACACCAGGTACAGGGGTGTCCATTCTGCATGCTGCTAATTAAAAGTGGAAATTTATGTCTAGGGGTGTAACCTGCCCAATCACAATGGACCAAGTTATCTGGAGTCCTATAGATATTGTAATCAATAGGACGTCGTAGTTGTAGTGACATCTATCATGCATAATGTAGAGGGATGGGCATAGACGCCCACCCGATAAGAGTTATCCAATCCGCATGCCCTATTATCATATACAGATATAACACCTATGCTTAAGTTACCTTTCCTAACCAATTATATTACATGATTTTTATAGAAATTAGACGTCAGTGATGATGAATTTTGCCTATAAGAATTGCTGTTCGACTGAAGTTCGAGGAAGTCGGAATGAGACAGGTGATCGCAATGCTGCTGATTTCCATTTGTTTCTCTGTTTGATGTAATTGTCATTAAACGGACTTCCCTTTGCCAACTTACTGAGTCCTCATTATTGAGTCGTGTTGGAGTAAGTGAATCCTGCACACCTTGTCCTCACATGGTGCAGCTATCTTGTCTTACAAGTTCTGGAGGGCACAGCAAGCATTAGGGCTGGGCCGGCTGCTGAGAGCCATACGATGACTCTCCAGAACAGGTACCTCCTGGACATGATCACAGCTATGGATGGAGGGGTTTGTGCCAAAATTGGAGAATCATGTTGCACATTTATACCTTCTCATGATGGTGAGAATAGAACCCTGACAGAGGCCATAGGCATGCTGACGAAGCTCCATGGCCAGATGATAGAAGAGTTTAAAGACATTGCTGATGACAGCTGGTTTGGATCACTCTTTTCGTGGGTTCCACAATGGATGGCAGACATGTTCAAATTTCATGGATCTTTGTTATTATTAGTGATGCTTGGATTCTGTGTAATCAAAATAATAATCTCAGAGTGCAAGAAGACAGCAAAGAAAGCCATAGGGATGACGATTAGCATTGATGTTGAACCAGGATGGAAGCCTTAAGATCTGACTGATGAAGAAATCAGAGACTTTGTGAAGGCCAGTATCCATGCACCTGAGGGAACTAAGTTCCTGTATCCAATGGACCATAAGATGTATGTGGGAAGATGGATCTATTGCAGTCCACGTGGACAGTGCATGCTCATGACATGGAACAAGGATGAGCATGTGAAATTAGCTGGATGCTTGAAGGGAGTCATAAAAATATGGATACCTAAGAAGCATTTCTTCACACTAGTATGTCTAGATGTAAAATACGATGTGAGAGTGGTTGAAAAATCGCCCAGAGTGGGGAGTGTACAGGTGGAGCCATGTATCCCCACTCCAACTGCCCTGCCTATGTAGAGGAGGTACCAAGCTCGATTCGCACTCCTTCCGCCCATTTTAAAGTACCTGGAATGTTCACGTCGAAATATGTGATGTATGATGAGCAAATAAACCAGCAGGGAGAACAGCACCTGTTGAAGTACCGACACCTAAGAAAACCTGGACAGTAAGGTACCCATTGAGAAAACCATATCGACAAGTGCGACACAATGACGATTGTCAGAATGTAATACCCGAAGAAGCTAAGAAGATACTGAAGGAAGACGAATTATGACGTCATAAAAACCCAGACTGACTCACATATAGAAGATTTGACGACCTGTGAATGATGAAAATTGTCATTATTGATTTGATGCAAGAGTATTAATCTGCATCCCCATTCATCTCAAGGGTACTGCTACTCATTTTAAAGTGCTGTTTGGAAACCCCCAGTCCTATGGGCCAGCTGGGGTCAATACTGCACACCTACATTACCTGAAAAGTATGAACCAAAGTATGTGACGTATACTGAACAATTAAACCAGCAAAGAGAAGAGCGTGGACTCTGTGCAGTACCTGTAAGAATACCTATACCTAAGAGAATTTGGGAGGTAAAATACCCATTGAGGAAACCATACCTACATACAAGACAATATGATGGCCATTCATTTGAACAAGATTCCTGAAGAAGCAGAGAAACTAAATGGCAAAGATGAATGGTGACATCATACAAAGTGTATTGACACACATATAGAAAGTTAACCAGCCCAGAGAGGCTATTTGTAAAACTCAAAGAAGTACCAAGGATGAGTGACATCTTGGTATCAAGATGAAGAGACTTATGCCACAAACCTGATGAAGATACTTAGTTTAAACGTGTACAGATGCAATGAAACGCAAGCAGCAAAGCAATCATGAAGCTAGCCACATGCGTTTAAATAGATTAGAACGTGGCAAGCGGCAACATATACATCTATAGAAAAATATGGGGCCTCATTATGAGAACAGCGGTAGCCATGGGGCTATTAGCTCCTTGGCTGCCACCGTTCCGGGCTCCATTACCGGGTTTCTGCAATGGGGATTTACCGGGTCACTCTGAGATAGAAGGACCAGGTAAGTCCTCAATGCAGGAACCCTTCCCCATTCCCATTTTAGCCCCCATAGGGCTCAATGGGAATGGGGAAGGAGGTAATAACGGGCAGATTACATCTGGCCCGTTATTGCCTACCTCTTCCCCTCGCGGGACCTGGAAAGCATGCCTGGTTTTACCAGGTTTGCGATCCAGGTCTCGCGATGGGAAGCTTGTAATCGACACTCCCGGATTGAAGGGGGCCGGTGCTATACCGGCCCCATTCAATCCGGGAGCGCCAGGGTCGTAATGAGGCCCATGGACAAGTAAAGGATGGATGTTTGCACTACGCATATACGCAGTACTGAACAAGCAAGAAGGCGTAATATCAGTGTCGCAGTTAAGAAAAACAATTGAATTAAACAGAATAAAAGTTTAGCTAAGGAGTTCACTGAGCCAAGAAAGCCAAGGTCTTATCAAACTGAATTGGCTGACATTGGATAGATGAACGTGAAAGAACAGCAGCTCCTGTTCAAAGAGGTGAAACAAAAACAAAAGACGTCAGAGGACTATTGAAGATTAAAATCAAATACATAAAAAGGCTCAATTTCATGGTGTCCAGTCACGTGATAGAAGGAAGTTGGAAGAACGAGACGATCACACCTATGCACGGAGGCCGGCTAGTGCCCATACTCCTTAAAAATTCTCAGAGAACAGTACAAACTCAAGACCAACTTCAAAGCACTAATTGACACTGGTCTGTTGAGGTGATGATGGATGATATGCCTAATTGGTGGGATACTGGTGCTAAAACGAGCTCACCCGCACCTGGTTGTTCAGTCTGCGTGCTGCTAACGTTGGTGGAAAAGTAATGACGGGGGTTAGAAGCCAACCAATTGTAGGGCACCACGTAGTTGGGGGTCGTTAGCTTGTGTAGCCAATGGGACATCGTACATTTAGTGACGTTCATAGAGGTAATTTTGCAGGGAGGGCTTAGTTGTCCCACCTGATGTTAACTATCCATTTACATCTCTCCATTACCCTATACAGATATGGAACCTATGCTTAGTTATTCACTTAGAACCAATCCCACCTCCTGTTAGGTTTTTGTAGTTTGCCACGTAGGATGACGTTGGTAATGACACAGGTCAAAACGTCAATGATGACCAGTTATGGGTATAAGAGCCCAGGTTTTTTATGAAGTAAGTAGAGTCAGAGTATCGAGTGATTGGTTATGTTCGTTGTACTCCCTGACATTACAACAGACAAACGTTGCCAAACTATTTGTGTCGTCTTGATTATTGATGTATGAATAAAATCTGCATCCCATCCATCTCCAGGGTATTGCTACTCATCTTAAAGGGCTGTTTGGGAACACCCAGCTCACTGTTATAAGAAAAAGAAGCTGGCAAACATTGTAGATACCACACAATGCTGCTCAACAAAAGGCCAGTAGGCCATGTAGGCAAAGCCACAGTGCAGGGAGGGTAATCAAAGGGCACTGGAGGACATTGATGTACAATGGTGAGATAAATGTGAAGCTGGCCTACATGGTAGCAGAGGATGCATTCCCAGCAGCCATGTGATTTTATGGAAAATTTTATGAGTACATGACAGTTCTATGTGGTTTTATGGAAAAAAAATTAATTGATGGAGAATTCATGGATTCCTTTTTTACTGATCGTTTTTGCACAATTAAATAGGGGGATACACCCCACAACCCCCATAACCATCCTACATTATTTATTCACCTAAACTCAACCCCCACATATATTTGGGGCAAAATCCATCCAAAAAATGTGATGAATTCTCCTTCGATTAATGCTACTGCAGCAAACACTCCTATCACTGTGCAGGCCATCCTTCAGTAGTCCAAAGAATGTGCGTCTCTGATTCCTCAAAGTCTCTGGAGGTGATGCCTGTGTCTTTCAGAACTTTGAGGTCACAGACTTAACCCACTGCTAGACCTTTAGAGTAGTCAGTTCTCCAGCCTAGACATGAGGTATGCATGGTTTGGCAGGTACATAGTCAGTGGGCAAGGAGTCGTGGAATGGAGTAAGGCAGCTTGTACCACTAGGTCAATGGAAGGGAACAGGGATTCAATTGCCCGAGGTTGCTGATACAGTCTGCCTCCCACAGATGCCTACAGCTCTTTGCCTGTGTTTGCAGAGTTAAGGATTAATGCCACAGCAGAGCCGCCATCAACTTCCATGGGTAAGTCTTCTTTGTAGTGCTTGGGGACTGAGGTAAGGTGCACAATTCCTGATCTTGTAGCACTCTCATGAGCTGATTACATATTCATCTTCCAATCAGATTCATTAAACCTCTCAAACCTTTGGAAGCCATGCAATCAGTGGTGGTAACCACATTCAAACAACCCCAGGCTTCTTTTCAGGCAAACATACAGTATATGGATTCAGCTTTGAATCCTAGAACTTCCATTCACATAGCTGCCCAGATCAGGTAATTGGTGCTCTGAACCTGGAGTCTCACAAAGGCTCAAGGAAAAGATCACGTGGCACCTTCGGGGCAATGGGAGACATAGTGACTTCCAGGGAATACAATACACAAAGTACAATTTCCGGTGAGGCCATGGATTATGACTAACTGGGGAAAAAGAGATCCATGAACCAGCCACAGAGCAATGAAAAACAAGTCAGGGGACACACACAGGGTCACAGTTTAGGACCTTTTACCCAACACCCAATCACCTCCTACCATCAGCAGCCTCTCCTCTCCAGGTGGTGCTGCAGTGAATAGTTCCTGCGGTGGTCACAAATCACAGCGGTTGCTGTGCATTCACCCAGCCTGCCTATCCCTCCTCAGGCCTCCTAGTGTGTTAAAGACACTGACAGCCCCCTTCCCCCAGCACCCCCCTGCCCCCCACACCTGTCATTGGTGACTTCAGGGTCCTTTACAAACCACTATGGTGGATATTTTGCACAATACAAAGGATTCAGAACATTGACATGGTAAAAAGGCATCTGTGAACCGCAGTGATCAGTTTTCTTTTTTACTAACACTACTACTAACATTGTGCCTGCAAACACCAACTTGCAGGCATTCTTGCTGTATTTTAACGTTAATGCTTGTCGCAGTGGGAAATGCAAAAGGACTACCTTTAGCAAGACGACCTTAAGGAGAGACAGGGCGCCAGGGGAACGCAGGATAGGGAACAGGAAAGGGAGCAGAAAGGAAAGGGGGCAGTTGTTGAGAGAGGAGAATAAAGAGAAGGTTGACAACTTTATGGCTCCGTCTTTACTGTGGCATGAATGAGTGACCAGAGTGTGAATAACTAAACCCATGCTGGCGATCCCAACCGTGGGCATAACAGTTGGCATTGAGAAGGAGGATCGAGATTCACACCCCTGTGAGCAACCTGTCATCCTGAAACAGCACTGCACTCCGCCACTGCTCCCTCTGAAGCTCCCCGCTGTGTTCAGGCAATCGGCCAGCTGTCCGACGACCCACTGGGTACTGCCAAACCGCTGTGGCTACGGTAGCACCAGACAACGTCCCCTTTCCTCCGAATCCACCCACGTACCAGCAAGAGGCCAGTCACCTGGTTGTGGCAGACTCCTCCAGACGGCAATCCTGTCATGGCAGTCTGGCATTCCATTCGTAACGGCAGTCTGTCACCCGCTGCGGCACGACGTCCGGCAGCCAACGCTCCACTGCTGTGATGTCCACGTGACAGGGACCACATAGGCGAGCAAATAAAGGTGAGGGAAAAAGCCTGCAAAAGTCATTCTCCGCTCTAGCATCAGAGCCAGCGTGTCGTGCATGTGTTACGCGCAAGCCTGCTGCGCGTCCCGCATTCCAGGCCCGGCCTGGCCCCACAGCTCACAGGCCCCCTCATCACACTGGCGACGAGGCGGGGGAACGGACACTCAACTGCTGCAGCCCCCACCCGCAACGGCAAGTCACACGGACCCAGCACTGCACCCCAGGCACCCCAGGACGCACTGACTCGAGTCGATCCCTCCCCATTCGGTGCCTGGGTGTCAGTGGAACGCCGGAGATGAAGAAAAAAAAAGTACGTGCGCTGCATTCGCCGCACTCTCACAGAAGCAGCATCCCTCACTGCCTGCGCATCAACAGCACGCTCGAACTCCCAGCCCGTGGCCCAAGGCCCCATCGGCAGAAGGCACACCACGTGCCAGGAAGCCCAAGCTTCCATAATACAAGCATCTCAAGGCCCAGGACAACGTTTCTGGCCACAGGCCCTCACAACCACCAGTCACTGCACAGCACTGGCCCCCAAGCCTCATCCAGTGGCCCCACAAGCAGGGAATTACCACACTACACAGCACCTGGTGCTGCACCCTTCACTGGCCAGCCCATTGCCAAAGCTATTGGCAGAACACCCATCCCAGCAAGGCAGAAATCCCACCCAGCAAGGCTGCTGGGCAGCGACAGCCAAAGAACATCTAAGGGGACAGAGAGGCTTGCCAACTGCATGTGCCCTCCCTTGCTCCACACCCCATGGCGAATGACCCCACGGCATAGCCGCCAAGGCAACAGGGCCAGAACCCCGACACCAACACATGGTCAGACACGATGCAATGAACTTTTATGCAGCCTTTTGACCCCCGGGCAAGGCTCAGCTGAGAGCTCTGGGTCCAGCAATTTGAACTGAGCCTCAAAGCATGTGACATTACCATGGAAGAAAAGAAAAGGACATTCCTTATGCTTAACCCTGGAACCATGGCGCTTAGGCTATTCAACGCACTCCCAAAACGGGCACAGAAGACGACTATTAGACATTGAAGGCCGTACTCATGCGGAAATTCAAGCCCCAGGTCAGCCCAGACTTCGAGCGGTTAAAAATGAGCCAAGCCAGACCACGCCCACAGGAGAGCATTGATAACTTCCATGGCCAGCTGCTGGAGATGGCCATCGGCTGCGTCATCCCGGACGATTAATTCGCAAGTGAGGCAACAGGTCATACATGGCCTCTCCTCTGAAAAACACAGGAGGTCCATCCTGTCAGAGACACATCTCCCGTTAGACACCATCCTGACCATAGGGGGACAATGAGAAAGAACAGATGCACATGTGGCAGAAATGGAGCAAATGATCAGTCGCCTGCCACTAGATACAGAGATGTCACGCAACAGCATCACCACCATCAATGCCCTGCGGTAGAACAAACCATAACAAGGGCAGGCAGCAAGCAAGCTAAGAGAATGCCTGTGGTGTAGTGGACAGCAACACAAAGGGGAACCCTGCCCAGCATACAGCACCACGTGCTACAAGTGTGGGAAGGTCAACCATTACGCGTTGGTATGCCTAAACTCCCAGAGAACCAAAGACCACCAACCCCAGAGGCGAGCTCAAGACTAGAGGAGTGACACGAGCCCCAGGAAAATGCAAACATTCCGCCCAAGGCAACCCGACCGCCGCCAGCGGAGACAGCCCGACCGGACCCGAGAAACCCGGAAAGGACAGGCCCAAGCAATCGAAGGAGAAGACACAGACAGCAGCAGTGGCAATGACAACCAGTCAGACAGGGAACAGTCCCCAAATCGTACTAACCGAAAATCCCACCTGGAGAAATCAGGTGGGAAAAGGCCCACATGATATCAGCAGTCAAACCGGGTCACAGCTCGCAGACCAATGACAGCAGATCACACCGGAGCTGCACAGTCACCGTCGGAGACATCCCAGTGACGCTGATGATTGGCACAGCTGCCACTGTGAATGTCATGCCCACTTCAAGGTTCGACAAACTCGACCCCAGACCACCCCTGCAGCGAAAGCTGGTACTGCTGTTCGTGTACGGATGCAAGAAGCCCATCCCTCTTCTTGGGGTACTTCAAAACCACTTTTACACACAATGAGAAGAGCTGTAGCACTCACATATATGTAGTTGATGCAGGAATTGAGACATTGCTCAGCTGCCCAACCCCAGAAAGACTAGAACAGGACTGTTCACCTTCGTAATTCAGTCCATAGAAATTGATCACCTACTAGCCAAACACAGGAAGCGATTCCAAGGCATTGGATGCCTAAAAGGGAGGACAGTAAAGCTCCACATTGACTCCATGGTAGAACCAAGGGTGGATCGACCCCAAAGAGTCCCGTTCAACATGAGGGTAGCAGTAGATGCTAAGCTGAACAAACTTGAGGACCGCCAGATTAACGAGAAGACCACTGGGCCCGTACCATGGGTGTCCCCCATAGTGGTAACGGCACAACCCAAACAGCCCCACGCAGTGGAAATATGTATCGACATGCGCCTGCCCACCGTGGCAAATGGGCGGGAAAGACACATAAAACCAATGGTGGACAAGCTAATCGTGGATTTGACAGGCACCACTGTCTGCAGCAAACTGGACCTAAGGTCAGGGTACACCAAATCCTCGTAGCAAAGGAATCAAGGTACATCACAACGTTCTCATCACATCTTGGGCTGAGAAGATACGGCCAGATCAATGTTGGAATCTCGTTGGCAGCTGAAGTTTTCCAACACGAAATACACAAAGTGCTTTAGGACCTCCCAGGAGTCACAAATGTGAGCGATTGCATCCTGGTCTATAGCAAGACCGAAAAGGAACACAACAGCTGACTAGCAGCCACACTACAGCGACTGGAAGAGTAAGGACTAACACTACACAGAGAAAAATGCAAATTCGGCAAATCCACATTGAGTTTCTTTGGTTATGTCTTTAATGAGAAAGCGGTATCTCCAGAAAGGTAGAAGACATTAAAAATGCTCAGGACCCCACCTCGGCAACCTAAGTCCTCAGCTTTTTAGGTATGGCAACATACTGTGGGCAATTCATCCCTGACCTGGCCACCATTGCCACTCCCCTGCGAGAGCTCACGAAGGCAAAGACGACATGGAAATGGGGAGTGACCCAGGAAAATGCATTCCAGAAGATCAAAGACTTGCTATCCAGAGATGCCACCATGGCGTTCTTCGACATGTCACGCAAGACAGAGCTACTGGTGGACGCCAGCCCTGTTGGCCTCGGAGCTGTCCTCACCCAGACGGACCGAGATGGAACAGTTGTCCCCATTGCGTTTGCCAGCAGAATTCTCACCCCAACAGAAAGAAACTATGCACATATCGAAAAAGAGACTCTAGCCATCATATGCGTGCAGGCACTTTCACGTTTACATTTTGGGACACAGAATGAAGGTACTAACGAACCGGATCAGCACTGCACCCCCCAGCTTGGATTGAACGCTGGATGCTCCAGTTACAGCAATGGACCTCGAAGTACAGTACCGAACCGGGCAGACAACCCTGCAGACTTTCTATTGCGACACCATGACAAGCCACAGCTACAGAACAAGAAGCAGCCAAGGAAACAGAGAAGCATGCATGCCAGATCATAGACTGTGCCAAACCCAAAACAATGAAAATTGACGCAACAGACAGAGACCCCTGCCTCCAAATGGCCAAGAAGGTGATACTAACCGGAGAGTGAAAAACATTCCTCACTGCTGTTGCCCACAGGATGCCCCAAGCACAGGAGATGATACAGGCCCTATTTGGGATACGCCTTGTCTCTCACAGGCCTCATCCTCAAGGGACATTGCATAGTAATGCCAACCAATCTCGATGAGAGAGCACTCCAAATCACGCACGAGGGCCACCAGGAAATCGTAAAGACACAAGCCTTTCTCAAATCACAAATATGGATGCTGCAGATACAGAAGAAGGTCTTTGAATTTGTTGAAACCTGCACAGCAGGCCTGTCTACCTGCAGGCCCAGACCACCAGAGCCCATGGCCTGTCCCCCAAGAGGCGAGTGCAGCTGGGCCACAGTAAGCATCAACTTCTGCATGATCGTCAACAAGGCCTACCTCCTGGTAGCCATAGATGAGTACACTAGATACCCAGAAGTCGAGCCAGTCAATTCAAGAGATGCAGCCTCGGTCACAACAGCGCTAGAGAAAATGTTCACTGTCCACGGCATACCATCATCGATAAAGAGCGACAACAGCCCGCCATTCAAAAGCAAAGAGTTCAAACGCTTCATCAATGACATCGGGATCCACCACCACCACATCACACCATACTGGCCCCAGGCTAATTGTGATGCAGAAAGATTTATGGCATCTATCAAAAAAGTCTGTGAGGATCGCGAAAGACATAAGATGAACGTGGCTACTCTATACCGGTTCCTTCGATCCTATCAACAAAACCCCACTCGGCCACCCAGGCCAACCCCACAGCCCTGATGTTTGCGGTACCCATCCAGGCGGGATTTCCACTCCACACAAGTGGACTTGGAACAAATGGAGCAAAGCAGACAGGAGCACAATGCAAGGGAAGACAGGTCAAGGAGGCCCACACCCAACGACCACCAGTTAGGAGACACAGCATTAGTGAAGAACCAAACCCCAAGGAGGAAGATGGCCCTCCCCTATGAGTCTCTCCCCTGGACAATCACCCACCAAGAGCAGGGGCTAGCCACGGCCACATGAGGACCCGAAACAGTGACCCAGAATGTGTCCCATTTTAAGCGGACGCCACACACCCTGTGGGAGGAATCCCAAGAAGACAGAACCCCTGTGAGGGCCCGCTCCCCGTCGACTGAATCTACACCACCAGTGAGAGAACAGAAAGAAACGCTGACCCAGGAGACCCCTTCAGCTGAGGACAATGTACTTGGCTGGCACGGAAAAGCCACCCCACACAGGGAGCGAAGAGAACGATACTCATACCGGAGGGGACTGGTATCCTGCCCTAGACTTCAAGGATAGATCCTGAACCGCATCTATAGACGGGTGTGAGTCGGAACGCCAAGGACTGGCATCCTGACAAGCACCATGAAAGACTACCACAATGTTTGGAAAGTTCATGTGTTTGTTCTTTTTGTTTGATTGTTTGTTTGTCCAATTTGGGGAGGGATGTGATGTCCACGTGACAGGGACCACCTGGACGAGGAAATAAAGGTGAAGGAGAAAGCCTGCAAAAGGCATTCCCTGCTCTAGCATCAGTGCCAGCATGTCTTTGCATTTTTTACGCGCAAGACTGCTGCGCGTTCCGCGTTCCAGGCCCGGCCTGGCCCCACAGGTCACAAGAACCCTCATCATAGAGGGAGCCGGCCAATGGGACAGCACTTTGCCAACTGGCACAGCAAAGTGGGATCCACCCTGCCTCATCCCAACAGAGCTGCTGCGCCACACAACACCCACACGCACTGCTGACTCCCCCATACAAATCCATCAGACAGACTAGTCATCCCTTCTAGATACTCTGACACCCACTGACTTTACTTTTGGTCTCAGCCTCCCCACTAGGCCACGGCCTCTGATGTCCACCCTAATGCCTGCAGCTCCCTGACTGTGGCACATAAAGGATGCCTCCAGAACTCCTTTGCCTCCATTTCTACCAAAGTGCAAGCAATGCAGTGGCCACCCCGGTTCACAGTCAGTTGCTGCAGTATCAGTGGGCACATTACACACCTGCAGCACGCCCAAAAAAAATTCAGGCCTCATCCATATCCACCTAAAGTAACCCGTGGCTCAGGAGAAAGAGCCTCCTGTAGGTAGGTTACACACGTGGGGCTCCACATCCCATCCTCCCTCCAGGCTCCTTCCATCTCGCCAACCAGGTGCCTGTTGCCCTGGAGAAAAGGCTCTGTGAATAAAAGGGGGCCAGAGAACACAGGCAGAGTGAAGAGCCACCAGGATGCCACTGGACACTCCATAATGACGGTTCCGAGAAGAGGAAAGAGGACACACACCAGTGAAGGAGCAACTTAACCCAAACTCAACCTCTGCTTGTAGCTAACATCCACAGCTTTAAATCGCATCTAAAACCGCATCCCAAATCCTTACAGTTATCCCGTTATCGCGATTATCGCACAGTGAAAAGTTTGCAGCAAATTTTGTTTTAGGGAACTTCTTACACGTGTAAAACAGCTTATGATTGCTTCCGACCTCAAATTTAAGATTTCAAATTGTTTCTTGGTATTAAAACATTGCTAGTGTTTGTGTGCAACTATCTAAAGCGGCTCCCTCAGAATTATAACAATTTCAGCAATTTAAACCATATTTAGTGTTTTTGCCCAATCCATTCTCAAGATAACTTTAAAAGCCATTCAGACAGCTTGACAGTCAATTCTGTTTTCTCTTGTGTTTGCTGGGGGAAAGTGGAATTGTTATTTTGTTTGAATTCTGACATTCCTGAATACCTGCTCTCTCCTTCTATCTCTTTACATTGCCTATTGGGGGTTGAGGGGTGTGCAGGGGGAACCGTTAACCACAGTGCTATCTGATCTGCACACACACACACACACACACAAAAACATTGTTTTGCTCACTATTACTCCTGGTGTATTAAAGACATTATTCCGTGTTACATCACCCCATTGGTGATTATTGTACACCCGTTAAAACATAGGGCCTCATTACACGGAAGGCGGTGATCCAGGGTGCTATTAGCACTCTGGACCATCCCGGTAAATTACCGGCACCGCCTTGGCGGAAAGGGGATTTACCGCCCCATTCCAAGGTCGGTGGGGCGGTAAATCCCCCTTCCGCCATTGCCCTTCCCCATTCCCATTTCTGCCCCATAGGGCTCTATGGGAATGGGGAAGGCGCTAATTACGGCACCGCAATTTTGCGGTGCCGTAATTAGCTCCGAGGTCCCTTAGCGGGTTGGTTTTTAACGCCTGCAAAAAGCAGGCGTTAGAGCACCAACCCGCAAAGGGACCTCGTAGTACGGCGGTAAGGGTTAACGGTCACCGTTGCCATTAACGGTGACCGTTAACCCTTACCGCCGTCCGTGTAATGAGGCCCATAGTGTGATTAAATTGTGAATACCTAAATAAATATTTTAACTTTGCAAACCAGCCTGATTCCTGGTTCAGTGTGACCGGGGGGTGGGGTTCCAGGAGAGGGGTGTGATATGAGTGGTACATCGTTCAGAATATAATAACTTTTAGACACAAATAAATAAGGATTTCAGTTGTGCATTACACGCTAGGCATTGACTTGGGTGCGTGCCGGATTGAAATCACTTACAGGCTCTTCCTTCAACTGGCTGGTGAAGTAGAAAGAGAGATCAGAACAATCCCTGCTAGGACAGAAGAGAGAAAGGAACTGAAGAGGGACCCCACCTGGTCAGGTTGCTGTGTGGTTTCTGACCAGTTGAGAAGCTGTGTGGTTTCCGGGAGGCAGCTCGGGGGGAAAGACCAATAAGAGTTCTGTGATCCACGGGAGAATTCTTCCATGCTATTGGGTTGAGGGGAGAAATGGAGTTGTAAGCGGTGCGCCGCCAAGTTCCGTAAGACAATGGGCCTCATTCAGAGTATGGAGGTAATCATGGCACTACCTCCAATACCGGTACCGAGTCCGCCCTCATTCAATGGGGACTTACCGGTCTATTCCGACCTTTGCAGGACCGGTAAGTCCCCATTGAAAAAGCCATTCCCCATTCCCATTTAAGCCCCCATAGGGCTCAATGGGAAGGCGCTAATAAGGGTACCGCAAATTGTGGTACCGTTATTAGCTCTGAAGTCCCTTAACGGGTCCCGTCCTGAACGCCTGGTAAAACCAGGCGTTAAGGAAGGGACCTGCTAAGGGAACTCGGAATAGGGCGCCAAGGGATTACCAGCACCGGTGTCCTTACCGGTGCCCGGTATCCCTTTGCCCCCAGCTCGTAATGAGGCCCAATATGTAACAGGATATTTCCTACTGTTGTATTCATGGGGACTTGGGAAGTATGCCGGCTGCTGGGAAGAGGAGCAGTAGGTAGTCTCCGCTCATCCGAAACAGTGAGGACTCAGCAAATGAATCAAAGGTGGCGTGGGAAAGAGGAGAGAAGCCAGGTGCTGGGGATCTGGAAAATAGAAAGAAACAGGGTTTGAGAGAGTTCAAAGTACCAGTAACTATTAGCAGTAGCTAACGTTTCACTTACAAAGCGTCTCTGAGAAGAGTAGCAACGCATTGTGTCTCCGTTCCAGGCTGTTGAAATTCTGCATCCGAACCTGAGGGGGCATAGTCAGAGAGCTGGCTCGGGCGTCAGAAAGCACAGTAGCAACGCTCTCCGTTCTGGACGCCATCCTAGGAAGGGTGCAAGCTACAGTATAATGCTGCCTTCTACATTGCCACCATTACGAGCGCCGAAAGGGGGATGTGACAATTATGGCTCTGTCTTTCCTGTGGCATGAATGAGTGGTCAGAGTTTAAATAACTAAATCCCTACTGGCGATCCCAACTGTGGGCATAACAATATTTAAATGCATCCTTCCTATCCAATAAGTACTTTAAACGTTCCAAGAAGTTAGTGTTTGCAGACAAATAGCATGAGTAATAAACATAGTTAAAAGACTTCAGCAGACAGCAGTGATTGAAAGTATTTTTTACTACGTCTGCAACCTATGGCTCTCCAGATTTGATGGACTACAACATCCATCAGCCTCAGTGGTAGCCAGCATAATCAATATTGAGGTTGAGGCATAGATTGTCAATATGTGAGTCATTTTAAAGCTGTTCAATGCAGCACAATATAACAGAATCACAAACCTTCCGAAATAGCCATAATATTTCCTGTGTGTTTTTGAGATGTGGCCCAATGCATGCATGTGGAATTTATTTCTAGGGACTGTTTGCAATCATGCAGAAAAAATGCAGAATCCTGATATCTTTTGAAATCAGTATGCAGAAAATAGCCCAACTATGGTCTCTCAGCTGTGATGGACACCAATTGTGGCAGTGTTTACCCAACTGTGGGAGCTGCCTGACATGGATAGCAGTCAGTGGATTGAGCAAATGAACTCCTTACCAGAGCACGTTACTTGTGCAACATCACACAGTTGTAGCTTATCCTGTGCTGTTTTATTCTTTTCATTCTTGTACCTGAAGTTCCACCTTTTCCATTGCAAGCATAGGACGACATGTCAAATCACAACTGGTTGAGAAACACCCTCCTGGCAAGGGGCACTGCAATTTCCACAAATATCCCCAATTGACAGGAAATGGGGATCACTTTAGATTAAACTCAGAACCAGCACCAGGGCCTTTCAACCTCATCCTTGGAAATCGACCATGACACCTCGGGGGGACCCATGAGAATCCGACAAAGTAAGCCTAATAACTTTGTAAGTGATAATTTAGGATTTCAGCTACCTGCTGGCTGGGTGTCTTTCTTTGTTCTACTGTGCAAAGGCAAATACACCTGTCCTGTGATAATTTGCAGCTACTCATCACTCTCTCCATTGCTTTAGCTAGGCTGTCGACAGAGAATCTAGCTGCAATGTAGGGCTGATGCTATGCCCACATTCCCAGTGGAAGGATCAATCTTCACACACTAAAGACAGTGCCATCTTAAATGTGTACTTGCCAGCCAATGACAGGTCTCTTTAAGAAGTGTTTAACCCTTTGTCCAGTTATTTGGTGTGGGGTAGTGAATGTGTTTGAAGATGAACACAGTTCAAGGTGGGGCATGAGTAAATTACTATGTAGGGGTCCGCAACCCTTGGCTCCTCAGATGTTTTGGACTACAATGTCCAACAGCCTCAGCCAGCAAAATCAATGATGAGGCATCATGGAAGCTGTAGTGCAAAAGATCTGGTAAGCCAAGGGTTGTACAATCCTTGACTTATAACAATGGTGTGGATCACAGTTTTGTTTTGCTAGGGGTACCCGCATCTGTTTGATAGAGCAGACTTCTTTCTTTTTTCCAATGGGGCAGGGGAACCACCCTCCAATGGTAGTAAAGGGCCGATTCCGGTGTGACCAATGACTATGCAAAGTACTTCCTATTCAGATCCCCTTTATGTAAATGTATCAAAGTAAACTTAATTGTGGGAATCCTGAATGGCCCTCTGGCGATCACTTTCAAGGATCGTAAATAGATGTCTATTTGATTATCCAATCTCTGTGCCAGTGTGCGATGGGCTCTTCTTCCTTGTAGGTGCCAAAAGCCATGTGTCAATCATGTGTGCTCACTGACCGTCCTCAAGGTCCGCTACATGTCAGGTTCTCAGTGTAAACAGTGAACATGCAAATGACAGTCATATATATCAAGTGCATTAAAATTGATCTTATTTCATTGTGAAAATCGTCAATGTCCGACTGTATTCTGTTCTCAAGGCGTGAGAGTGAGTTTTTGGTTAAGGGTCTACAACCTTTGGCTCACCAGATATTTTGAGCTGACACTCACGGGTGCTCTAGCCACAACAGTCAAGGATGAGTGATGAATGGAGCTGTAGTCCAAAACATCTGGAGAGCCTCAGCTTGCAGACCAATACATTGGCGAATGTAGCAGGTTAGCAGATCTAAAGGGCCACATACTGAGGGCCTGATTCATGGAACGTTTCCCTATGCGATTGCACCATTATAAAACACTTCAATGAATCAGGCAGTTGGGCGTGACTCTGTAAGGCAGAGGTCTTCAAACTGTGCGGCGCATTCCGGGGGGGGGGGGGAGGCGAGAGCTCAACCTGAAATATTATTTTCTTTTTTTTAAAAGAAATAAAGAAATATATATATTTAGATATACATTTTTTTACATAGAGGAAACGGGCCAGGTCGGCTCACAGGGTCGGACTGGAGAATAAAACTGTCTCGGGCACCAATGAAAAAGTGTCCCACAGTTGCAAATGGCAATTCATTCCTTTAGCGACAAACTGTTTGAATATTTAAAGAATATTTATTCAGCAACAATGGAAGTAACTCATCAGACTGATCCATATTGGCTCAAAAACTGGGCCACACTATCATTTTGCATTTTTGGTTCGGGCATTGCTCTGTTGCCCTATAGGCCAGTCCGAGCCTGGTGGCTCATCCATAATGATCGAGGGGGCGTCGACCCAGTGGCCCCTCATCCATTAGGGAGGAGCCAGCCCAGTGAAACGCTGAGCACTTCCTCAGCTGCTTTTTCCAGCTGAGGGAGTGCTCCTAGCCTGGCTGAGCTCTCAAAGGGAAAACCTGTTTCCCGTTGACAGTTCAGTTCTCCAGCATCACATGCTCACTGAGCCATGCAAGGCTGGAGGCGTTTCGCTTCCCGATTCTTGTTCATGAATGCGCAGTGTCTGAGATGTCTGAGGTGGGGTGGTGAGTGCCCAGGGACTGGGTAAGAGTGGGATGAAGGAGCCCAGAGACTGATGGGAGCAGGTGGGGAGTCCAGGGACCATACTGGGAGTAGGGTGCTGTGACGGCGCACAATAGTTCATAGCCATTTGGACTTACTGTCCATGTAGCATTTTTTGTGGGGGCCTGGCCAGCCCACATTTTGCTCAGGGGGGGGGCCCAGTCCTAAAATGTTTGAAGACCACTGCTGTAGGCATAGAGTAAGACAAATGACAAACTCTTCCTCAACCTTACCAGATTTTCAGGGACACCACCTGCTGTGCAAATCTCCCTATTTCCCTCTAGCCTTCGGTGCAACAGAGGAGTGAGAATCCGACCAAGGTTTACTTCTTTAAGTGAATAGCATGATAGGCAATTCCACAAAACATTTCGTACACCAATGCAAAGTAGCTCCATGTCATGTCACTTTCATCCAGTCCTTACTTTTAAGTCAACAGGTCTGTGCATGCCATGTATGCCATTTCAAATCATCGAAATCAAAAATACAAACAACGCGATAACTTAACGCTTTAATAAAAAGAAAACGTTGTTACACGGTCTACGTGTCTTGAAGGAGCATCACATATGAAGACGATATGCTATCATCAAAGACTGTCCACAACTTTTGGCAAAATGGGAACATATGTTGTGCGCTTCTGAAAATGGTTCCTTATTCTACATGGCAAACCTGCTGCAACGTACAACAGCATTTAAGATTTTTGAAATTCGGTTAAAAGTTCACACGCTCGCACATTTACACCGCCATTTTGTACTGCTGAGAGTTCATCAGTTATGCAGCTGAAACCTTTAATAAAAGGCCTGTTTGTGTGTAATTTGCCGCTCGCTTTTATATTTTGACATTAGTGACACAGTCTAATATTTTGTATTATTTATATAATTTATTCATATAGGTGAGTTCTATAAGATGGCTTACAGTAAAACCTGCTATCAGAGCTTGGAGCTGCCCTGAGGGAATTACACATGGGATTAGAATTCGTAAATCAGCGTCCAGGAGCTGCTTTACAAGTTTTTGTTTAAAGATATACTTTACTCTACCCATCATGGAAAGCATAAGTAAATCCCAGTGGTGGCTGTAGGCATTAGTATGTGTAATACTCCAACTCCCTGCACACCCATACTGTGCAGGGATTGGCCAGTGCTGTTAGCACCTGACCGGAACTACTGGGAAACCACGAGAACATGTATACCATTCCTGCGCTCACAGGCAGCCCATTCGCCCTCTCTACATGGAGAACAGAGGTTCTGGCATGGTAAGTCCTTTGCCCTTTTTGGTGCTCCATACTGGGACAGCTCCCCTGCAAGTCCCAACCCTCTTCCCAGCTCCCCTGTTGCCCGTCCTTCCTCCCATCCTCCCTGCACGCCAATACTGTGCACAGATTGGCCGGTGCCGTTAGCACCTGACCAGAAACATTGGGAAACCACAAGAACAATTATACCATTTCTACCCTCTCAGGCGGCGCATTCGCTCTCCACACAGAGAGCGGCAGCGCTGGCATGGTAAGTCCTTTGTCCTTTTTGGAGCTCCATACTGGGACCGCTCCCCTGCACACACTGACCCTCTTCCCAGCTCCCTTGCTGCCCATCCTTCTTCCCCTCCTCCCTGCATGCCCATACTGTGCACTGATTGGCCAGTGCTCTTAGCACTTGACCAGAAGTATTTCACATTAGAGATCCTCCCAGGGCAGCCTTGCCCGTCAGCAGGCTAAGGGCCAGAGGTAAAGGGCAGCTCCCATTCCCTGTTTGCCCTAGGACACCGGACCTTACACCCTACAGCTAAACTCCAGGTAAGGTGGTATGGGCGGGGTGCACAGCCATTATTTTTCTCTGGTAAAACTCTGCCACTCATTACTATTAATTGTGCCTAACCTGATGGAAACACACGCAGTGCACTCTTAGCCAAAATGTGGAGAACTCAGAATGATCCTTTGGGTAGGATGTGTATGGCACTTGGAACTACTGGGAGGTTTAGCTATGATGCGACTCTAGCACTACTGCAAAGTGGCCCGGGCGTTGCACTGGGAGGAGTTATGGGGTGGCCAGTCTCTTGCTCAGGGAGAGACTTTCAGGGTAGGTAGGGTTTGCACTCAGATGGCCAATGTGTTGCACTTAGATGGTTTCTGAGGGTGGGAATGGTGTTGCACTTAGATGGATTCTGAGGGTGGGCAAGGTGTTGCACTTAGATGGATTCTGAGGGTGGGCAATGTGTTCACTTAGATGGATTTTGAGTGTGGGCAATGTGTTGCATTCCATGCATATGGAAATCTAGCCGAAGGCGGAGCCATCGACCTGCACGCATCTACCATCGTACACTACTCAAAGATTCTTCACACCACACCTCTGCAATAAGAATGCAGCTTCTGTTCACGACAGAAATGTGATAGGTAGCTGCACACATAATCACTATCCCGCTCTTGAATACCCTCTAGAGCACTCCTCACCAACCATCCCATGCCAGCTCGACACGAGTGGTTATCAAGGACTTGGCCACCCCTTCATATCTTCATATGGGCCAATATGCACACATGCATACTAGCACTCCTCGAACTTCCCATAACTGGAGTCTAGTCCCCTGAGGATGTTCGACCTACAGCACGTTGTGACCATACTAATGGTGAAAGGCACTATACAAATGACACTCTACTACTACTGCTAATAGTCATTAAAATAAAAAAAAGGACTGTGTCTACAGAACTAAAAATCCTGGGGATTATTTTGTTATATAAATATAAAGTAATTCATTTAATTACTCATTCATTCAGTTTCAATATACATTTGGTCTCTTCAGAGGCAAACTCAGGTCGGTGCAGATGTATACCTGGCTTTGCTCCAGTTCTACCGGCCTTTCGCGTTCACCAGCCAGTTGGCAAATACCCTACTTTGCATATAGGCCAGTCTGCCGCTACCAAACACATATGTGTATAAAGTGTCTCTTAAAGTACCACGTGAGCTCTGGCTGTTGTATATTCAAGAGAAGGTTATTGATAAAAGCACGAGAGTCTGTCGTTTTTGTGCCAGCACTCTGTTCAGCTCATGCTGGTTCGTTCTCTGGAATGCCCCAGCAGGGCGTTCTATACAGAGTCCATACACTGCATTACTGTTTGGGTTTATGCTGCGTTAAACACCGTTTTATGCTGTGACAAGATGGCCACTTCAGTGGTTTCCCTGCACCAAGGCCAGCCTAGGAGACGGCGTATTCTTCTCCCGCCTGGAATGCCCAGACAGTTGAGACCATGCAGTGTCTTCCCACATCCTGCACTCCCTGTGACATGGACAGTATGTTGGAGCTCTGAGGCTGGGGAAGAGCAGACCCTAACCAGGGGTTTAGCAGCACCAATTGACATTCAACTCATGGTTCTATGTTGTCCTGTGTACGCGTCATGCTGTTTGCTGTGGTATTGGCTTCCCTATCCAATCCAGAGGAGGTCTGGGTTGGGTGGGTGTTTCTTATTGACGGTGGGTGTGGCATTGCACGCCTCCTTCATTGTCTGCACATGGGCACGCGCTTGATGTTTCAGTATGCACATGCCCATTGCACAGATGACCCACAGTTTCTGCATGCCCATGTGGGTGGCATTGCCGCGGCCGCTGCTCTCAGTGACCCTTCTTCGTGGTGGCGATTGTAGCTCCATTTGGTTGCAGAGTGCCCACGCCCTGGGGTATGGAATTGAACTTTGTGCCTCCATGTAGATTGGGGCTCCTCTTCTTGGGTAGCAGAAAGACCAGGAGGGCAGCCAGGATGTGGAAACAGTACCACCAGGACCTGCGGAGAAGAGCAAGGTGGGTTAGTGAGGTTTAACAAAGCAGCGTCCAGTCCACATCGGTGAGCAATTCTCACCACACTGGAAAGGCTTAAATGTGCTTTAATAAGCAAGTCAATGCTGTACGAAGGCCCCACTCATCCAGAGACCTCAGGTGGCTGCGCGGACCTGTTCGGAGGCTTAGTGGCCACCACTCCTAGCAGTGATTCGCACCGGCCTGTGAGACCATGTACCCTTTCCCATATTCTTACCAAAATGACTGCACCACAAGGAAGGAAGGATTAGGGTACAAGATGAGAAGCATTTTCACCAAGGGGTGTAGCAATGGGTGGGGCCTAGATTGGAAGGGGAGTCGGGGCAGTAGAAATGGTGGTGTAACAAGGAGTACAGGCTTTCACTTTAAAGCAGCACCCAAACTCCCCAAGCCCACTTATTTGCGTGCTGCAACTTATTTTCATTACCCACCCATGCAAACCTGAGCTGCTTTGTGATGGTGAGGTAATGTGTACTCGTTTTCGGTTTGATTTGTGCTACATCCGCAGAGTCCGTTGAGTTACATTGAGCGTCCATTGCATACAAGTGTTGCAAAGAACCACAAGGGTATTGTGTAGCCACATGGGTATTGCATAGATCAAGTTTAGTCGAATAGTGCTCTGGGTACAAGTCCTCTGGGAGCCTTGGAGTAATCAGACGTACCGGAATTAGGCCCCTGTGCGCCCCGCCCCGTTCTGAGAGTTTTTAAAAAATGTAAATACCCTGTCCCAGTTTTAGGGAAGTGAGGGTGGCCACTGCATAGATGCAACAAATCAAGGTGACATTTACAGGTAATAAACAGTTCAACAGTTCCCTGCTTCCCATGATCACTTTTGTCACATGCATCTCTGACACCCAAGGGTAGGCTCGAACCCCCAAACTTTCTGTTCCCAACCACATGCATTTACTGATTGCCCAAGACGAATGGAAAAGAAGCAAAACATTGCAACGCCTGTGATAACAATCAAAGCAAAAGCTCTTTTGTTTTTAACATGCTCAGTGTCAGAGCCAAATCTGCAGTTTATATATAGGAGAAGTGCTGGACATTGTATTTGTTTTAGTCTGCGATCCTACTGAGTGGAGGGGGTGTGTGCGAGGGGAGCTTTAATGGGCGGGGAACATTAGTTCTACTTTTATGTTTGCTGCCTATCCTAATTTTTAATTTTCAAAATATAATCACCCTAGGTGAGGAGAGGGGCATGGAAGTTCTTACAGGTCTCATATTAGGGACTGAGTCCTGATTAGCGCTTCAAATGGAAACACAGGTGTGCAGGTGCGCGCTATCCCAAAGTACCTGCTTCCTGTTGAAAAGTGCGGGTACTCCTCCATTAAATGTATTGGCTTCCTGCCGGTAATAAGTCTTTCAAATGAAAGAAATGCAGGTACTCAGTGCCTGCAAGTAACAGCCCATTTAAAGCACTAGTCCCGAGCTGTGAAAAGAAAATCGGTCACGAGACCAGGGGACCAAATCCCGAAAAGATTGAAGCACAACATGTCATGAAACCTGGGCCCCAGTACCGAATAATGATCATTCACGAGACCAGGGAACGAGCCCCAAATCACACAATCATAAAAAAAAAAAAAAATATGTTGTCACGAGACTAGGGGCACACGTTCCGAACAGACAGATGCCGCGAGGAAGAGATCACTGGACGAGGCTACCAGCTCCATGCGTAAGTGGTCAACTGGACTAAAAACCGGGTAAGTGGCTCCCAGGTGGGGTGCTCAGGCATCCTGTTTCCCAGAATGCAGCCTGGGTGCCTCCCACCCCGGGAGGAATAATTACTCCCTATGCTGGGGCACAGCTAGACTGCCAGTTTAGCGTAAAACTTGAGTCTGTAATATCATTAGAAATAATCATTAAGTTAGTACCTTCCAAGTAAACAAGCTCGGGCCGATGGCTACTCTGGGATGGATGGGACAGAGGAGTGATGGTGCATTATGGGGTAAGCTTGCAGAAGCACGCAGTACGTCTAGCTCTGTATGCCGAAAGTTCAAAAAACTCGCTGTCCCTGCTAAGCCTTCCACTGCCTAGTCCATCACCTAATATCCCATTCCCTTGAAATCTAACTTTCAGGAGTGCAGCAAAGGAGACCAACAGACAAACATATACACACATACACACACACATACAGTATATACAACAGAACACGTGAGCTAACACAAGGTTTGATTAACACTGAACAATGACACTGTCAGAGGCTAAATAAAGTTCAACAGCTTTGTTTCTGGAAGGGTAGAAAGTGTAGTCAGGTTATGTGAACATTTAAAACACTTTCCAATTAGAGCCATAGCTCTTGTGATCGTTGCCAGTCTCTTAATAACCTTGAACTAGGAGCTTTATGTTCCAAAATTCAGTGATTAGTCTTTTAATATCTTTGTTAAATAGCCCTAGGAACTTTGTCTCCAAAATCCAGTTTTTATGTCTCTGACCCTATTTCCCTATTCAAAACATATTTTTAAAATGTATTTATTTATTTGTATTCATTGTGTTTATGGTTTATATCAAACCTTACACCATTAAAAATTACAATTTCACAAATTCATAAGATTAAAACATCAAACAGTGTCATTTACAATATACATCTAAAATTAGGTTCATTCTATAAATAGAAGATTCAAATATTAACCATGTCTAGATAGCTATCACATCCTCCATAAAATACAGTGTTACAAATTGTATTTTTAGTTCATACGAATTCCCTTAAATATGTCTTTAAGAAACATAACTACACCCACAATTTTCGAGATCCAGCTGCATTCTATTATTCTAGACCATAATTCACGGGGTAACTGGGGCTGTGTAATGTACAAACTTCCCTAAATATAAAATCCTCCTTTGCAAGACATGTGGGCATTTCATGATAAAATGGTAAAGCGCTTTTATAGCCGAAGTTTTACGCAGCCAACGAGTATGCTCCTTCCTTGGAATGCCTCGTCTAGGTCCTTTAGTTTCAAGTGTATGTAGTTCAATCGAAATCTCAGGTACCATGAACGTATTTTCTCTAAGGAGATTTGCATCAGATAAGATCTAAGGGTTCTCTGATTAGCCTATAGAGATATGCATCTTTATATAGAGACGATCTAGAAATATCCATCACATCCGTTATCCTATATCAATCCTTCATTCTAGATTTAATTTCAGGTAGTACAGCATTGTCGAGTACATTTATATCCAATAGATTCAGTTCAGACTCAATCTTCAGATCTAAAAGTAACCACATCGAGTTGCTCAATATCAGCTCTCTTATTTCATCGTACAATGAGCCCTCTGTTCCATTGCTTATTTTCAAGTAGAGGCCAATTCTTTGACATTTGTAGCATTCCCACCGCAATTGTAAATATAATTCCATTCTGATGAGACTAACAGGTGCAGACATCAGGAGCCCCAACACTGCTCTCCAAATCTTCCCTTCCTGAACATCAAACCACCTCCTACTTTTGTACTGCAACAATTCAATTTCATATAGGGCCGCCGGAGTAACCATGGCTCTGTAGAATTCAATCAGTGGCCACAGCGAATAGGCACATTTCTTTATTTTAATCGCTTTCTTAAGGGTGATAAGTGTTGGAGTCTTAGTCTCTATTTTCTCCTTATTCCGTTTTTTCTGAGATAGAGATGCAATAAAAAAAAAGAAAAAAAAACTGGGACACCTCCTCTATCCTCTGGCCATTAATTGTCCATGAAAGCCCCCGTTGCTTCCTCTTCTTACTTAACGAAAGTATCCTTGATTTCTCTGTGTTCACTAAAGGGCTGTTATCAGTGATGTATGTGACCACCCTGTACAATCTATTCTGTAGGCCAAAAGATGTATGATCTAGTAGGATGGTGTCATGAGCGTATGCAATACATCCCACTCTGAGTTTTCCCAATCTGGCAGGGATGACGCTTGATGACATCGAAGGTCCACAGACACGACATGTATAGATTGAATAGGGTGGGTGCCAACACACAACCTTGTCACAGGTCCTTTCCCTGCCTTACAACTCCTGACAGATCCCCTCCACATTAAGACGAACACAGATATTAGTATAACCGTGGAACAATATGAAGATATTAAGGAGACTAGGATCCATTTCCCAGTCTGATCGTTTTTCTATAATCATGCACGCTCCACCCTGTCGAAAGCTGACGATAAATGAAGGCTTTTTAAAAAAAATTAAAATTGTATTGTGCATTTGTAAGGCACATATACATCAAGTAATAACACAAAAAACAGGGAATGACAGATTGGGGTGCGCTCAACTTTTACAAATTATGGGCAGTCCAATGCAGCAGAAACTGCACAGGAGGTTCCCCTGGGTTCCTCCAACAGTTATTCGCATGAAGGAATGGGTTGTGCAGCTATACTGTGCAGAAAACTCGGTATTCAAATGTTCATTTCCTTAGTATTAGTATGAAAGCTCAAGTGTCCTTCAATGAGCAGAAAGTAGCCATCCAATAATATGAATGGTGATTTATTGTGGTTCCAGCCGACACATGTTTCGACCATTCGGTCATCCTCAAGGCGAAAACGTAAAGGGATGAATCCCTACTTAACTCCTTTCTGAAAATGGCGTATCACCTAGGACTGGAATTCTGAGAAAGATCCTTTTCGGATGGTGAACGCATGTACCGGAAGTTGTGCGGCAGTAGGGTAACGTAATTAAATAATCAGGTTGTATATAGCTGTCCAGTATATATGGTTGTCATACCTCTGTATATAGTGATTGATCTTAAACAAACGTGACAGCTCTGACATACTGCTGGCCTGCATGGACAATGTTTAATGTTCCTGCCGCTTACACCACCAGAGAATAACCCCAGCCTCTCACCAACAGGCTTCGATCTGCTGACCAGCTCCTGCCTGTGCCACCCGCAACAAGCCTCGCTGGAATAATCTTTGACCCCTGACCTCCTGCCAGCACCCAAGGACAAAACACCAAATGTCCCTGCCACCAGCTAGCTTCGATGACGCTCTTGGGCCTCAAGACGGCATCCGCTGACACCATCCAGTCTGTCAGTCTGCAGGGACCTCCACTTCAACCCGCAAAAACTCTGGTACTTCCTGCCAACTTTCTTGCCAGGTCGCTGGGCCGCTGGTACCTTCGATGTGGATGTAGGCCTGGAGGGCAGTGCCTGTCCCAAATCTGCTCCCTCTGCCGCAGCACCAGTCCCTGGGACTCCTGGAAAACCAGATGGTCTCCAAAATGTGGTAGACTTGTGGGTAAAAGATGGTGCTTAGTCCTGCACGTCTTCAGGTATGTTTATTCCAGGATACCAGGTAAGTTACAAGTATGTTAGATCCTAACAAAAGACTGGCCATCCACACAGACCAGCGGTCGTTACAATTGACTCAGAACACTCCCACACTCAAACCTTCAACCTTCCATAGTGACAACACTGCATTCCACTTACCATGACCCACACCACAGAGAAGCTACAGCAGTATGCATCCCATTTTGCTGTTTTTGGTTTTGGCACATATGGTGACATTTTAGTGTTATCTTGTGGTCAAAACAATGTTACAGACAACAGCGATAAGGTTGACAAGCAGATCATTTGGTTTGCATGACAACTGGAAATGATACTGGCATGCATTGAGAGCATCACACATGTTTATTGTCGTGTCCTTCCGCTCACCATTCTTACATTTAGTCCTTGCTCATAGACTTTTTGCTTCACCATAGTCGTTCTCTTATGTCATTGTCCTTCATCATAGTGTTTCTCCCTCATCACAGTCCTCGATCATGGTCCTTTGTCTTTGTCCTGGCCCTTCTTCTCTTTTATCATACTACTTTGTCCTAGTCCTCTGTTTTCATCATCATAGTCCTTGATCCTAGTCCTTCTATTTCATCATAGTTCTTCATCCCAGTTCTTCTACTTTGTCAGATTTCTTAATCAAATTCCATCTCCATTATAGTCCTTCTCCTTAATCATCGTCCTTATACCTCATTATAGTCTTTCTTCGTCATAGTCCTGCACGTTTGTTGTACTTCTTTATCATAGTCCTCTTTCATCACATTCCTTCGTTGTCATAGTTTTCCTTCATCACAGTCCTTTGTCAGTCCTTCTCCTTCGTCATTGTCCTTCTTCACAGTCCTTGTACCTTGCAACCGTCTTTGTCATAGTCCTTCTCCTTTATCATAGTCCTTCATCATAGTCCTTCTTTTGCATCCTAGTCCGTCTCCTTCATCACCACCTTCTCTTTTGACACAGTCCTTCCTTGTCACAGTCGGTCATCACAGTCCTTTTTCACAGTCATTTTTTCCCTTACAGTCGACCTTAGTCCCAGTACTTTTCCTTCAGTGTCACAATCTTCCTTTATCGCAGGCCTCCTCCTTCATCATACCTGTTTCCTTCATCACTACTGTCCTTCACACACAGCCCTTCTCCTTTGGCACAGTCCTTCTCCTTCATCACAGTCCTTCGTTGTCATATTCCTTCTTTGTCATAGTCCTTCTACTTCATCAAGGTCCTTCTACTTGTCATCATTCTTCAACATGATCCTCCTCCCTGGCCCCACACCTTCTTCATCACAGTCATTTTTTTTCATCACTGCCTTTTCCCATTGTCACAATAATTGCAATCCTTCTCTGTCACAGTCCTTCTTCATCACATTCTTTAATAACAGTCCTTCTCCATTACAGTCCTTCCCTATCATGGCCCTTTGTCACAGTTCCCCATCTTCATTACAGTCATTCTTCCAGATCACATCTCTTCATCAAAGTCCTTTATCATAGTCCTCCACAGTCTTTCTCCTTTATCACAGTCCTTTGTTACAGCTCTTCTCCTTCATCAACACAGCCCTTCTCCTTCATCATAGTCCTATGCTTTCTTCCCAGTCTTCCTTCATCACAGACCTTCTCATTTACCACAGTCATTCTCCTTCACCAAAGTGTTTCATCACAGCTCTTCCCCTTCACCAGAGTCCTTCTCCCTCACCACAGTCCTTCTGCTTAAGAACAGTCCTTCTCCAAAGCCGTCTCCTTCCCAAGAGTCCTTCTCCTTCCTAAGAGTACTTCTCCTTTGCTAGAGTCCTTTGTCACAGTCGCTCATCAAAGTATATCCCCTTATTGACAATACACATCCTTTGTCAGAGCCGTCCTTCGTCACAGTCCTTCTTCATCGTAGTCCTTTGTCATAGTCCTTTACCTTAGTCACAGCCCTTCCTCACAGGCCACTGCAATCAGTCCTTCTCCTTCATCCTAATCCTTCACTTTTGTCATAGTTCCTCTTCTTTTGCTAGGGTCCGTAATCACAGACCTTGTCCTTCATGACTCCATATCTTTCATCACAGTCCTTTGTCACAGTCCTTCTACTTCATCCCAGTCCTCCTTCTACTTCATCCCAGTCCTTCCCCATCATCAGTCCAGCAGTGAAAACCCCATACATAACACACTATTTTAAAACAAAACATTCAGACCCAAAACCTTTACAATAGATCATGCAAACACTACACAGACACTCAAATGAATTACACACATTGACACAGGTTTTGTAAAAGTGTTTCAGTTCTGGGCAAGTGCAAGAGTTCATTATACCATCCAGATCCTGCGTGCAGACAACCAACGTGCACAGAACTCAGTGGCAACCTCACTACAAGATATAGGTAGCTAAACCTCAGTCAGAAGCCAAACAACGCCAAGGACCACCACATAATGCATTTACTGTCCTGCACAGCCACCCACATTTCCTCAAGCACACCGACCTTTACAAGACTGCACGTTAAAGGTAGCAAAGGACTATCAACATAGGAAGTTAGGTAAACCAATCCTGAGCTCAGTAGCCTTACAGAGAGGTTGATGCCCGTCCAGACAATGGCACCCCTCTAACACCTCTACAGAAGGCTTGATGCGAAGAAGCGCTTACACCCAAATCACATAGAAAAGCACAGGACATAATACCTTTGGAGTTCTATCACATAATTACATCCATCCACTGACACAGTACACTCAGTCTTCACAGAGACAGTACAAGAATGCCCTTTCATTCTATTACCAGATTTGTGGAAGCTTCCAAGAAACGACCCTTCGCTCACACCTCTTGAAGGTCTCACACAACCACAATATCATATTGTGCCGAGGAATTCGCCACTAGCAACACACAATGATACCTGCGGGAATCCCAGAAACACCAGTGGACCACCTGCTAATCCCTGACACCACCACCCATACTTTCTACATGATGCATGCTTTTTCAAATCTGAAACACATTTTTATCCCAACACATTGCATGCAGTACCCACTTGCAAAAGGATCGCATTGACAACATAAGCCTAATCTAGCTGCAACATACTAGGACATTAGGGAAGGTAAAACAAAAAGAAATCAGAGAACCCCCAAAGGTTTGCTACATCTTCTAGGTGTGCCTATCCACATACGCACTGTTAAACCACAACTTGACTTGGGAATTACTACTCACAGTTACTGTTAGGCAAGATTGTGTGCAGTACCCTGTGGGAGAATGCACCATCCTTGCCCTCTTGGCAATAGTTAACCCAACCTTTGGTATAAGCATGTACTACACAGGTTGGTAGAGTGACTGAGCAGCCAGGCTTATCTCAAGAGGGGTCAATGTGAGCTGTAGGGTTATAACATAGAGATTCACAGTGACAGGTATCCAAATAAACACTTACACTCAAGATTCTTTTACTAAACAGTTATTATTAATTTAACAGTCAATTGTATAAGCCTTCTTTACAAGGGAGCAAAAACATGCAACACCACAATATACTTCAAAATACACACTCCCAGTTTCAAAACATCAGTAGATACCCTTTTGGGATGGCACACAGACACTCCCTACACCCCCAGGTGACTTTAGTAACTAGGACACTGTGTATATTAATATATGACTTGTACATTTAGAGCAATACTAAGTTTGGTGTCAAAAGGAAAAGGTTAGAGTGAGAAAACAATGATGAACAAGTTTCTCAAACTGTTGAGTACTTTAGAATCTCCTCTCCCCCAGTGCAATGTAGATTAACGCTTTCCCAGCTATACAAGTAAAGAATGTATGACATATTTGGAGGGACAGATCAAAACACAAAACACAAAGTCAGAGGTCAGAGAGTCCATCAGGGATCCAGGACAGCCAATGTCACTTGAGCAAAGTCTGGGGGAGCTGAGTTTCTTCTTGCAGGTTGGTAAAACGTCTTGGTAAAAAGTCTTGCACAATGTTATAGAGAGTTTTTGTTGCAAAGCAAATCACTGTTGGGCCACAAGCTGGGAGACAGGTCTCAACTGAGAGCAAGCAAACTACAGAGCAAGAGGTAAGTACCCCATAGTTCACAGTACCTTAGATCTGAAGACATTGGCTCCAGCTAGCTTCTGTTCCTGTTGTAGCATGGCAGATCCTGTTGCTGCTGGGCCTCAGTCATGGGGACAAGAGGGAGGGCATCTGGAGGACTCCTGCACTATAATTCGAAGGTCGTGGCAGCAATGGACAAAGTTCAGATCAGCAGCACTTTGCGATTTCAGCTTCTCGTGAATAGCACCGCCGCGGTTCTTGGACACCGTTTGGACTTTCCGTGCATCTGGGTTCCAACACTCTGTTGAGGTGGCTCAGGCTTGGTCAGGCCTACTTCAAGGGAGTCCAGAGGATCTTCCTGGAGCTCGGGTCTGGCTTAAAAAATGATGCACTCGATTCTGGTTTTCCTCTCCCTGGCAATCGGTTCTACAGCAGCAATTGAAGTACAGCCAGCTCTGGGAGGATATCCAGATGAGTTCGTCTTGGGGTCGATTGGTCCCACCAACCCAAGGAGAGAAGTCGTCTTTTGCAGGGCTTCTCTAGTCGAGGCACATTTCGGAGCTTCAGCGCTGCAGCAGGGCTTCACAGGGCAAACCAACAGTCCAGGAGTTGCAGCAGGCCTCTCTTCCAAGTTCTTCTTCGGATTCCTTTGTCCAGTGGCCAACTCTGCTTTCCTTTTATGCAGTTTTCACTCATTCATTCACATCTTAGCTGTCACTCACACAGCAGGGTGGCTGCCAGCCAATCACCTTTGGGTGCATTCCTGTAACCAAGGGGATTAAGCACAGGGAGTTTTAGGAAACGTCCCTCGCTTCCTACCCTGCCAGACACGCTAGAGCCAGAGGCTGGCTTCAGCAAGGAACCCCGCCAAAGACAAAATTAACAAAGGGACCAAACCTGGTTTGGCGCCCAGAGTGAATCTAAAGAAGGACCTTTTCAACAAGAAATGGTGAGAAAAGAAGGCCAGGGCCATTCTGACAAAATGGGCACCCATGGGTGCTTTACTGTAGCTGCAAAAGCAGCCCGCGGTAAAAACACACAATGATAGGAAAAAGTAAACCACTGCCACCAGCCATTAATTTTAGAAAGGGTAACATAAAAATGATGCATGAGAAACTAGACAAAGGGGATACTAAGTAACCCGTGCAGAACCCTATTGTAAGATAGTGTGTGCTGGGTCTAGAAAGTTACAAATGTAAGTAAAATCAATTTCACTTCACTGCTCTTGGAGACAGTAGTTTTTCCAATTGAAGGTATTTAAACCTTCGAGAAATCTGAAAGACTTCCCTCTGCCCCTGCACTGAAGGTGCTATGTGACACAATCTAAAAAGATGATGCCTATGGACTTTGTCAGACTCCAAAACCAAAAGAAACACAGTGTTTAAATCAAAGAAAAATACTTGAGAACGTGGGGAAATGATCTCACTCTCTCCAGAATTAAAATTAACATCCCTAAAGTCCATCAAAAGTGCTGGGGGTCTCTAAGGTAGAAGTTAATTAGCACATTTCTGAGAATTCTCCATAACAGTTACGAACATACACACCACCTTCTTACACACATCAGGCAAGGACGGAGAGCCCACAAGTGTGACTGCATTGGGGAACTAATCGAAATGTCTACAACCCCTTCTCCCTCAGGCCATATCGTACAGCGTAAACACACACACACAACACACACACACACACGCTGCTAGAAGCACGAATAAAAGTCCAATCATCTGACACCTCCTGAATTGAACACATACCACAACACACCACACCAGCATATAAGGGCTACACAAAATATGTTGTTGCTCCTATGCAGGTTACTCAAACTACACCAACAAAGGCACTGGTGTCGGGAGGATAGCTCAGGGGCAACACGCTCGCCTTGAAAGCAAGACGATGCAGAGCAACACAGGTTTGATCCCCGGTTCCGCGCTTAGAAACCTATGGGTATTAAGCGTGTTATAAATAATCAATTACAATTACTTGTATCTAGGCATTGAGGTTTAGGTTCCCGTTGAACATTTAAGAAACATCAATCAGCACAAGGGGGAAGCCTAAGACCCTAAAAACAACTTCCAATACCAATGGAACACTTTCCTGAGGTGCCAGAGCAATTAAGATCTGGAA
Organism: Ambystoma mexicanum; assembly: GCF_040938575.1. Taxonomy (NCBI): domain Eukaryota; kingdom Metazoa; phylum Chordata; class Amphibia; order Caudata; family Ambystomatidae; genus Ambystoma; species Ambystoma mexicanum. Next base: position 249,340,105 of record NC_090934.1, on the reverse strand, counting down.
CATTTCACAAGAGCCAACCCCACCCACTGGCTTTTCACCATTGGGAAACCCACAATGAGTAGACCAAGAAATTGCTCATCACTCTGAAACAGCTCCTGTACCATGATGCTGCCTGATGGCAGGCTTTGTGCTGTGCACATTAGGTAGAGTATTTCATGTGGGACTTGACTGTCTGAAACATGTACAACAAGATCTACTTTGATCTGGCAGTTGCTGCAAAGTCCAGGGCTTCTCTGCCTCTGCTACACCAGAATGCAGATACCTGTTGCCTTAAAAGTGGGCCAAGAAGCCTACTAGGATTTGAGCTCAGATGGTTGCCTCGACAGTTATGCAGACACATGCCCACCAGAGATTCTTGGCATCTGTATGTTACATTACTTCCACCCACCTACAGGATGCCCTGCAATGGGAATGGGCTTTTTCATGGGAAGACAATACTTTGAACCGATAATTGAAGACTTTTTTGTACCCACTGTCTAGTTAAATATGTGTGGGTACTAGGGCTCGGATCACTGAAGATTGCTTGAAGCTTTACAATTCACAAGCCTTGTATTCCTCAATATCATGCCAAGTGTTGCATCACCACTGAACCGCAATCGCTGAAGACACCTTCAGAGCACCCTGCTCCCCGCAATGTTGAAGTGTTCTCTTGTTGCTCTGCTCTTTCTGGACTGAAGTTAGGTTTCCGAGACTTGGGGAAGCAAGCTTCCCTACTTGAGCTGTAGGAAGAGTGGGATCAAATATTTTGCTGCTGGAACGCCTAATTCTCCCCTGCTGTGGTGTGGCCACGCAGCCCGAAGACAGATGAGCAGCAGGTGGTGGAAGCTGTGCTGCTCATTCCTTAAAGTGCATGTGGACAGAGGGGTTTATCAGGACCACGAGCATGCAGATAGGAAGTGGAGTAGCGCACACCTGTGAACCATTACCCCAGAGTGTGGTGAAGAACACAGCAGGAGCCTGGCTTTGGTATGAAAGAAGTTGAGGGCTAGGCAAGTACTGCATCAACACCTTCCTCCTTGCAGTAGGCTCTTGAGACTATTCTAAGTGTTCAGAACACCACACTGTCGGCTTCAAACTCCACAAATTCCTGATGTGCGACACCAGGGCTCCGTAAAACACTCTATGCAAGATCTCAATAGGAAAAGACCAAGATGGACCAGTGTTCAGGCTCAAGGTAGTCACACTCTCTTTGGTCTCCGAATAAGCCTTGCATTTATTTATTTATTTTGCATTTGTAAGGCGCTTATACAGCAAGTAAATTGGGTTTCAAAGTGTCACAGTGTAACAGGGAGTGAAACATGGGAATGAAATGCAAATATAACAATGAAAGATAGAAGCGGTTCTACTAGGCCTTGTGAGCCTTCAGAACGTGCAAGTGCGGCGGGACAGAGAGAGAGAAAGGATGAGGAGGGGCGGGGTCTGGCTCTGAGCATGCTCGTCTCTGCTCGTCTCTCCACACCCCCCTCACACATCATCCAAGGCTGTGAGACCACCGGTGGCCTGGTCAATCGACCAACAGATGTGATGTGAGCCTCAAGAGACTCCCCCCGCCTAGTCCCCCCACCACGAGGTGACCTGAAGAAAACAAAGTGTGATTCCATCAGCAAACCAATCAGCTTCATCCATCGGATGTGGCTTCTTCAAATGGGAGCTTCTCTGTCAATAGAAATATTCACAGATGCCTTGCCCCAATCCTACATGGTTGGCTCTCATTGGACGATGCTGGACACTGTTTGTGAAGAGATGAGTTTGTGTTTTGTGGGAGCTAGGTCACATCGCCTAAAACTAACAATAACATCAGGTTTTCATGTAGGGCTTCATGCCAGATTTCTCCCACCTTTAAGCGCCAAGATAATGGCTGTTGTGATTTTTCAATGTAATGGTACCAGTATAAGTCGATGGTCAATCCTTCACTGATGTCATTGATCTCAAAGGGCTCCTCCAGTAAAGACCTATTGAAGGGACATCACTCATGCAAGCCTCTGACTTTATATTCTCAATCTTTACTTTCTCACTAGTTCTAGATAATCCCAGCTTTTTTATTTTCCATCTTTTCCTCACCTTACAATTTCTCTTTTTCCTCTTTATATTTTTACATTTCACGTTCTACCCTTTGACCCCCCTTTCACATTCATTTCCTTTTCTTTTTCATTCCTTTCACTTTTTCTATCTGATTGCATTATCAATTTCCCCATTTCACTTGTTTTCACCTCTTTGGTCAATGCTCTTACAACACTCCAGACCGCCTGCCTGTCGCCCCCAACTCACCTGTAAAACCTGAGGGAGGGCTCCAGCGAGAGGAGGATGAAGGGTGCCAAAGTATAACTGATGGTGGCGTGAGTGGCCGCCCAGGTGAGTAGGTCGTAGAAAATCTTGTGTGAGTTGGACTTAAGGAAATGATGGCGGACGTTCCTTCTCACCTGAAAGGAGACAAGACAAAGTTTAGACCTCGGCCACTGGAGACTGGAGAGAAAGGACTAGTGACTGATGACACATGCCTGCCTCAGGAGCCCAAGACTTGAAAGTGAGTCCTGACACCCAAACAGGTGAAGCCCCATAATGGTGCTTGAGCTGGGCATCATATCAAGGTGCACAGGTGCTATGATATCGCTGAAAGATCAAGGTGTCTTAACCACCCACTGCTAGGTTGCGTTAATTATTAAGGTCAAGATGCATCAACCATCATCTATGGTAGTGTACAATGTTATCTGACATGACAAGGTGCCATATCACTGCCCATGGCATGGCGGCATATTTTATATGGCTAGGTAGTATATCATAATGCAGGCAAAAGAGCTTTATTACCACTCATGACAAGGTACCAAAGTGCTTGCAATGACTATCTCTCATAGATCGATTGACCTTGAAACTGCTAGGCAATTTGAGGCCTCGTGCTCAGTAGACGGCCCCTCCTCCACATGCCAAGCAGTCAGATCTAAGCCGTGTCCTGCAGTCCAAGTCTGGATGTTGCCATTCTGACGATGTACATGCCAGGCAATCTGCTCCCGGCACCCTGCCAGGAGGTGTGACTCCTCCCATGTCAGGGAGTCTGATCCCCACCCGTCTCCAGGAAGTCTGACTCCTCCCATGACAGGAAGTCTGATCACCACCCATCTCCAGGAAGTCTGACTCCTCCCATGTCAGGAGGTTTGTTCCCTGCCTCTCTCCAGGGAGTCTGACTCCTCCCTTGTCAGGTAGTTTGAATCGATCATGCACAGCTGCCTGACTCCACCCTTATTGAAAGTCTGGGGTCCCCCAGGCCAGGCAGTCTGAATCCATCCATGTCAGGCAGCCTGACTTCCCCTTCTCTGCAAGCACAGGCAGTGCTATGCGGTCTAACCCTTGCCATGCTCGTCACACCCTATGCCAGGCAACCTGACTTACCAAGGATAGCCCCCTCCCCACCAGACAGTCTGTCCCAACAAAACCCCATGTCAGACAGGCAATCTGACTTGCATGCCAAGCAGCGAGACCCCCTCCTGTGATAGGAAGTCTCACTTCTGCCACTCACTGCCCTGCCGTCCAGTCTCATTTCTGGCAGCCCAGCCATATATCGGGCAGTCTATATCTTCTTACCAATGTCAGGCCACGTGACTCAATTTCCCTATGTCAGAGAGCTTCATGGCAAACCCTTACTTATGGGCCATTAGGGCTAAATAAGGCAACGGTGCCCGGAAGGCCTCCAGCAGCCAATCAAAAAAGAAAAAGGAATGTTCCATTTCCAAAATAGCTCCTGAGTGGGACCATTTAATGCAGACGCTATTCTCCTGTATGGGTCTTTTATGCAAGTCTGATTTGCATGCTGGCGCGTATGAACCATACAAGGGATGACACATTGGAAACTACAAGTCCATGAACGCAAAATGATGTTGGCCAAATGATCAGAACTAAATGAGGGTGTCAAACGTGACACCCTGCGGCCAAGTTAAAGTTGTTTGCCCAATCAGAAACACACTTTCAGGTTTGTTACACAGACAGACTCAGTCCCATGACAACACTCGCTATACCAGCCCTTTTTTCTGCAGTAACTGGTAGAGCACCGCAAACACATTTCGATGTTTGTTAAGCTAAAACGTCCCTGCTAGTGCTGGATTTCCCTGTAGAGTTGATCAAGCCTATGTTTGAAACTTGTATGAAACATATTCCCAAGAAATTGCAAAGGCAAGTTCACCCCAGCACCAGCCTATTACTTTTATATGCATTTAAACACCAGAAGGAGATAGTTTCGTTCAATCATAGACAGCGTGGTAGCAGGTGAAGGGTTGTATTTTCAGCAAGGAAGTTTATTTATACTTGTAAGCACAGACAGAAAACGGGGTTCTTAGTTCTTTAGCAATGACATGTCAATGACACCAGTACCGAAGCATTAACCTCCCTACTTCGCTGCAAAAGCAGAGGTCAAAGTGGGCAGGTGCTAAGCACATCTGCGTGGGTGAGGCAGTGGTCGAAGTGGCCGGGAGCGTTAGGGAGCGGTTCTCTTCTACTTCTTTTAGTTAATTTTTACTCTTCCTATACTTTTATTTTAAAAAGAAACCGTCCTGGAATGGTTTTGTTTTAAAATAAAAGTGCAGGAAGAAGTTGAAAGTTGCACTTTCAGTGCACTGCACTGAGCGTTCCCTTAAGCAGCAGGCACATGTGTTTGGGGGTTTGTATTGTGCATGGGAGGGGGTGTGGCAATGGGGTTTGTGGCAAGCGTGCGGCCAGTAGGGAACATAGTTCCACTACTTCCTTTCGTACACTTCCACCACTGGGGGGAGGCACACATTGGAATATGTCTTTAGAGGACGTTGAATCACTAACAAATACCAGAGAGGAAACCTTAGGTTTTTCTTCCAAACAGGCAGCGGCCATTCTGGGCCTCATCAGCAACATTACATTTACGACCACCACATTAGCAGTTGTAAACACATCCAGACGGGTTACACAATTAGAATACCTAATACGAAAAGAAATTTAATAGAACATTTCATGCAATAATACTAGGATGCTATAATAGAAACCAGCCGATACCAAGAGGTTTGTGGGTACAATTAGGACCAACATTGTGTAAGGAGAGCAAGGAGCTTGTTAAGAAGTGGGAAGCAATGTTGAAGGAGTGTCCACTTGGCTTAATTTTACTTATGATTCAGGAACTTCCAAAGAACTTGGGAGCTATTAAACTGGAAAGACAGGAGATAGAAAAAGAACTGAAACATTTGTTAGGTCCAGAAGAACTAAACACTCTATAATCAGACATAAATCAGAAACCTGCAGAAAAGAACACCGAATTAGAAGCAAAAAAGACCATACGTTTAGACGTGACACCTATGATTATCTGAATGATGACGTGTACACATACATGGCTAAGTACAACCCCCCCAAAAATAAACCTCAACATGGTAATTCCTCAGAAGCAACTAGTTGAGAATCTGAGACCACAACTGATTCCAGAAAGATTCACTAGGGGTATTGAAAGCTCTGAAGGTACAGGTGAAGGAAATAGAACTCGGGCAACAACGTCTGGAGTGTCTTTTTAAGGCATTACACAAGAAGGAAGAGAACACAGAGGGGGAAAAGCAAATCTAGGAGCAGCAGGAAGGGTAACACGACAACAAAAAGAAAACCTAGTTGTGAATTGCTCCAGTAGAATTCTTAATAGTGCTGAAAAGGACATCCGCAAAAGGGGTTGGAATTGTGTTCCTACATACAGCGCTACTCTTTTTGACACTAAGATAGACGATCTATGCTAGATTGGATTCAGATCCCAAAATGTCTATAATGAATAACTTAGCAGAGATTTTGACTAAAGCTGAAGATCTAGGCTGGATAAACCATCACACTAAGAAACGTTTGCAAACTACACACCCCAGAATTGCAAACTTCTATACACTTGCCAAAATTCATAAACACCCGACTAATCCACCACGAAGGCCAATTGTGTCAGGCATGGAAAGTATTCTTCAACCATCAGGTAAATACGTTGATTTTTTCTCCAACTTTTAGTTCAGAAAACCAGTATATACATTAGCGACACAACCTATTCTTTTACAACAACTCAATCAAATACCCCACTGTCAAGGAACTAATATGTTGACTATTGACGTGAAGAGCTTATACACGTTCATACTGCATGATTTAGGCATGGAAGCAATAGAATGGTTCTTTCTGAATGAAGGAGAAATAAAAGTGTCTAAAGAGTTCATCATCATCCTATTACAATTCATCTCAGAGAACTCATATTTTCAGCAAAAGGATAAGTTATTCCTCCAGGTTTCAGGAACTTCGATGGGAGCAACTGTGACCCCCGCAAATTGCTTTATGCATAGATTTGAAAGGGAGTATGTATTAGATCACGCTATGTGGTGTAACTACTTGTCTATGTGGGTTTGTTACATTGACGATATGCTTGGGATATGGAAAGGGACATTAGAAAATCTGGAAGGATTTCTGACATATCTTAACAACATAGACCCACGTATACAATTCACGAGCGAAAATTCAAAACATTGTATATACTTCTTAAATATGAGGATTACCTCACATGAGGGTAAATAAGCGACTAAAATCTTCAGAAAAGAAACTGATCGCAACAACCTACTACATAGGCTTAGCTTTCACCAACAAAGCCTTATCAGGAATTTACCTTTCAGTCAGATGCTACGGGTGAGAAGAATCATTAGTGACCTTAAAGATTACGAGGAGGAGATTGCAAGAATGGGAAAAAAGTTCACTGCCTGAGGCTATGGACCTGAGGAGGTCAGTGAACCGAGGATAGCTCACGGGCAACGTGCTGGTCTTGGAAGCAAGACTATGCAGAGCAACAGAGATTCGAATCTCGGATCCGTGCTTAGAAACGGAAAACAGGTATGGTATTGGGCACGTTATAAAAAACAACTAATTAAATAAATAAGTGCAGCGAGAGAGAGGCTGTCCCTTGTTAAACAGATTTATTAAGTGAAACTAAAGTAACAAAAAAACCTTCCACACTGGATTATTTGTCTAAATACTTTATCCAGGGTGGCCATATCAAATCCATTATTAAGAAGAAATGGAGGACCCTCACATGTGACTTAAGGGTAGAACATTTATTTCATGAACTGCCTGTATTCGTGTATAAAAGGAGTAGTAATTTAAGGGATCAATTGGTGAAGACAAGACCAGCTCATAAAGAGACACTTAAGAAACAAGTGGGCACCTTTCCCTGTCTGCACTGTACCAACTGTGGGTTCGTGATTAAGGGCAATGTGATTAATCATCCAGGATCTGGGGGAAAAAATCTAAATAAATAGTGACACCAATAATGTAATTTAAGCGATCAAATGACCTTGCAGATTATACTATGTTGGGCAGTGCAAGAGACTAAGCAAACAGCGATGGAATGAGCATCGGTCCTGCATTAGGACCAGGAACATCAATTCAGCAGTGGCAAGACACTGGTTAGAAAAGAAAGAAACAATATTTTGCAGATAAGATTCCAGATTGCAGAGGTGATTATCAAAAGGAACCAGCATTAAGATGTGGCAAAAAGACATAATCAAAGAGAAACTTACTGGATCGAAAGACTGGACGCACTTGCCCCTCGAGGGATTAACAAAGAAGTTAACTATACATTTTTCATATAATAAGTTGTCCGTAATGATTCTCCACCACTGAGAATTGTGTAATCAAATTTGTTTGGGGTTTCTAAGAATAGTGTGGTACGTCTAATTTTCACACATGTTTGTGGATTTTGTATCATCATATCTCTGTACTATCAGGCCTAGGGTCATTCTTGACTTTATGATTGAATGAGAACCATAAAGGTAACATTTTGTACCCTTTTTTTTTAAACACAGACATCATATGTATTTGATTGAGAGTAGGATTAATAGTATTAGCATGATTGAGTGTAGGATAAATGGTATTAGCATTTTGAATTTCCACATACCTCATGAGAAAATGAGGACTGCACTACTCATATATGTGTCATTGTTAAGTTACTATTCATACGAGCATTGTGTCTGTTGTTATTATGGTTTATGAAAACTGAGGGTTCTTACAGCATTGATAAACCACCTGCCATGTATAATTTCACATGAGTTTAATATAGTAAATATTGTTAGGCCACATCCACATGGCAACCCTTTAGCTACTCTCCTTGGCTTGCCAGCATTTTCCTGTGCGTATCCTTTTGCGTAGGACATGTGCGTTGTGACGTGATTGCGCACATGTGAAGTTGAAATGGAGACAGAGAGGTAAGAGTGTAGCACTTTGAAGGAGACTCAGCCTTATTATAACGAGTGACTGGTAAATCTGAGTAGATTGTGACACATGGCAAAGTGGACTAAGGGGACACATGGGTAGACCCTAATTCCAATGCTAGTCAATATGTTTTCTTTGTGTTTTTTACTGTCGGATTGAATTGGTTCTTGGATACTGACACTTCCATTTTGACGTTCAATTCAATCTGTAAGCAGCATTGGGTTATTTTGAAGACTCAGATATTGTCTGACATATATCCTATGATACCGGAAATGCTGGGATATTACATGTACATGTGCCACTATTCTCTTTCAATTCCTTTCAGCTACTAGAACAAATACGGGATTGCTAAGGTCAACCGACGATGTATTTAGAAGAGATTGGACCTCATCACGAGTTGGGCAGTAACGCCGGCGCTAATAGCGCTGGCGCTATCTGCCCTACCGCCAAACCCACCGGCGCTATTAGCGCCGGATCGCGGGTTTGGCGGATTTGGAAATCCCCATTTCCCATTGAGCCCATTCGGGAATGCCCCATTCCCCATTGGGCTCAATGGGGAAATTTCGCGCTCATACCGCCGGGAGATTTCCCAGCTCATAGCTGGGGAGAAATCCACCGAAGCCCTGATTTGGCGGACCCTTAAATCCGGCGGTAACAGCGCTACCGCCGGATTTAAGGGTTACCGCAAAACTCGTGATGAGGCCCATTGTATCAACACTGACTTAATGAATTACATTATGTGCTAATGTGTAATGCTTTTTTTCTTTTGTTATCTGTTTGTCTATATGTTTTAATACTCTGTCGTGTACCCTTACGGGTGTACAATATTGTGTGATCTTTTTGAAATGTATTTGGTGTAATGCCCTTGTGGTTGTAAGTGTTTAGCCCTAAAGACGGATTTGCATCCAAATGCATTGGCTAGCAAACACAAGGACTATTTATTCATTGGGCCTCATCACAAGTTGGGCGGTAACGCCGGCGCTAATAGCGCTGGCGTTATCTGCTCTACCGCCAAACCCACCGGCGCTATTAGCGCCGGATCACGGGTTTGGCAGAATTGGAAATCCCCATTCCCCACTGAGCCCATTCGGGAATGCCCCATTCCCCATTGGGCTCAATGGGGAAATTTCGCGCTCTTACCGCCAGCGGATTTCCCGCCAGCGGTATGAGCGCGAACTTTCAGCTGATTTCCCCCCAGCTAAGAACTGGGGGGAAATCAGCCGAAGCCCTGTTTTGCTGGACCCTTAAATCCGGCGGTAACAGCGCTACCGCCGGATTTAAGGGTTACCGCCAAACTCGTGATGAGGCCCATTGTCTTTTATGGAGCTATTACTGCCGCATTTAAGGGTCCGCCAGATCATGGCTTTGGTGGATTTCCCCCCAGCTTTGAGCTGGGGGGAAATCCACAGCAAAATTGCCGATTTTCAGCGCTATTACCGCTGGCGGGAAATCCACTGGTGGTAATAGCGCAAATTTTCCCCATTGGGCCCAATGGGGAATGAGGAATTCCCGAATGGGCCCAATGGGGAATGGGCAATAACCCTTCCACCAAACCTGTGATCCGGCGCAAATAGCGCCGGGGGGGTTTGGAGGTAGGGCTATTAGCGCCTGCGCTAATAGCACCGGCGTTAACGCCCAACTCATGATGAGGCCCTGAGTCATGATGGATTGATCACTTCAAATATCATTTAATATAATTGTTATTTAGCGACAGAATTATATTTGTGAGCTGTTGCTAGGGGTCATAACAGAGAGCACTTTGGTTGGCTCAGAAGGAACTCAACCTTTTTTGTTGTATATGATACCCTTGTGCCATAGGGTTTTTGACCAAGGTGTTCCTTAAATTTGACCACTAGAAGCATTACTGCTGTACGACATTTGTAATACGTGGTGCCCACCCTAACCCCACTTTCAGGAAGTAAACGTTACCACGTCCCCTTTCTTTTCAGGGAAATCCAACATTGTTGCCTTACTTTATGTGCCCCAGAGCACCATTCCAGGATGGCAAGGAAGGGCACCTTTGGTTTTTTTGTAACTTCTCCCTTACTGGGTATTGAAACCTGGCTTCTGTGGTGAACACTGCATTGTCACATCGCACTGCACAGGTGCTAGACTGCTTTTGTTTATTTGCATAGTCTGTTTGGGACATAACGCGCATTGCAGAAACACTGCACAGCTACGTTCATCAGTGATCTGTGTTTGTCTTCTGGATTAAGCATGAATTGCTGCAGGCAGACACAGCTGTCTGTACAGGTGAGGGGCGGGTGGGGGTGTGGCTATAGTCCTGGGCATGTCCCTTAAGAGGTGAGAACGGTGGGTGAGGGGAAGGGGGAGGCTGCTTAAAGCTCCATGTTCTTGCTGATATTGACAAACCAATGGTGGTTAATTAAATACATTGATTTCATTGTGTTTCCATCAGTCTTGACAGTACTGTTGTAAAACATAGTAATGTGAGGAGGAAAGGAAGGTCCTAGGAATGGGGTTTGAATTGAGGGGGAGTATGGGGTCAGTGGAGAAGAAGCGGCAGGGCAGAGCGAACATATGAGTTCCACTACTTGTTTTTACAATTCGGCTACTGTGCATAAGCAATACATGCAGTGAGAGACGCCTTCTTAAGGATAGAATAGGAGGTAAGACGGTAGCACAGGACTTTAGCCTCAGCAGTGAGGAATACTTAGGATACATCATGAAGTTGGGTGACGAGGTCCTGAGTTAGCCAGGAAAAAAGTGAGCAGATGGACAAGAGAGCAGAAACTACTTCAGGCGGAAGGCCAAGGAAGCCCCCCTACCTAACATGACTCAGGGGGAGCCAGTCCTAGTCACTGGGTGAAGGTCCTCAGATGGTGTGTTTTCCGTCCATGATAAACAGCCTGTTCAGTTGGTGTTGCGTGCATCTGATCCCATCCACAGGGATGCGCGAGATCATGAGTGGCTTGTGTAAAGGCGGCAGCTGTGAAAGGGGAAAAGAACTAAAGAGCACAAAAGGACGTCACAGAAACGTTTTCGGGTTCTTGCATCCAGAATGAGAGAGGAGAGGCAAGCCAAGCATACATACACCGTGAAGCCAGGGTTAACCCTCTAGGCTGTCAGATGCCTGTGTACCAAGTGTGCATGTATGCATGAGCCTAGGCAGCAGGCACCAGAGCGCATCAGAAAGAATGGGAGCAGCGGGCAACGGACGCAGTTCTTGAAGGCCTGAAGCCACATTGGGTTCGAGGCTTCTATCCTGTGGGCACACTCACCGCTTGGCCCGCGATGGTCATGAGCACTGCTGAGAGAAAGGCCAGGTAGTAGCCGGGGAAGACTCCATGCCAAAGGGCGGACAGCAGGAAGGTGGCTAGCATGGGGTGCACAGGACAGCGCTCATAGCAGATCCTGGGGGGCAAAAAAGGCAAGAATGAGGCATAACTGATGCACAAACATACACTGCAAAATGTTACCCAAGCGATGCATAGATTTGCCCTGGTTCCACCCTGCTTGATGAGACCTTGTAGGTCAACGAGGCATCGAGTAACAGTATAACCTTTATTTTCAACCCTGCCTGCCTAAAAGCATACACAGGTGCATTCATGAAGTCATGCTACCCTCTGTGGTAGCACCATACACTGCATGCAAGCAAATCCCCATTCTAGCTATCTAGCTGGTGACACCATACACTGCGTGCCAGTAAATCCCCATTCCTGCCTTCCAGCTGGTGGCACCATACCTTGAAAGTTTAAGTAAATACCTATTCTAGCTATCTAGCTGGTGGCACCATATACTGCAAGCCAGTAAATCCCCATTCCTGCCCTCTAGCTGTTGGCATCATACCTTGAGAGTTTAAGTAAATCCCTATTCTAGCTATCTAGCTGGTGGCACCATACACCGCGTGCCAGTAAATCCCCATTCCTGCCCTCTAGCTGTTGGCATCATACCAAGACAGTTTAAGTAAATACCTATTCTAGGTCTCTAGCTGGTAGCATCATACCCCGAGAGTGCAAGTAAATACCCAGTCTAGCCGTCTGGCTGGTGGAATCATGCTGTGGGAGTGCAAGTAAATACCCAGTCTAGCCCTCTGGCTGGTGGAATCATGCTGTGAGAGTGCAAGTAAATACCCCGTCTAGCCATCTGGCTGGTGGAATCATGCTGTGATAGTGCAAGTAAATACCCTGTCTAGCCCGCTGGCTGGTGGCATCATGCCGTGAGAGCGCAAGTAAATACCCAGTCTAGCCCTCTGGCTCATGGAATCATGCCCCGGGAGTGCAAGTAAATACCCAGTCTAGCCCTCTGGCTGGTCGCATCATGCCGTGAGAGTGCAAGTAAATACCCAGTCTAGCCCTCTGGTTGGTGGCATCATGCCGTGAGAGTGCAAGTAAATATCCATTCTAGCCCTCTGGCTGGTGGAATCATGCCGTGAGAGTGCAAGTAAATACCCAGTCTAGCCCTCTGGCTGGTGGAATCATGCCATGAGAGTGGAAGTAAATACCCAGTCTAGCCCTCTGGCTGGTGGAATCATGCTGTGAGAGTGCAAGTAAATACCCAGTCTAGCCCTCTAGCTGGTAGCATCATACCATGAGAGTGCAAGTAAATACCCAGTCTAGCCCTCAGGCTGGTGGAATCATGCTGTGAGAGTGCAAGTAAATACCCAGTCTAGCCCTTTGGCTGGTGGCATCATTCCGTGAGAGTGCAAGTAAATACCCAGTCTAGCTCTAAGGCTCGTGGAATCATGCCCCAAGAGTGCAAGTAAATACCCAGTCTAGCCCTCTGGCTGGTGGCCTCATGCCGTGAGAGTCCAAGTAAATACCCAGTCTAGCCCTCTGGCTGGTGGCATCCTGCCGTGAGAGTGCAAGTAAATACCCAGTCTAGCCCTCTGGCTGGTGGAATCATGCTGTGAGAGTGCAAGTAAATACCCAGCCTAGCCCGCTGGCTGGTGGAATCATGCTATGAGAGTGCAAGTAAATACCCATTCTAGCCCTCTGGCTGGTGGAATCATGCTATGAGAGTGCAAGTAAATACCCAGCCTAGCCCTCTAGCTGGTAGCATCATACCATGAGAGTACAAGTAAATACCCAGTCTAGCCCTCAGGCTGGTGGAATCATGCTGTGAGAGTGCAAGTAAATACCCAGTCTAGCCCTTTGGCTGGTGGCATCATTCCGTGAGAGTGCAAGTAAATACCCAGTCTAGCCCTCTGGCTCGTGGAATCATGCCCCAAGAGTGCAAGTAAATACCCAGTCTAGCCCTCTGGCTGGTGGCCTCATGCCGTGAGAGTGCAAGTAAATACCCAGTCTAGCCCTCTGGCTGGTGGCATCCTGCCGTGAGAGTGCAAGTAAATACCCAGTCTAGCCCTCTGGCTGGTGGAATCATGCTGTGAGAGTGCAAGTAAATACCCAGCCTAGCCCGCTGGCTGGTGGAATCCTGCTATGAGAGTGCAAGTAAATACCCATTCTAGCCCTCTGGCTGGTGGAATCATGCTGTGAGAGTGCAAGTAAATACCCAGTCTAGCCCTCTAGCTGGTAGCATCATACCCCAAGAGTGCAAGTACATACCCATTCTAGCCCTCTGGCTGGTGGAATCATGCTGTGAGAGTGCAAGTAAATACCCAGTCTAGCCCTCTGGCTGGTGGAATCATGCCGTGAGAGTGCAAGTAAATACCTAGTCTAGCCCTCTGGCTGGTGGAATTATGCCGTGAGAGTGCAAGTAAATACCCAGTCTAGCCCTCTTGCTGGTGGCATCATGTCGTGAGAGTGCAAGTAAATACCCAGTCTAGCCCTCTGGCCGGTGGCATCATGCCCAGAGAGTGCAAGTAAATACCCACTCTTGCAACTCTGGCTGGTGGCATCATGCCCCGAGAGTGCAAGTAAATACCCAGTCTAGCTCTCTGGCTGGTGGCATCATGCCGTGAGAGTGCAAGTAAATACCCAGTCTAGCCCTCTGGCTGGTGGCATCATGCCGTGAGAGTGCAAGTAAATACCCAGTCTAGCCCTCTGGCTGGTGGCATCATGCCGTGAGTGTGCAAGTAAATACCCAGTCTAGCCCTCTGACTGGTGGCATCATGCCGTGAGAGTGCAAGTAAATACCCAGTCTAGCCCTCTGGCTGGTGGCATCATGCCCCGAGAGTGCAAGTAAATACCCACTCTTGCAACTCTGGCTGGTGGCATCATGCCCCGAGAGTGCAAGTAAATACCCAGTCTAGCCCTCTGGCTGGTGGCATCATGCCGTGAGAGTGCAAGTAAATATCCAGTCTAGCCCTCTGGCTGGTGGCATCATGCCGTGAGTGTGCAAGTAAATACCCAGTCTAGCTTTCTAGCTGTTGGCATCATGCCGTGAGAGTGCAAGTAAATACCCAGTCTAGCCCTCTGGCTCATGGAATCATTCCCCGAGAGTGCAAGTAAATACCCAGTCTAGCCCTCTGGCTGGTGGCATCATGCCGTGAAAGTGCAAGTAAATACCCAGTCTAGCCCTCTGACTGTTGGCATCATGCCGTGAGAGTGCAAGTAAATACCCAGTCTAGCCCTCTGGCTGGTGGAATCATGCCGTGAGAGTGCAAGTAAATACCCAGTCTAGCCCTCTGGCTGGTGGAATCATGCCGTGAGAGTGTAAGTAAATACCCAGTCTAGCCCTCTGGCTGGTGGCATCATGCCGTGAGAGTGCAAGTAAATACCCAGTCTAGCCCTCTGGCTGGTGGCATAATGCCCCGAGAGTGCAAGTAAATACCCACTCTTGCAACTCTGGCTGGTGGCATCATGCCCCGAGAGTGCAAGTAAATACCCAGTCTAGCCCTCTGGCTGGTGGCATCATGCCGTGAGAGTGCAAGTAAATACCCAGTCTAGCCCTCTTGCTGGTGGCATCATGCCGTGAGAGTGCAAGTAAATACCCAGTCTAGCCCTCTGGCTGGTGGCATCATGCCGTGAGAGTGCAAGTAAATACCCAGTCTAGCCCTCTGGCTGGTGGCATCATGCCCCGAGAGGGCAAGTAAATACCCACTCTTGCAACTCTGGCTGGTGGCATCATGCCCCGAGAGTGCAAGTAAATACCCAGTCTAGCCCTCTGGCTGGTGGCATCATGCCGTGAGAGTGCAAGTAAATACCCAGTCTAGCCCTCTGGCTGGTGGCATCATGTCGTGAGAGTGCAAGTAAATACCCAGTCTAGCCCTCTGGCTGGTGGCATCATGCCGTGAGTGTGCAAGTAAATACCCAGTCTAGCCCTCTGGCTGGTGGCATCATGCCGTGAGAGTGCAAGTAAATACCCAGTCTAGCCCTCTGGCTGGTGGCATCATGCCCCGAGGGTGCAAGTAAATACCCACTCTTGCAACTCTGGCTTGTGGCATCATGCCCCGAGAGTGCAAGTAAATACCCAGTCTAGCCCTCTGGCTGGTGGCATCATTCAGTGAGAGTGCAAGTAAATACCCAGTCTAGCCATCTGGCTGGTGGCATCATGCCGTGAGTGTGCAAGTAAATACCCAGTCTAGCTCTCTGGCTGGTGGCATCATGCCGTGAGAGTGCAAGTAAATACCCAGTCTAGCCCTCTGGCTGGTGGCATCATGCCCCGAGAGTGCAAGTAAATACCCACTCTTGCAACTCTGGCTGGTGGCATCATGCCCCGAGAGTGCAAGTAAATACCCAGTCTAGCCCTCTGGCTGGTGACATCATACCGTGAGAGTGCAAGTAAATACCCAGTCTAGCCCTCTGGCTCGTGGAATCATGCCCCGAGAGTGCAAGTAAATACCCAGGCTAGTCCTCTGGCTGGTGGCATCATGCCGTGAGAGTGCAAGTAAATACCCACTCTAGCCCTCTGGGTAGTGCCATCATGCCATGAGAGGGGTTCGTGATCCATTAATGAACAATCGAGATGCTCTTGGAAAGACGTGCACTGACAAATGGTACAGGGTAGGCATTCTGGTAACGTTCAATTCGGCGACCTGTCTGACCTGACTAACTGTGTGATCCTGAGCACGTTTGGAAGTGAGAATTCTGAATACAATTTTTTTATTAAGCGTTGTTCCTCAGTGTGTACTTGTGAGAGTGCAACCACATTGGCTGAAGAACAATTAAAGTCAACAGGTTTACAGACAGAAATATATAATATGGAGATGAAACTGGAGAGTGCTAGGCACTATAAGCCACATACCATATAAATCCAGAGTGACAACTACACATACATGCCATAGATTTCAAGACTGCTAGGTTCTGCATAAGAGCACGTAATGCCTTTCTCCTTTACAGGGATACGTATAGAGTTAGATTTCTATAGGTTTATGAACGTTATTTCAGAAATACATGCATACACTGGGCATCAAGTGGCAGTAGATAACATTACAAAGGTCAATGGGAAATGGGACCAAAGTGAAAGCCACTTAAGAAGGTATCAGGCCAAGCAAGTTATTCTTACACTTAAGATGCTGGTCTTGGTTGCACAGAGGGAAGATGGGAATTGTGGGCTAGCCCTAACTAGTCTGTTAGCTGGGCTCAGAGATAACACTATACATGTGAAGCAAGGGGCTTGAAAGGAACATATTCCCAGTAGGCCCTCTAAGGGGCGGATTGTGGTCATAGAAGCCATACACCTTGTGTTGGTCTATGCCAAATGCCATTTAGAGGGGTTTCAGTGAACCATTATACTGGACACGGGGTCTGCCGCCACCTGGAGGCACCTGGTAATTATAATTGTGGGTCAATGTCAAACTAGTCACAGCTGATGAATTTTAAGCTCTCGCCTTATTTTGCATGACGAGAATTGGCTGGGTTCGACTTTAACCTTCTAAATGGTAAGGTAGCTTGGTGGGTTCAGCTGCGTCCAAGTCCACAAACACATGCACACCAGACAAGTTAATGCTTGGCTCCCATCAAGGTGGATCAGCATTTTATCTTTATGTGGCTGATAAAATGACCATCATTGTGACGAGCATGAGATACTTTTAAAAGCCCTTGTCAAGTTGAATCTCATATAATGCTCAATATATGTATAATTTCATTTTTGATCTAGTCTACCACAATTCCAGGACATGCTCAGCTGTTTAACTTAAATTTGCATGGCTAACCCTTTAAAAATGCAGGGATATTTCAAAACCTCGTGCCAAAATGTCTAATGATGTCCACTTGACCTTCCTGACCTATACGATCATATATGCCTACAACCCCCTTCATCAGCTGGTTTACTCCCATTAACTTTATATGTGATCTGTATTGCTTCCTATGTATGTCTATTCTGATCAAAATGACATCCATATTAAGGTGATATTAACCGAGGCGGTGGGCAGACCCTGTCGGTAACAGCTTGCCGCTCAAGTTAAGAGCCTGAGCGAAGCAAGGGTACCTTAGCGGGGGCGACGGAACCTTTGCCGAGGGTCGGTCCGCCACCAAGTTTAATATTGCCATTAGCACCCATGTAGCTCACTGCACGGGTGCTAATATTGTTTTAAAGAAAAAAGAAAATAAAGAAACATATCTTGGTGTGCGGCTCGGCACCACTGAGTACACGTGGGCGGGAAGTCCCTTTTCTATGTTGATGACTATGACATCATCAATATGGAAAACGAACTTCACAGAAAGTAGCTTGCACACCAAAGGTATGTTTCTCTTTTTCTTTGAGAGAAAAAAAGACACCTTTGGCACCCTTGTAGGAAACTACATGGGTGCTAAATGGTGAAGGGAGAAATTAAATGATATTTTATTTATATCGCGCTTATACACAAGTGTTTTAGAGCACAACCAGGCAAAGGGAGGGGATCAGGGGAGAACAAAAACAACGATTTTATAGTGCAGAAGAAAAGTGGGGGGGACTGTATGGGTACAGATACAGACCCCAGTGCAAGTGGTGGCTCGGAGGCAGTGCAGTGGCAGGGTGAGCAGGTACCTGGGCCCGAAGGACCGAGGGTGGCCAAGTGCACGATGCCAGAGAGAGAAAAGATCATCAAGGGAGAAGAGGGGAAAAGGCAGAATCGAAGAGGAAGGTCTTGAGGTGCTTCCAGAACTGGAAATGGTTCTCCTCAAGTTTCAGGGTGGCAGGGAGGCTGTTCCAAAGGGAGGCCCTAGCTGTAGACAGAGATCTACCCCAGGCACATTTCTTTGAAAAACGATTGACCCTGAGGAAGTTAGAAGTAGAGGAGCGAAGGGCTGGAGAGGGGAGATATTTACGTAGGGATAGTTGAAGGTATTTTGGGGAGTCAGGGAAGGGGCTGAGGGCTGCCCAGACTACTCGGAACATGGGCTTGTACCATAGAGTATAGCACGCATTCCGAGCCTCCTGATAGGTCGGCGCCCTCACCAAGGGTGCTAATGTTCAATGAATACCAGGCCTGGCATCTTAGTGGTGCTTCACTCACCCCTCCCCGGTAAATGTTCAGTTTATGAGTCTGAAACTGCGAGTAAGAGGTTAGATTTCACAAATACAGAACCCTAATGTGGGGGGATGGGAGGAGCAATCCACGCACACTGCCCCAGAAAAACTCCCCCCTGAAGTGTTATTTTTTACCCGAAAATAATGGCATTCGGAGAGATAATTCGATTTTGTGAAACCCCAACTCCGAATGTCTAACCAAACTGCTGAGGTCAATCTGAAAATGAATTAAGTGTCATTATTCTTAGTCCTGTCCAATATAATATTGTTTGGGCCAGGTTTGACTCTCCCCGGTTAACTAGGCGCGGTTATTCACTGCTATGAGTGTTGGAAGATCTGCAGTGTGCCCTGGCTCTTTAAGCCCGACTGGCCCCACACTCTATGGGTTGCCCACTCCATCTCCACACACTGCAAAGACCTGCATTCAAGTTCTTACTCTTTCAGCCATGAGGCCGTCTGGATGTTCCAGTTGTCAATCAGCATTTTGAGGCTTGTAGAAGTCTGTGAGGAGGAAAAACAGATACAGTATGAAGGTCTCAGCCACGTGTCGCCAGTTCATAATGTAAACGCAACAGATTGTGGCCGGCAATCCAGCATGAGTTTGGGAGCGTCACAACTTGAAGAACATTTCATGATAGCTTTGTCATTCAAGGTGCTGCCCCACCATCAAAGGTCAACATCAGGCTGTGATCCTTAGTCCCAGGTGAAGATGTATTCTCATGGAACGTGTCTGAAACATATCCGGATCACCTGAAATTAGCTCGCACATTTTGGAATTGTATCCGTCCTACAAACACTGATCTCATACTCAAAGATCCTTAAGATGGTCCACATTTCTTGCAGCTTAACGATCAGGAATCAGAGTAAGAAGCGCAGTACTTTCTCTTTTTTTGTATCCACATTTTTATTGAATGAAAATGATCAGTAAACAAGACATTACACGTTTTAGTATGTAAACAGAACTTAAACACCCCAAACTCTCCCACACAAGAATGGTGAACTTAAAGGGCAGTACTGACTGTGTGAACATAAATGTTTACATCACATTCTGATGCAAACAGTCCACTTATAACTCCATAAAAGTCTCCCATGTTTCTTGATAAAGGTTGCCTTTCTTGGGGAACTGGTTAGCAACATGCCAGGCAGCCCAGGAAGCCTCTGCCAGGTGCTCTCCTCATCTGGGCAGGTTTCATGAGGATAAATATCACATTGCTCCTCACAGATACAGCCAAACACATCCTGCAAGTGACTCCAAACATTGAAAGCAAATGCATTCCAAAGAAGGACCCTTGATGTTGTCCACGAAATGATAATTTACACCCCCCGCTCCCCGGCATAATCAATGTCCTCCCCCAGCTTTTTGACCCCACTACCATTTCCCTGAATCACGTCTGGACAAAGCATGACTCCCCAATCTCCCCAGACCTCCACAAGGGAAAACCTTTATTCCTTAAGCACTCTTTCGGGGAGGGAAATCATTGTTGTGTGTGGGGGAGGGCGGGAGTTCAGAGCAGAATTCAATGAATACAACCAAAAGCAAATGTAGGGTCAGATTCATTTTATCCTAAGAGCTATCGTGCCCAGCAACAAAACTCAGTAACACCAAACAAGGAGAAGCGCAGCCTTTGCCAAACCATAATCTTACCCTCTACTTCATCCTTTGTATATATTAGGTATTACATTTTCTTTTTATTGTTATTCAATCAGACTCTCCAAATGCACAGCTGCTGCAGATTTCTTTCGAATGTCTCTCTATTCTACTTTTCAATTTCCGCCATCGTTTGGTCATTTCGAGACTCTCTTGAGAAAGGATTTAAAAATGATTAAGCGTGGTCAGCGATACTGTTTCTTTTTTCCGGAGGCAATCATACTGTCTCACAGACTTTGTGTGAGTTTACTGTCAGTGGTTTGGCATGCTCCCTTTTCTTGTTCTTAAGCCGTCAAACATGATGCGGTATTTGGATATCATTGCCATGGTCTGCCTCAGGTTATTTGCCTCATTACTCAAACCCCTCGTTTCACGAAAGACATGGTTTGCCTTATCTTCTAGCTCCCAGCCTTCCAGATCACCAAAAATACACCCAGTATTCACGCCCTGTCTACGTATTACAACAGTCACAATAACTGCCTAGTTTCTTCCTTAGTTTTTGGTAATCCCACCAGTGCCTCCTTTTACTGAATTCGATTGTCTTCTTGATAAATCTGGATATCGTCCAAGCCTTGGGTCTGCGTCTCAATGATGGAGGCAGAATTCTGCAGGATAATTGGTGGATTTTCGGTAGGTTGTGTGCATTGGTGCCTGTGAGTCTTCTCTATTCTTCAGCTGCAACATGATTTTGAACACAGTCTCTGAATCTTCTATCCTGGAGGCTGACCGAACGTGCAGATCCAGATGAGCACGAGGAACCCAGATCCCGGTGAGTGTCAACCACAGCGTCATCATCACAGTCCGAGGAGGTACCATCCAAGGGGAACAGGCTCATTCTTTATGGGAAGCCTCAAAGTCAATTAAAGAATCCTGCATAATGATGACCTAGATTTCCCCACCCCCCGTTACGAATCACCCCTGATGAATTGTTTACAGACTTTAGAGTGCTTCATAGAATCTGTGTTTGTGTCAACGGACCCAGGTGTACAAATCTTGTTGATAACGTTATTTATATCAGAGGAGGCCCCGTTGGTCCTCATCTTTTTATCTTAAGCCTCTGTCGTTGTTACTTCCAGGGTTATCATGTGTCATTAGCATTGCAGAAAGTATGATGGGTTTATATGGCCAGAGTGCTGGAGGATATAGAGTTGGTAATGGATGTATTAGCTGATAGTGTTCTGTGTCCATCGGATCATCCAATTGTTTGCAATCCTAAACAGCTGAAGCATCCCGCCAGCCAGCGGAATGCCAGGAACAACTCCTTTGCTTTGAAAGGCACTAGGCTGCCCCTCAAGGTGTTGCTCTGCAGATTCATGCGTGGTATCGCTTCACGTAGTGTGGCATTCTCCCTGCAAATGTAGCATGTGACCCAGGTCTCTGAAGGTGCAGTGGGTGCTCGAACATGAATCACGCTGATGAATTAAGCATAACACCATCCATTCCTGCATGCTGCAAGGTGTACTTCTGCACTACCCTCTTTTGCTCCCTCATTCGTTTAGGCATGTCAGAAGTGGAGCTCCACCGCGTGGGCACACCGTGCACAGGTTGATGACACGGAAAGCTGTTGCTGAATGTTTACCAATGCTGCCTGTGTCTTCACAGAAAGGCGGAAAATAGCCACACAATTTCTTTGCTGCCGCTCACCAAGGTAACAATACTGCTGTTCAACTTCAAAAGGTCACGGACTAGAAGATTCAAACTGTGAGCAAAGTGTGGCATACGGTGGAACCTGCCCTTTCGCAATGCACCACAAAACTGGCATGCAGATCGAGCAGCTGCAGCCACTCGAATATAACATCTTGCAGCTCTGCACTGTTTTCTGTCCAAATGAACGGATGCAGGGAGCAGCATTTTCTTCATTGTAGTGGGGTGCAAAGTAATTAGAAAGGGCTTTGAAATCAGATGGCTTAATGTCTTTAGCTATGGACGCTTGAACACTCTTTTCTAACACGCCATTTATAGTTTGCTGGTGAAATGATGTTCTATTGGATTCTGGAGCCACATCCCTTCTAGAAGTGCTGTCCTCATTCTTCTCATTGTCGACCACAATTGTTTTGTGTCCACAGCACTTTTTTCTGTCCATTTGAGAGTAAGGAAGAACACTTGGTTGGCAATGTTCCAGACGGCACTTAAGCGAATGTGTGCTGCACTGCCCAGCCGGTTTTTCATGGCATACTTTCCTGGTACATACAGTACAAAACATCTTCAGGGTTGATTTGAAGTGGCCCCAAACACTGGATGTTCATGGTTTAGTGCTTCAACCTGGAACATGATGCCCTGTGGTTCTAGATTTTCCAGAAGGTACTGAGCTCTGGTCCTGACCTGGGAAATCGCTATGTGTTCTTTCAATATTTTTTGTGTCAGGTCACTGATGATTTCGTTAGCCGTTTCACTAGATTCAAAGTATTGAAACATTACTATTTCATGCTTTTCACTCTCTTCTCTATGGACGTGTTGGGCTTAACTTTCCACGCGATCAGCATCTGCAGAGTCTACATCCAAATCCAAGCCCGGTATCCTGCCACTCAGATCACCAGGTGTGCCTCTTTCCAGTGATTGCTGCTAATTTGGGGATTGGCCCGATCTAGAAGCTCTCTCCCTCTGTGTGGTGGCCTCCGAACTGGGTTGCATGTTTAGTTTGTGAGTTTCTGTAGTGGTACCTTCTTCTCTGCTCCTGAGTTCGCTCGCAGTGCTATTAGGCGTGGTCCTCTCATTTACAGATGCCTCAGTTGTTGCAGAAGTACCCAGGGGGCTTGCTACACTGCCAAGGGAAGTGCTTTCTCCACACATCTTCTCGAGCGTTTGTAAAGCATCCAGTTCATATTGGTGGACCTTTAGCAACTTTCTAAGCACCTGTGCAGTCTTCTGAAGCATTGTATTGCCCTTTGGCTTGCAAGATATGATTATATCCTCAGTCAAGGCAGAAAGTGGATCCATAAAAAAGGTTCACTTTGGCTTGGCTCTCACTAGAGACACAACGAAAAGTCTTTCTCTCTCTCTCTCTCGCCCCCCTCTCTTTCACACCCTCTTTCTCTCTCTCCCCCTCTCCCTCTCTCTCTCTCTCTCTCCCTCCCTCTTCTTCCCCCTCTCTCTCTCTCTCTCTCTCTCTCTCTCACCCTCTCCCTCCCTCCCTCTCCCTCACTCTCCCCTGTCCCCCTCTCTCCCTCTCTCTCCCCCTCTCCCTCCCTCTCCCTCCCTCTGCCTCCTTCTCTCTCTCTCTCTCTCTCTCTCTCGCCCCCTCTCTCTCTCACTCGCTCTCCCTCTCTCCCGCTCTCTCCCTCTCTCTCCCTCTCCCTCCCTCTCCCACCTCTCTCTCTCCCTCTCTCGCCCTCTCCCTACCTCTCTCTCCCTCCCTAACCCTCTCTCTCCGCCTCTCCCTTTCTCTCCCACTATCTCCTACTCTCTCCCCCTCTCTCCCTCCCTCACCCTCCCTCTCCTCTCCTCTTCTTCCCCCCTCTCTCTCTCTCCATCTCCCTCCCTCTCCCTCCCTAACCCCCCCCCCCTCTCTCTCTCTCTCTCTCTCTCTCTCTCTCTCTCTCTTTTCTCTCTCTCAATGTGTTCTAGCTCTCTCGCGCGAACAGCAGTTCCCTGAAAAAGCATCACGTCTCCTTCACAGAAAACCACCTGTGTGTAAAATGGAAAGGGCTACCTACCACTTACAGAAATCTGTACTCTCAAAAATCGTAATGGCTCTCCAACACAGAAAGGGTGCTCTTTCTCTCCTTTCTCTTACACTGTGCTAGACAGCACCAATCGCTGGAGAGTATGTTGTATTTGGTATTATATTATTTCAAGGATTGTGGAAATTGTACTTGAAAACAAATGAAAAGTAATTGAACAAGCAACTCAGCCGATAAAAACCTTAATTAAACTTTAGTCTGAAAAAAGAATAAATGTTCGTATAGAAAACTGTAATAAAATTCCTGTCTCTGGAAGAAAAAGAAAATGTAATAAAAAATGCAATTAAAATTGGAAGCACTGCTCTAAAACTGAAGGGTATCATTCACAAAACAATGGCTTGCAGAAAATATTTTTTTCTCCAGAAAATAACAAAATGTATATAAAATAATAACAAAGAAATTATCAGAACAAATAAAATGGTAAAGGAAACATTTATTTGTAGAAAACAGTT
Source organism: Ambystoma mexicanum (assembly GCF_040938575.1). Lineage (NCBI taxonomy): Eukaryota > Metazoa > Chordata > Amphibia > Caudata > Ambystomatidae > Ambystoma > Ambystoma mexicanum. The sequence continues at coordinate 249,315,791 of NC_090934.1, read as the reverse complement.
CTACAACTGAGATCTTGAAGGAGAACATTAAACAAAAGGCTATTTAGTTGAGATGAAAAATAAATGAACTCAAAGCAGAAAAATGCCTACAATTAACAAAGTTCTGAACTAAAGTGCACTCACTCTGTCAGAAGACAAGTCACTGATTGAATGAGCAGCTTGGTGACTGAGCGCTGGTTCAATAAAGCGGGCCTGAACTTCTATTCTTTTTAGTCTATTAGTACCCGGCGAGGGTCAACTAGAATGAAACAAACATTCTGATTGGCTCTTGCCGGGGCATTACCCAACCGGAAATCACTTAGGCAGGATTCCATTCGTTTGTTCCCAGCGGGGGGCGTGGCAGCCCCTCAGTCAATGAGGAGGCTCGAAACGTGGCCATCTGTGCTCCGAGCCTCCACACGGCTGGAGGTGGCCATCCTCCCGGCCGGGGATTCAGGTTTTCCTGGGAATGGCTTTACATGATGACGCACATAAAGCCCAGAGACCTGCCTCTCTGCTTTCAGAATGGCTGCGGCCGAGAATTATGGCCCTATTGCATCATTTCCTAAGCTACGGTATCCCAGAATTCAGTATTGGCCCAGACTATTATCTGAGCTGAGTCTTTCCATCAATATCTATATGAGTGGCTGGAATTCTGGTGTGTACGTCTCAAAACACTTTGAGCTTCACATCCAAATGGTTTGAACCATTTGAGCCGTTTTGAACCCTCATTGTTTAGATAGGCTCGAATCTGATTCCAGCTCGTTCGCCCCCATCTGACGGCAAATCCCATAAATGGCACTCGTCTGACATAGGTTTGTCCAAAATCAGGGATGTCATTTGGGGGTCGCACCTCCCTTACGCTACCCCTGACATTTTGGTGGAAAGACATCCTGTCCAAAATGCCAACCGAAGGTCTTAATCTGAATGTGTGAGACTTTATTCCCCTATTCCAGTACAAACATTTTTTACGATGTTCCTTGAAATAATCACAATAAGCCATTCTGAAATATTTGCGAATTACCAGGCAATCGAAAAGACCCCCGGGGCCAAATCATATGTCATTTCATAGCTTCTGAAACTAGTTTAAACTAAACAGGCACATTCTTGGCGCTCTGGATGCCCTACTCAGAACTCTCCTCCGGAACTATACTCACCCTCTGTCTACTTGGTACCCACTACTGCATGCTCCCTATGTTTCCAGCTCTGCCCTCTTTTCCTCACACCTTATGCAGGACCAGTCCCTGCACACTGTGCACTGACAGAGAGAACAGCCCACCCCAAGCTGCCTCGTAACATCTCCTCACAAGTAGCTTATAATGTCAACTAAGGTGCACATCCATTGAGAGGTCATCATGGCCATACTGGATGGATGCTCAAAGTTGCCCCCTGCGCCTCCATTAAACACTTTCATTAACATTCCCACCTCTATGCTCAAAAACACTGTATGCGAGGTGGTGCAGTGGGGTGTGCACAAAAGCCTCTCTGCACCACCTATGCCACTCCCACATGGCAAATGAACCACTCCTCCGACAGACATTGATCAACAGAAGGCTACACCGCTGCAATCTACTTACATATCACAGTCCCGGCCAATGCATCGTAGCATAAAGGTAACACATGGCGTTCCTCTGGACACTAATGCCTGTATGCTTTCAACAAAGAACACAAAGAACTATATCCCTGCACGCTGAGTTCTGTTACTTCTGCGTTTATTACAAGAACAGCAAAGCTACCTTATATTATCCCTCCCTCCCTTTCCACTAACCTAACCCACCTGCCTCTCTTTCAAATCTGCCAAAGAGCCTGGAGACAATACAAGTAGTAGAGGCGTGTGGTATACTGCCCTCTAGCGCAGCATACATGACATGACATTACATAATGCTTCAACGGAGCTATGTGTGTCTATACATTTACAGTGGTCAGGTTTGTCACCTGCCGTGACACCTGAGCTGAGATAAGAGTGTTCCTGTTTTCCCTGGGTGGTTTGTTTTGAATGTCCTTATTTCTGTTTTTAGGGCTGTCTAACCTTCCATGCCACCAGCATCTGATTACACACTGTTGGCGAAGGAGCCACCCACCTGGAGACAGGGCAGCCATCAATTACCAGCTAACGGTGCATCCCGCAGCACACCACTTCAAGTGGACATGTGATCCTTCACTCTGTCCTCTTTTGCATAAATAAATGCAATGTCTCATTTGTGTACTAAGAATGCCTTACTGGCTGTTTGCTTTACATGCCAGCCTCCGGTAACCAGTGGCGTCGACAGGAATCAAATTTAGGAGGGGCACAGAGGGGGCTAAAGACAAAAGTAGGGGGGGGCACAGACAAATGTGGGGGGCGCCTATGAAAGGTAATGTGTGACATCACAAGCACTCCTGCAGAGAGGCTTTTGTGCACACCCCACTGCACCTCCCCTCCCATCAGAATGCAGGCACTAAACCAGTGACTAATAGCCCATCATTAGCAGTTTCCTGCGCTACATTCTGATGGGAGGGGCTGCAAGCTGCTCTGCACTCTATGGAGGTCGCTGTGCAGAAGCCGGGCAGGAACACCTGACAAGTGGCTCGTGCTCATGTTCATGCCTATGACAGAATGCATACCAGGATCACTGCTTGCTTAGAGACAAAAGGTGAGTCTTTGCCGTGTGATATGCAGACATTTTCTCCGTGAGTGTCACAAATAACACTACAAATAGAGAACACGGTCACTGCTCGCCTTAGGTAGGGGGGGCATAAGGGGGGCACAGGATTTCAGAGGGGGGGCACAGGCCTCCCAGTGCCCCCAGCGATGCCACTGCCTGTAACTGTGCAATTCTGGTGCTCATACTAATCTACTCAGGAGTGCCCCTGGCTTGTGGGACAAGGAATGCTGTGCTATTGATGACAGGCACACAACAGAGCCTTTACTTAATGGGTGGAGGGCCACCCAGGACCAGCTGCTGCATGTGTAGGGCTGGATAGCTCGTGGTATTGTCATAGCTTTTCTTACAATCTGTTACTCATATTCCTAGATATGCTCGCCCCGTATGAACCCTCCAAATACATACACATCGTTCTCCCCGATTAAAGGCTCTGTGGTGCCATTCATTCATTTCTCCCTTACCTCAATCCGGAAGATATTTAGGTTTGTAAGCAGATCCCAGCATGGTTTTCCATCCTTGTTGTATCCACTAAACCCGAAACCGGCCGCGTTATTGATGGCATCCGCTGAAAAATGGATTTGTCAGAGGTAAGTGTTTGTTTTAAAGATGGGCGTGTAAGAAAGTGGTGTGTGGATTGCTAAAATGGAAAGAAAACACTCTCAAATTCCGGGGTGGATCTAGGGGTGGAGACAAGGCAGGCAAGTGAAAGTATTGTAAAAAAATGTTTTAAAAAACACGGGGCAAAAATAAAATGTATAACGAGAACTTGAAACATTCCCAAATCACAAAATAAAGCAACCTGCCATTATATAAATCATAAGAATTTCAAGTATTACTGCAATTTTATTTGTCCCACACAGAATGGAAGCCTACAATTACCAACATGCAAAGTAATGCGAGCCTAAAAAACATAATCTGGGTTTGAAACTGTAATACCAAGACTGAAAGAAAAAGACTGGGAGCTAATCCACAGTTCCATCACTGGCTGCTGCCATTTTTTCACACAGCATGCATCTTTGTGCAGCACTCCCCTTTCTAATCACAGACATTGACTCCTCTTAATGGACAATATGCTCTCAATCAGCCACTAGCTTCTATGTTTGCAGCCATCTCATACTTTTGCATCAAAGCATATCAAAAACAAACTCGAGCAGAGCTCTTAGGAAGTCTACGTGTGCCTCTCTTCATTGGGAGGAGCGGATCACTGTGAGTGCAGTGCGTAGCTGCTCAGGAATTCAATTTTCATTTCCCTGGCTTCTGAATCCATGAGACAATTTCTTGCTCATTTCCGAATCCAGGGGAAAAGAACCCAATTTCAGGCCTGGGTGTGCGAAGAGTTATAAAATTGACAGATGGATGTTCCCTCCCTCTCGAACTCTCTGATCAGAAGACTCACTGCCACCACTGCAAACCCCTTCGACCGCTACCCGCGGCCCATCACTGTGAAGAACCTGTGAAACCAGCCCTACTGTGACAAGACCACACAGACCAAGAAGAATACAAACCGACGACTACATACTCAACTGAGAAGATGGAGTAATGAGGTTCAAGTCTCGGTATCCAAAAATCACCGCTGATGGATGAAAATCTATCAGTAAGAAGAAGAAGTGCAGGCCCCTCCCTCTCTTACCAGCATTGGCTGCATTAAATGCCATTGCATTAAAGCAGCACATCCTGAATGCAGATGCTGGAGTTGTGAGACACCTGTTGGGGGATGTAAGGAGGGCAATGAGGTGATCTCTCCCAAAACCAGCGCTCCTCCTAATGGAAGAGACAGGGCCTGCAGGAGCTGAATGCTTCCCGTGGTCATCATTTATGCAACACTGCCTACGGTGCCCTACGATGGGGGCAGCAGGTCCTGCAAGTTCTGTAAACACCCCTGAAGGCCAGGCAGATGTCTTCTGCAGGAGGGCCTTTCTCTAAGCTGCACCCTAGCTTGAAGGTTTAAACAAGCACATTTGTAAATATGTCAATACTGACCTCAGGCTCCCAATGTTAATAATGTTATGTGCTCCGGTCCCTGGTATATGTTCGGATTCTTAACCCGTCACCGCCTAGTATTCGTCATTCAGTCCATCAATGCTCTCATGTCAAGGTACCTTAGGACTATCTCTGGTCTCTGTTATTGCCCACTTTATAAGTCATTTCCGTTCAAAATGAGTACCTGTTATTAAAACGTGCCTTGAAACTCTTGTGTATAGGCGCGTTATAAATGCCATATCATATCATATAAACACGGGTACAAAGTGCACATGTAAATGCATACCTAGAGTCCACAGGAAGTAGTATTTGGGTCTGCAGGCCAGCATGGACAGGTAGACGTAGCAGAGGCGATGGAGAAGCGGAGCTGTTGCCACAAAGGAATCGTCCAGGTTGTAGGTGATAGGAAAGGCTTTCGATAAGGTCAAGTGCAGAGCGAGGAGCAGGCAGCAGCCACCGAGCTTGTCCAGGACCGCACTCTAAAAAAGAACAGGAACAATGGGAGTATCGCTATTTTACATCATCAAACGCCAAAGGGTTCTGCGTAATAGTGACAGATTTGCAGGCCCTTAAACACGTTCAGCTGTCACAGCAGAACGTGCCACTTTATGGGTCCTTAATTTAATTAATTAGCATCCATGCAAGCGAATCCGGACCAGAGCGAGGAGCAAATTCTGAAAGCAAAGCCCCAAATCGAGCATCAACATTCTCATATACTGGAGTGGGAGGCTTTACATGTCATTCATTTAGGCAGGGTGCTTGTCAAACCCCCTCTCCCCCCTCCCCAACTGGCCCACTGAGGGAGGGGAGAGTTTTAATTGCGTGAAACATAGGGAGTCAATGTTTCATAGGTCTCACACTTAGGGAGGAGAAGTGTCACATGCCTTCCACTTAGAGAGGGGAGGCTTCAGAAGCTTTACATTCAGGGAGGGTGAGCATCAGGGCCTTGCAGGGAGTGGAGCACCAGAAGACTTACAGATATGCAAGGTAAGCATCAGAGACATCAGACTTAGGGAAGGGAAGCGTCAGAAGCCTTTCACTTAGAGAGGGGACATGTCAGATGCCTTCCACTTAGAGAGGGAAAGCTTCAGAAGCCCTTTCATTCAGGAAGGGTGAGCATCAGAAGTCTTGCATGGAGTGCAGCATCAGAAGACTTACACATATTCAAGGGAAGCATCAGAGACATCAGACTTAGGGAAGGGAAGCATCAGAAGACTTGCGCTTAGGAAGGGGACATGCCAGATGCTTTCCACTTAGAGAGGGGAAGCTTCAGAAGCTTTCATTCGGGGAGGTTGAGCATCAGAAGCCTTTCAGGGAGTGGAGCATCAGAAGACTTACAAATATGCAAGGGAAGCATCAGAGACATCAGACCTAGGGAAGGGACGCTTCAGAAGCCTTGCACTTAAGGAGGGGAAGAGTCAGATGCCTTCCACTTAGAGAGGGGAGGCTTCAGAAGCTTTTCATTCAGGGAGGGTGAGCATCAGAAGCATCGCAGGGAGTGGAGCATCAGAAGACTTACACATATGCAAGGGAAGCATCAGACCTAGGGAAGGGAAGCTTCACAAGCCGTGCACTTAGAGAGGGGACATGTCAGATGCCTTCCACTTAGAGGAGGGAGGCTTCAGAAGCTTTACATTCAGGGAGGGTGAGCATCAGAAGCCTTGCAGGGAGTGGAGCATCAGAAGACTTACACATATGCAAGGGAAGCATCAGAGACATCAGACCTAGGGAAGGGAAGCGTCAGAAGCCTTTCACTTAGAGAGGGGGCATGTCATATGCCTTCCACTTAGAGAGGGGAGGCTTCAGAAGCATTTCATTCAGGGAGGGTGAGCACCAGGGCCTTGCAGGGAGTGGAGCATCAGAAGACTTACACATATGCAAGGGAAGCATCAGAGACATCAGACTTAGGGAAGGGAAGCATCAGAAGACTTGCACTTAGGGAGGGGACATGTCAGATGCCTTCCACTTAGAGAGGGGAAGTTTCAGAAGCTTTTCATTCGGGGAGGTTGAGCATCAGAAGTCTTGCATGGAGTGCAGCATCAGAAGACTTACACATATGCAAGGGAAGCATCAGAGACATCAGACCTAGGGAAGGGACGCTTCAGAAGCTTTGCACTTAGGGAGGGGAAGTGTCAGATGCCTTGCACTTAGAGAGGGGAAGCATCAGACCTAGGGAAGGGAAGCTTCACAATCCGTGCACTTAGAGAGGGGACATGTCAGATGCCTTGCACTTAGAGAGGGGAGGCTTCAGAAGCTTTTCATTCAGGGAGGGAGAGCATCAGAAGCCTTGCAATGAGTGGAGCATCAGAAGACTTACACATATGCAAGGGAAGCATCAGAGACATCAGACTTAGGGAAGGGAAGCGTCAGAAGCCTTTCACTTAGAGAGGGGACATGTCAGATGCCTTCCACTTAGAGAGGGAAAGCTTCAGAAGCCCTTTCATTCAGGAAGGGTGAGCATCAGAAGTCTTGCATGGAGTGCAGCATCAGAAGACTTACACATATGCAAGGGAAGCATCAGAGACATCAGACTTAGGGAAGGGAAGCATCAGAAGACTTGCACTTAGGAAGGGGAAATGCCAGATGCTTTCCACTTAGAGAGGGGAGGCTTCAGAAGACCTTCATTCAGGAAGGGTGAGCATCACAAGCCTTTCAGGGAGTGGAGCATCAGAAGACTTACACATATGCAAGGGAAGCATCAGAGACATCAGACCTAGGGAAGAGACGCTTCAGAAGCCTTGCACTTAAGGAGGGGAAGAGTCAGATGCCTTCCACTTAGAGAGGGGAGGCTTCAGAAGCTTTTCATTCAGGGAGGGTGAGCATCAGAAGCATCGCAGGGAGTGGAGCATCAGAAGACTTACACATATGCAAGGGAAGCATCAGACCTAGGGAAGGGAAGCTTCACAATCCGTGCACTTAGAGAGGGGACATGTCAGATGCCTTCCACTTAGAGAGGGGAGGCTTCAGAAGCTTTACATTCAGGGAGGGTGAGCATCAGGGCCTTGCAGGGAGTGGAACATCAGAAAACACACATATGCAAGGGAAGCATCAGAGATATCCGACTTAGGGAAGGGACGCTTCAGAAGCTTTGCACTTAAGGAGGGGAAGAGTCAGATGCCTTCCACTTAGAGAGGGGAGGCTTCAGAAGATCTTAATTCAGGAAGGGTGAGCATCACAAGCCTTGCAGGGAGTGCAGCATCAGAGGACTTACACATATGCAAGGGATGCATCAGAGACATCAGACTTAGGGAAAGGCCGCTTCAGAAGCCTTGCACTTAGAAAGGGGACATGTCAGATGCCTTCCACTTAGAGAGGGGAGGCTTCAGAAGCTTTTCATTCAGGGGGGGTGAGCATCAGAAGCCTTGCAGGGAGTGGAGCATCAGAAGACTTACAGATATGGAAGGGAAGCATGAGAGGCATCAGACTTAGGGAAGGGAAGCGTCAGAAGCCTTTCACTTAGAGAGGGGGCATGTCATATGCCTTCCACTTAGAGAGGGGAGGCTTCAGAAGCATTTCATTCAGGGAGGGTGAGCACCAGGGCCTTGCAGGGAGTGGGGCATCAGAAGACTTACACATATGCAAGGGAAGCATCAGAGACATCAGACTTAGGGAAGGGAAGCATCAGAAGACTTGCACTTAGGGAGGGGACATGTCAGATGCCTTCCACTTAGAGAGGGGAAGCTTCAGAAGCTTTTCATTCGGGGAGGTTGAGCATCAGAAGCCTTTCAGGGAGTGGAGCATCAGAAGACTTACACATATGCAAGGGAAGCATCAGAGACATCAGACCTAGGGAGGGGATGCTTCAGAAGCCTTGCACTTAAGGAGGGGAAGAGGCAGATGCCTTCCACTTAGAGAGGGGAGGCTTCAGAAGCTTTTCATTCAGGGAGGGTGAGCATCAGAAGCATCGCAGGGAGTGGAGCATCAGAAGACTTACACATATGCAAGGGAAGCATCAGACCTAGGGAATGGAAGCTTCACAATCCGTGCACTTAGAGAGGGGACATGTCAGATGCCTTCCACTTAGAGAGGGGAGGCTTCAGAAGCTTTACATTCAGGGAGGGTGAGCATCAGGGCCTTGCAGGGAGTGGAACATCAGAAAACACACATATGCAAGGGAAGCATCAGAGATATCCGACTTAGGGAAGGGACGCTTCAGAAGCTTTGCACTTAAGGAGGGGAAGAGTCAGATGCCTTCCACTTAGAGAGGGGAGGCTTCAGAAGATCTTAATTCAGGAAGGGTGAGCATCACAAGCCTTGCAGGGAGTGCAGCATCAGAGGACTTACACATATGCAAGGGAAGCATCAGAGACATCAGACTTAGGGAAAGGCCGCTTCAGAAGCCTTGCACTTAGAGAGGGGACATGTCAGATGCCTTCCACTTAGAGAGGGGAGGCTTCAGAAGCTTTTCATTCAGGGGGGGTGAGCATCAGAAGCCTTGCAGGGAGTGGAGCATCAGAAGACTTACAGATATGGAAGGGAAGCATGAGAGGCATCAGACTTAGGGAAGGGACGCTTGAGAAGCTTTGCACTTAGGGAGGGGAAGCGTGGCACACCTTACAATTAGAGAGGGCACGTGTAAGAAGTCTTACACAGCGGGCAAGCATAAGAAGCCTCACATTTAGGATTGGGAAGCACCAGAAGCCTTACAGGGAGGTGAAGTGTCAAAAGCCTCACACTTTTGCAGGGAAATGTGTCTCTTTGGAATGAGTTACTTTTCATGATCCTCATACTTAGGATCTCAGAGAGGGAGCTGCTTAAAGTAAGAAACATACATGTTTACAAGGAACATTTCAGGAGTGTAATTGCAGGACCCCTTGAATGTTTCTCATTAGCAATTACTTAGCTGATGCTTTCTAATGTTTTACATTGATGGAGCATGACTTTTCGAATATCTTCCACTTAATGTTGCAAATGTTACAAGGGCTGCATGAAGAGCAATGCTTTTTAGCCTTTACTCCAGTTTTCCACAGTCTCTGTTCCATTTTGTATTTTTACTCTTCCTCAGGTCAGTCATTTCCTCGTCTCTAGCCTGTTCGGTCTCCAGCTTTGCCCTCAAGGCTGGAGGATCTCTATGAGCATGACTAAGAAAGATAATCCTTCACTAGACTGCAGCAGCCACCATTAGATAAGATCTCACACTGCCCACCCACCACTGGATTGGCCAGCCATGGCCTTCTCCAAATCCCGATAGGTTCCTTGAGTCCCAAGGGCCATGGAAATTCCATCCTAAGGAGCTCTCTGAGCCCGAGCTTGAGGAGACTCCCATCACCCATTTCATGCCTACAGGGACCAAGGACAATGATCAACAGGATCCCGGAAGCCTTACAATGAGTAGCCGATGAGCCCCCTTTCAGTACGGTCTTCACCGAATTAGCTGCCAACGGCCTTTGCCCAGGTGCTTTTTGATTCAAGGTTCACAAGGGTCCACAAAAAGGCCCTTCGGGAAAGATAAACCTTGTGAGACTACTATGTGCATCACAGTTGAGCTGTTCTTTAGCTAGCGTGCAGCACGGTCTATCTCCAGTTCCTCCGTCTATTGCTTTCCTTGGTGTCCCTTCGAAGGAAATGGTCGCCATACCAGCTAAATCCTTTTCCCCACAGTGCATTCCCAACACAGACTCTCTGCTTCCCAAATTCCCACTGTTCCAGGCAGTGCCACCTCTAAACCCTTGCCTATCATCTCAGTTGCTAAAGTCCCCTTTCTGGCCCTCTCCACCTGCTTTCTACCGTGAAGAAGTACCCCTTTAGCATCACGCAAGGGCCCAAATCACCCACAACAATCTAATGCCATTTTTTAAGCCTCCCACAATTCCCCGGCCCACTCCAGCCAAGTCATTTCTACTCTGCAACCTAAGTACCTTCCTGAGGACAGGTTCTCACAGCCAGACACTGGTGTCACGCACCCCCAGAGTTCCTACAGTGTTAACTCTGGAGAAGGCGTTTCTACTCTGCAACCTACGTCCCTTTCTGAGCACAGGTTCTCACAGCCAGACACTGGTGTCGCGCACCCCCAGAGTTCCTACAGTGTTAATTCTGGAGAAGGCGGTTCGCCAGGCCAAGTTCAGAGCTTCAGCCTGGCTCAGCCCAATTTCTGGGGCGAATCGTGGTTCTTACACGCAGCAGATCCTAATGAAAACAGTGACTGGGGTCCTCTGCCCTCATAAGCTCAGGGCATGATTTTGTTTTGGAAGGAAAGAAAATGCTACTGGGTATGAGAGACTACCAGGTGTGGAGTTAGGACGGAACGTTCTGCAAAGCAACAAACAGCAAGGCCATCCTGTCCCTCGGCTCTACCTCAAGGCCTCAGGCTGGGGCCTCACAGCTCCACACCACCCGGGTCAGTCTACTGCAAATATCCCAAACACGTCCTCGTTACCCAAGCTCCACAAGCTCACACTGACACATATCACTCACACCCTCACGCAGTCCTGCAGGTGTCAAGGACAGGAGGTCCACTAGGTTTCTTTGGGCAAATAAGAATGCAGTAGTGTAGGCCCTACTACACTAACCTAGGACCATCCGTGAGTGTAGCCCCAGGTTACAAAAATATTACACCATCAGTTCCTTGATCACAATGGCCGGCCGCTGTGACCTGTGTTGCTGTACAACCTTCTACTTGGGTGATCAAATTAAGGAGGTCGATTCTACATTGTATAATGTTGTCCTCAGGTGCCCCAGGGACCCAATGTCGAGTTGTACTATAAAACAGGGGGTGTGGGGGCTGCGCTTCAGTGTCAGCCTTTGGGTCAAAACCAAGTCAGGATAATCATGAAAGCACTCTGTGGAGCTCTGTATTGCGCTTCCCCATAGAATGTCGGAGGAAGCTCTGGTATTGTTTCACTGGATGCAACAGCACAGTACCCCAGCCCTGCACGGCTTATGGGCCATGCACTGACAGCAGAATTTTCTTTACACAGTCTGTATTGCTGGTGACCTGGCATACATTGTTTTTTAAATTTCATTTGTTACCCTACTAAACTGATTGTAAACTTTGTGGCTTTTTACACCTTTTTTTCATAGAAAGTATGCTGTAAAATGCACCATCTTAACTCATTATTTAAAACATATTCTTGGGGAGCTTCCCCCAACCACACCAATGCCCCTCCCCCCCATGCAACCTCCTTGCTTGCAGGGTCAGAGCGGGGCATAACATTGTCTCGGGCATCGATGAAAAAGGGGCCCACAGTTGCAAATGGCAATTCATTCCTTGTGTGACAGACTGAGTAATGCCCAAGGGAGAGCTTTTTGATAAAATGTGATGCAAATTGTGATTTTAAAGAATGTTCATTCAGTAACACTGGCCAAAACTACTAGCCACAGAGTGAAGTAACTTATCAAACTGGCCCACGTGTGCTAAATAAGTGGGCCCCTTTGACCCAAAAAAATGTCCCACCCGAGCTTTTTGCGTTTTTGGTTTGGGCATTGACCCATTGCCCTATAGGCTAGTCCGAGGCTGCTTGCTTGATTGTGGTGCCCTCACTGCACTCTGTCACTCATACACATTCATGGGAAACCTTTGCACACCTCCAAATCAACATGCACCTGCTGCCAACTTAAACCCTGGTAGTGACAGTGCGCAGGGCGCCCACACTGGCGCATCATGGAGGCCGCGCTGACCAGGGTGCAAGAGACTCACCGTGGGAGAGGGCTCAGAGCTGGGGCGGCCCCCCTTCTCCTGGCCCCAGTAGTGTCTGCCCTCGATGAAGGATGCATAGTCATTGAAGGAGCACAGTGGGCCAGCCACTATGCCAAGGAAGTTGAAATGATAGCTCATGTACTCCAGGGGTCCAGGGCACCTCCTGCACAGCGGGAAAGAGAGAGAGGCATGATGACTGCATTGTGGGGAGCTGGGAGACAAAGCAACAAGGTGGGGAGGGCCCTAAAGGGGGCAGGTGAGGGCATCAGATAAACAGGGAGATGCAAAGGAAAAGAGATCGACATGGATGTGCAAGACAGAAGAGCGAGAGTGCGATCACAACTGGCAGAGGGAAAAAGAGAGAGGCGCAGGAGATCCACTGTGTGCCTGAGAGAGTGTGAGAAGTCAAAGAGAGACAGAAGAAGTGAGAGTAAGTGATAGAAGAAATGGGACTGATGGAAAGAAAGAAAGACTAAGAATACAGAGAGAAATTGAAAGAAAGATGACAGAAATGGAGAAATAAAGATAGGGATTGTGAGTATGTGTGTGCACGCTTGTATACATGTGTGTGAGAGTGAGAGACAGTGAATGTGAGAGAAGAAGAGAGATGGAAAGAAAGATAGAATGATAAGAAAGAGCGTGAAAGACAAAGAAAGGGATGGAGACAGAAAGAGACAAAGGGATAGTGTGTGTGAGATAGAGGAAGAAAAAGACAGAGAATTCAACGAGTAACAGATAAACTGACAGAGCGATGTAAAGGAAAGAAAGTGATATGGAGTCTGATGTGACAGAGAGAGAAAGAGATTGGGACAGAAAGATCTGGATACAGATAGAGATTGAGAGAGAGAGAAAGAGAGAGAGAGAGAGAGAGCGAGAGATTGAGAAGACAGCAAGACAAAGTGATGGAAAAAGAAGTAGAGAAAAAGGAGTGTGGGCAGGAGAGAGAGAAACATATGAGAAGAGAAGAGAAAAGAAAGGACGGCAAGGGAACAGAAGGGAAGGGAACAGACAAGGAAAACAGAGAGAAAAAGGGAAAAGTGAGAGATATGGCGAGAAAAATGAGGATAACAATAGAGATTAAGAGAAGGAGTGGCTGAGAAGAGCGAGAGACAGAGGCTGAATCAGAGGCAGGGGAAGTGAACGAAAGCGAGCGATAGAGACATTCTAAGCAACTGGGAGAAACAGGGAGCGCTGGACAGAAAGAAACACAGAGACAGTGAGGCACTGACACAGGGAGGGAAGCAGAAAAAGAGGCGCGCCAGGTGGTTATAGTCAAGGAGAGAGCGAGTGAGATGCAACGAAACAGATGCGTAAGAGGACGAGACAGTAAAGCCTTCGGAACAAGCCCTCGACCACGTTATTACAGAACTGCAGTCTTCCTGCATGTGTGCCCAACAGATCTGCAGCACAGGAAAACAAGAGGAGGAGACATTGGCCAGAGACTTAGACTGGTCTCTAAAGAAGCAACACGGGCAGACCTAGAACACACCGACAAACTAAAATGCTGCAGGGCACTAGGGCAAATCTTTAAACTTGCAGGGTACTTAACTCTGGTTAAAAAAAAACACAGTCACAAAATGATGCTTAGGGAGGCCAGAGTCTTAGAGTCACTTCCCCCTGCACACAAAGACATTTGGAACACGTATTTTCACACGTTCAGCGAAAAGAAGGAAGCCCTTTCAAGTAATCAAGTAAAACAGGACAAGAACAGCCCTGCATCACACTCGGACGAAGACTAGGATCAGCAGAGAACAGCAAAATGCGGATATGCAATTCCCCAAAGAAGACAGGGCACAAAGCAACATGGACTTTAGAAGGCATAGAAAACAAACTGGCCACTACCAGAGAATGTAAAGCACTCTGTGTATTTGCGTTGAAAATTGGCATACATGTTCATGCCCAATAAGTACCTTGCCTTGTATTATTGCCGTCTCAGAGCTTGAGGGAGACAGCAAGGACAGGAAGGGGTGGGGGGAAATAGCACAGATGTGCGGGAGGAAAAGGTAGAGAGGGGCTTGCAGAGCCAACTTGTGAGAATTGAATGTCGGGAGTGTGACCATGGGTAGGTGGCCATTCAGAGCAATGCCAGAGCCAGGCCCACCTCAGAGGTGGTGTGAAGGGGTTGAGAGGGACTCCTTTCCCTAGTTTCATGGCATGCGTGACGTCATGTGTGTTCATTGGTGCCACTCAGTCCGTCCTGTACCTCAGACGCCTCTGTCCTATCCAGGTTGCTTTCTCTAAGCTTTCAGATAATGCCCCAGAGTCATGGTGGGGTGGGTCCAAGCCTGATTTGCATATGGTCTTTCCCCTTTTGTAATTGCTTGGCAGGAGAGGATGATGGTCTGAGGGTTGTCCAGAGCAATGCCAGAGGTTAAGATTAATTTGAAATCTTCCAGCCGTCAGACCTTTTGTTTTGATATAGTCACCTCGAGTGGGATGGGTCTGCCTAGACAATGGTCCCATACCTGCTGGACCTAGAGACCCGACCCACTCCTCACTGATGAGGCCCAATGAAGCTGAAACATGTTTGGGGATTATTGTGGTCTCATGAAGAAGTGATGTGACCAAGCAGTTCAGGCTGAACTTCCCCTTTTGAGGTGGAACAAGCCCGATTTGCATATGGTCTTTCCCCTTTTATAATGGCTTGGCAGACGAAGCATGATGGTCTGGAGGTTTGGCCAGAGCAATACCAGAGGTTAGGATTAATTCTAAACTTTCCAGCCATCATACCTTTTGTTGTGATATGGTGAACATAGCAGCCTGGCAACCCGGTGCAAACCACAGAGACTACAACTACCAGCATGCACCACACTCATCATACTGATATAATGGCTACTGAACCCAGGGAAGCAGCATCTTCCAGAGACCAATGACAACCACTACACATACCACAATCCACCTGGGTGCAATAGCAAAACACCAGCCTGGACCAGCAGGAACAAAATAAGTTCCCTGATAAAAATGGACTTTCTACAACCATTCAGGAGCCATATGGGAAACCCAACACGTGCCACAGAGTCCCCAGACTTGCTACCGGGGAACAGTGGAGTAGTGACTGTGGAGCTGGAGGCAGAGGGATCTGCACATCAGTAGGGGAGTCCAGGAAACACTCTCCAGAAACTGTATGGACAGTGATTTACTCGATACAGTAGGAGAACAGGGATAGAGCACAACCAGAGACTGCGCGGGTGGCTGCAAGCAAATGGAGGCTAAAAAGAAGGTGAGGCTGAAAGCCCTTTGGAGGACTCCTAGGAGAAATGCCTCCCCATAATGGGAGATCGGTGGAGCTTTGGGTAGACGAGGCAGAGCTTGTCCCAGGAGGACAGCCCCTACCTTTGTGTCCAATGGGAGCTTAGGGAACTTTCTAGACCGAAACAGGATATCTATATAAACCCAGCAGAACCAGTCTTCCATGAGGGGTGTTCAGGTGAGCTGCTCAGAGGAGCTGCAGGGAGACCATGAGACCAGGCAGGTGGGAGGAGAGTAATGGCATGTGTGGAGAGAGTAAAGGTAAGGGGTGAGGGTGATGGAGTGGTATCCATTCAGCACTCTGTTTGTATGTAAGTGAGAGCGGGAGACACATTAAGACCAGAAGGGCGGAGGAGAGTAAAGAAATGAGGAGTGAGAGCAGGACTAAGCTCAGGAGGGAGGAGAAAAGGAGAGATAGGAGGAAAGAGAGGAAGAATAAGATCAAGAGGGAACAGGAGAGTAGAGACAAGAGGGGTGAAAGGACTCCTCCGGAAGAGAGACTGGAGATGGGAGGAATGAGAGGAGGAGGAAGAGAAGGAGGGAGGAGTAGAGGAGGAGAGTAGAGTAAGGAGGGACGAGATGTGGAGTAAGATCAGGAGGGAAGAGGAGAGTAAAGATACGAGGAGTAGGAGGAGGTGTAAGATCAGGAGGAACTAAGCCCCAGAGGCAGAGTAGTGAGGAGGAGTGGAGGGAAGATTGAGACTAAGGAGTGAAAGGCCATCTACAAAGAGAAAGGGTATGACAGGACAATCAGACTACCCCTATTTAGGTCACCTAGACAGTCCCTGAGGGAAAGCAAGAGATAAGGATATGGCCATTAGGCCTCCGTAGAGCAGGGCACGCCTAAACAGCAGGGGCTCTTTCTATAGTGAACCAACATTACATTAAGTCATTAAGGGGGTGCAACCTGGGTTAGGGAGGTGTAACCACGTGACAAGGGTCAGGGCAAGCGCACAGGGACCACCCCATAGACTTGGAGCCAAGGTGCCTTCATATTACGTTGTAAAGTTATATAAACTGAAAAGGTACTAGTATTGTCATGTGAGTCACTGACAAGCCAATAAGAGGAGTGAACGTTTGATGGGCGGAGAGACGGAAGAGGAGAGTAGCCAATATCCCCTTTGCAGATGCCAACATAGTCTCGCTCCCCCATATAAGTTGGTTTCTTGCAATGGTTCATTGCTCACACATGCACCCCTCCCCCACACCTCATCCCAAAGACACTCACTGTATCAGCCCTCCTCCCACGAGTGTCTAACAACACCCCCTGAAGCCCTTCGGACCATGTTTTACCGCCACTGTCCACTAGGTGCCACTGCGGTCTGGTTTCACTGGCTTTTCATGCCAACAACAACTTATAAACTGGGACTGGCCTCAGGGTGCCAGCACTGCATAAGTGTGGGCATCCTTGAAGATTTCATCTTCTCAGTTCACTATCGCAGCTGCGTGTGAACGTTACCTCACACAACGCCATATACTGAGGGTCGCTTTCGCGCTAAGCCCCTGCCATATCTCTGCCTAGCCACCAGATGTCGCTGATGCACAGACGTGAGAGAGTACAAGCTAACCTGTAAAGCGGGCCGTTCCCACATTGTTTCCTAACTATGCCTGCGGAGCCCGAGCAGGGTATGTATGCTGGTTGCATTAGGAAACGTAGCCTATTTCTTTAATAGTTAGTGGCCATACCCCTCAATTCGTCACGGTGGCTGAAATCGGATCTTTGTGCTTTTGGCCGATGAGTGCCCATTTATGTCTACCGTGGGGGTGAACTGGGTGCAAGGCAGGAAACATGACTCACCCGATGCGGGTGAGTTCAATGGTGTGCTATAAACTGTGTCGCGCTGCTCCCCACTTACCATCCCCAGTGAACTTACCTGAGGGCCCGGAGCTTCTGCCCTGCGCTGAGCGATTCCGCAACCCGTGCCGTGCCTGAAAAGAGATAGTTGATGAATGAATGACTGAATTATGGTATGCAGAAATGAACTTGCACTGCACTGTAAACTCAACAGCCGAAAGGCTCTCTGGGATTCAGAGAAGGTGAGCTGTTTTCATTTTCTTTTTACACACGTGAGCAGTGCATTAAGTGGATGAGAAATCGAGGGCTGGGGGCTAACGACTAATTAACCATAAGTGTTGCAGGACCTAAGCAAGTCTGGTGTGGCCTCAAAATGGCAAGTAGCAACAGAGCATTTGCCGGTCAGATAGGACAGCGAGTATAGCGCTCGCTTTGACATCCGCGGGCCAAGGTTCGAATCCCGGCAGCCTTTCGTCCATCCAAGTTCAATAAATGAGCTCCACACACCGTGGGTGATAATAAGCAGCGCTCAGATGCCCGAGGGTTCATAGCGCTATATAAATAAGAATTATTATTATTTTTATTATTGCGTGTGGCCCGTATAACTAAAGGAGTGGATTAATAGATGCAGTAGAAGTGGGTTAGGCGGTTAGATTTAATAGAAGGGGAGTAAGGTTTGGCGTGTTTCGTACTTTCCACGAAAGGAAGCAAAATCGATTTTAAAAGATTTGGTAAATAGACAACAGTCCAAAAAAAAATGCCTAAAATAAAAATATTCAAATTATCAAAAATCAATACAAAATAGGTTAATGCAGGTTCAAAACAGTCAGTCCTTCCAAATGAGATCCAGGGTTCTTATTTATGATTTCATTTTTATTTAATCACTCTAATAGGAAGACTGCAATATAGTATAACAATAAACAACATATTCGCTATAAAACATTTTCCCTTCAGCATATTATGAAACATATAGTATAACTCCAAATGTATGAAACTGATGTTCTGATTTTGAAAATGGGATGATAGTGACATCTAAAGGGCAAGCACAGTATTGTCCCGTCTCATCTTTTTATTGATTGTTAAAGTGTTAGTGTGCAGGGTAATCAGGTCACAGGGCAAAGGTAGGAGGACCCTTGCTGGAGATTAATGTTTGCACCATTTCGGGCCGAGTCATGGAGAAGCCTAGCTCACTTAAAGTTGTGTTTATAAAGACAAGTGGTCTGTCTCTAGTGGTTGGAAAATATTCTATCTCCGGAGGATGTACACGACAAAACAAATAAGGATTGGCCTAAAGGGACATCTGAGATACCATTGTAGAAGGAGTGTAGCATGTATGTGAACAGCACATGATTCCCGTCCATTCTTGCACCACTCCCAAACTTTTTTTTTTTATTAGGGAAGTTTTCGGGTTCTTGGGTGTTTCCTGATTTTCTAAAGCAGGACTCATCTTGTGGAGTCCACCAGCGCAAGGATTTATGCAGCCACTGGCAAACTGCCATTTTCCTGACCCCCCTCCACTAAAGTGTGGTGAGATTTTAGAATTTGGGGGCACTGATGCCTTCTGGGTCCCCTCTGCTGGTGCATGCATTTTTATGCTTGCAGTATTTTCCCATCAAGAAGCACCTTGCTGTGGCACTCAATGTCTGCCAACAAGAGCATGGCAGATATTCTGGTGCTCCTGGGAAGACATTGTGAGAGTCCATGTGTCGCCCTAGGACCCTCCGGGAGCTTCTCCTCATTTGGAGGTTGGAGTCGTAGACCTCACCACCCTCCATCCTCTGGCACCCCCTGGGACCAAATGCAGGCGCCAATCCATTGGGTGCCCTTTGCAAGAGCTGTCAGTGAGGCAGGCGCCATCAGAATTGGCAAAGGCGGGTTCTGAGCTCAGCCTTGAGGAGGCCATAAGAAGAATACCTCCCAGAAATGGTTTGCCATCAAGTGAACAGGCTCGTCATTTGGCAATGCCAAGCATCCTCAGTCGAAGAACATGGCGGCATCGCTTTACCACTATCCGGCTCACTTTTCCTCCTTACTTTGTACAGACAAGGCTCGCCGCAAAGACTGCCTCTGCCCACCGCTCCCGAGCACACACCCCCTCCAGCGGAGAGAGGAGGGGGTACTCTACATGATATCTGACATCTCTTTACTAGATCACCATCCCACAGCCACCAGAGTCACCCCCACAGCCACCAGACCCTCCCGCACACCCGGAAGACCCCGCGGTCGCGAGCCAGGAAGCATAGTCACGTACTTCCGTGGTCTCTGCATACACGCATTAGATGCGTTCCCACCAAGAAAGACTTGAAAAGCTACCAGCATTCAGAAAACGGGTTACTGCATTCTCTCCCTCCTCTTCTTTTAGTCCACGCGCCTTTTTTCTTCCAGGACCAAGCACCAAGAGATCATCAAAAAGGCAAAAGGGACCTATATAAGACCGCTATAAATCATGCTGGACAAAGGAGCAGTGTCGAGTGTCTATTTCAAATCTTGGAATTGAGTTGTGAAATCCAGTCTGCTCATTCTGATTGATATTCTGTATGATACTGCTGCTATCTATCGGCTTCTTTAATGTTAGATTACTGTATTTTGGATACATGATAAAATGTGATATTGATTGCCTTTTTTAAAATCGTGTAATTGAATTGTGAAATCCATTATGCTAATTCTATAGGAAGCTGCTTTTTATAGGTATTTCTCTAAATTGATGTCATGTGTTGTTAAGGTTTCTTTGTAAACCATAAACAATAACAAACATATGCCAAACCAAATCGTGTGTGTGCGAACCAATGCTTTGCGCAGCATTTGCCAACAGGGGCGAGGACTGTTCTGAACGGGTGGAGACTGCAGCTGGGTCAGTCCTATTCCAAGCTGCATGCACCACTCCTGTTGGCCTTTCAGAGGCACGTGACTGACTCTTATCTGCCCTACTGGCCATTTCTGAGGCACCGAGCTGTGATCTTACGATAGGCCAGTCCGCTCTGTGTTCTCTGGGAATGCAGTACCCGTGCCAGAGAGCACATCCCTGACCCCACCCATGTTCCTGAGGCCACTCATGTCTGATTGCACATGTGCTGATACCCAAGCACATCCTTGTTGGCGCTCTGTGTGGGGGCTGCATGAAAGGGTATGAAGGGGGACGGGGAGCTCAGCGGGCTCTACTTTATCATACCAAGGGTTGGCATAGGGTAAGTGGCTGTTCGGCCGACCCATGGCCAATAAGCAGTGTTTCATAAAATTAGGGCAACGTCCACACAGAATAGTTCATGTGTTGTCTCCTTCCTAGAGATTGGGCCCCAATATCATAAGTAATGGAGGCATACTTCCTTGCTATAATATTCCTATATCCAGCATACCATGGGAATACTTCACTATAATGTGCTAAATGTACAGAATTACTAGCGGAATACTGTACTGTAATGTACCCAACATACACTGTTACCAAGGGAACGTTGTGCAGCAATATGCTGCATAGTCAGCATTATCTTCACGTCCCTCTTCCTCGTCCCAATACTCACCTATGAGGCCCCGCCTTCCATACAGGAACTTTTTTTTCCCTTCCGAGGTATAAACCTCCTACATACCCACAATACACCATTTCATTTTCTCTTGTGTCCGACGGGGACTGGATCCTTCTGGAGCACCGAGCGCTCAACCCACTGAGCTATCTTACCGGCTATAGCTATCTCACCGTCTATAGTAAAATGAGCAATTACATGTCTGAATGTTCTCAAAGTCAGAAAGCAAATTACACCCTGTAGTGGATACCATTCAACTGGTAATTGAGATTTAACATCAGGCCAGTTCATCTGCAGGTCTGGCATAAAGTTGGCCACATGTCAAGCCTGCGTGGATCTACTTTTAAGGCTTCAGAGGTTGTCAAAATACAAACACACCGGAAGGGTTCATAACTGTGTATTAAAGAATTTTGCGTATGGCAGGGAAAGCAGCACACTAACACGGCATCCCATACTCTGGGCACTCGTTACCTCATACATGCAAAAAAAATCCTGAACAACATGCCATGGAGAAAGGAAAGATAGACACATTACAACAAAGCATTAATTGTGGCACAATGAAATCAAGGGCCAATGTATGTGCTATGGTCAAACACTTCTACACTGTACACAAGCTTTTAGGCACAAGGATTTTGTGAAGTGACACCACCGAGATGGAATGTCTTGTGATGATCATAACAGAGACAACGTCGAGAAAAAAACATGCTATAACTGCAACTTGCAAAAAGCAAAAAACATGGCCCAAACTGGATGCTTATTCTACTCTAAATGCTTCTTGGAAGTTTTTGTCTGTATTGTGAATTTGAGGTGTTTCAGAAAAAACTAAATCAGGGCCTCACCCCCTGGAGTGTGCCTGAAATAAACCTTTAATGAGTTTAGCAATTATTGTATAGAACTCCAGAAAGACCAATTATTTGTCATTCCTATTCTTTCTTATTTAGGGTCACTGCTCAAAGTGTTACCCTTGTGGAACCCTCATTTATTTTTAAGAGGCCTGAACAAAAAAGCCAGCGACTCCAGAACCAAAGAGCCACATGGCGCTAGCCACAGTCCAGGCGTTTCAATTTAAAAATAAATAAATGAATATATACATTTTTTAATTTAATTTTTTTAGGGGTAGCAAGAGAGACCTCATGGGGCACAGGTGTAACCCCTGGTTACCCCCTTGAGGTGTCCTCCACGGTGGTGTCTACTGGTGGGCGTGGCGTACTCACAGTGAGAGGTGGGCTCCCGGGCTTACTGCGGAGCTTGGTGCCCGGTTGAGTGGGCATTGCTAACTGGGACCACCTGCAGGGCTTGGGGGTCTGTGGAATGGCTGATATCATGTGTTTCAGGTTCACCTGGCATTATTACGGCTGTTCCGGGTGCCTTGCATTATGGTATATAATATAAGGGTTCCCAGCCCCCCCTCTTCCTTCTGGGGCCTGGTTGAAGGTGGGGCTTTCATGGGGATTCTGCTGGCCAGGGAGTTCTCCTATCCTCCCAGATGGCCCGACTGGGGGCGGGGCTGGTTGGCATTCCTGTGTCGGTTGCCGCTTGCTCCCTGCTTCCTTCCTGTTGCCTGGAGACCACTTCTTCAGCGACATGCTGCAGACTGTGGGGGTTGGCTTGGCGGTTCTGATTGGCAAGTAGTCTGAGAAATACAGACATGTGGACTCTCCTGCTGGTTCTCCAAGTCCTGACCAACATCACGCCAGGAAGAAACACAAAAAGCCCACGGGATGAAGTTTTCTTTATCCCAGAAGGAGATCAAAGCCCTTATGTAGCAGGCCATTGAAGAGCATGAGGGTTCTGGGGGCCAGCACATGCATAGGGCCAGCGCCTCCTCTTCAGTTTCGTCTTCCTCGTCGCCCCCCTCAATTTCCTCTACTTGTATCTATTCATCAGGCGGGGTCTGAGTCAGACGAAGAGGCCGAAGGGAAATATCCATCCAGGGATGAAGTGGAAACTGTGATATCCCAGGTTTGGGACTCCATTGCATTTTCTGGCCCTGTGGATGGGGTCAGGGGGAGCTCATCTAACCCTAAGATACGGCAATATTAGCACACCCCAAAACTATGGCTTCCCCTAATATCGTATATAAAGAAAAACGTGCTCTGTGAATGGAAGAACCCAGAGCACATGTCTCCATGCCGTCCTTCATGGCACATTGCTATCCTTTGAAGGGGGCTGAGGACTTTCTCCCAGGCACAGTGGCTGTTGACGATATTCTGGCCAGTTTGGTGAGCCATTCCTCCATGGCTGTGGAGGAAGCTGCCCTTTGGGACCTGGTGGACTGTTAAGCGAATGCTGCATTAAAGAAAGCACATGTGGGTTCACATCTAGCACTGCGGGCCAATGTCTACGGGTCCTATACAGCAGGGATGGTTCTGGGGGGCTTCTGGCTTCCTCATAAGGCGATGGAAGATGTCTCAGACTGTGCTCCAGGTCTTTCATATGATGGGGTCAGGAGCACCGCCATGACCATGGGTGCTTTTGTCTTCATTTGAGGGACTGGAAATCCGACAACTCCCAGAAGGATGCTGCTCTTAAGCTCCCCTTTATGGGCAGTAAGCTTTTCGGGGACTCTCTGGAAGACAATGTTCACCAGGTGTCCAGGGCGGACAAGCACACAGATTGGTTGTGGCATAAGCCTGCTCCACGGGTTCGCCGTTCTTCGGGGGATGCACCTCGGAGCAGATGATCTGGGGCAGGCATGGCCTGTTTCACCACTCATGGGGCTTTCCTTCAAGGCCCGCAGGTCCAAAGACGGTGGAGGGACATCTGAAGCCCTGACCATTACTGTGGACCTGTGGGGGCCAAACCTCAACATTATTTTCCTGTGTGGGTGCGGTGCTCCTCCGAGGCTTGGGTACTGCAGATTGTTCGGGAAGGTTACCGGATAGAATTTCTGTCTCCACCTCTTTAGCCGTCCTGGATAATGACTACTCTGCCCATTTTCAGTTTCAGGTTCTTCCCTTTGGATTGAAATCAGCTCCAAGGGTCTTTACAAAGATTTTGGCTCCGTTGGTGGCACATTTGCATCTGTGGGGAATCCAGCTGTTCCATTTACTGGACGACTGGCTGGTCAAGGCAGATCTCAGCTGCACTGTTCAATCTCACCTTCTCATTGTCTGTCAGTCACTCCAGGAATGGGGCTCCCTGATCAACTGGGAAAAGTTTCAGATGGCCCCTTTCCATGACCTGGTGTTCATAGGGGCTTGGTTCTGCACCAGAAGTGGGAAAGTTCTTCTGCCATATGCCAGGGATCTCTGTCTCCAGTCCCTCCTTTCCAAGGTCTTTCGAAGTCCCTGGGCATCAGCACGGGAGCTCCTGGTGGTACAGGGGCACATGGCTTTTTGTGTTTGTCTGGTCCCCTGGGCCTACCTCCATCCTCGACCCTTGGTGGTCCATCTTCTGCTTCTAAGATCCCCCTCCTACCAGTCTCTCCGGCAGCGGGTCTTGATTTTGAGCGATCTGCAGATTTCTCTGGGTTGGTAGTTGATAAATTCCTACCTATTGAGGGGGGTAAAGCTGGATTGTCCCTCTCTTGCAGTTCTGACCACTGACAACAGTGGCTTCAGGTGGGGGGCCTCCATGGGGTCTCTGTCTGCTCAGGAGTGGTGGGGCATATAAGGGCTCTGTCGATCCTCAAATTGGAAGGAGTTGGCAGCCATTTATCGGGCTCTCCTGTGGTTTGCTCACCTCTTGCAGGGCCGAGCTGTATTGGTTCGGACCAACAATTCCTCTGCCATGGGCTATGTGAACAATCAGGGAGTTTCGGGGTCCAGGGCCCTGAATTCTCTGGCAGGGTACATGGGGGTTTGGGCCAGGTGCCATTTGCTTTCCCTGGAGGTGGTACACATTCAGGGGTGGAGAATGTGGTTGCGGATCGTCTCAGTCAAGTGTTACCGGTCTGCCTGGTGTCGGTGTTGTCTGGTCAGGCGTTTGCGGGTGTTTGTCGCGGTTCATGACACAGGATTTAGATCAGTTTGCTTCCCTCTCCTCGGCCAGGGTTCCCAGATTTTGCTCACAGCTCTCATTGATAGAGGTATGGGGGTGGATGCCTTGAATGTCGAGTGGCGTTGGGGTCTCCTGTCGGCCTTCCCTCCTCTTGCTCTCATTTCCCAGGTGGTACAGAAGATCCTCTGGTGATCATGGTGGTTCCCTTTTGGCCTCGCAGGGGGTGGCTACCGTTGCTCATGGATCTCCAGGTACGGGAAGTCTGGAGGATTCCCAGCAGGCCTTGCCCTCTTCGGGAGGTTCCGGTGGTGGGGTTGCCTGTTATCTGCTGGTGAGCTTGGCTCCTGAGAGGGCAAGGTTGTTGACTTTGTTCTTTTTTTTGGCTCTGGTGGTGGAAACCATTCTCCATTCCAGGCGACCTAGTACCTTGAAGGCCTTTGATAGGCATTGGGCCCATTTTCTCAGCTTGTGTGAGGGTGTCGGGTTTCCCCCCTAGGTTTGTGATGTCCCAGGGGTGTTGCAGTTTTTGCAGGATGGTTTCGATAAGGGGATGGCCATGGCCAGTTTGCAGGCTCAATGGGCTAAATTGTAGACCCTGTTGGAGGGTTACAGAGTTCCCTTGTTGGATTTAGGCCTGGTGGGCCAGTTCCTTAGGAGCTTGGCTTCTTCTAAGCCGACTAGTGTATTCGGGTCCAACCCCCTTTGGATCTGCCCCTGGTTTTGAGGTTTCTTCAATCGGCTCCCTTTGAGCCGATTGACCTTGTTGATCTTAAGCACATTACGCTCAAGATGGCTTTCCTGGTTGTCATCGCGTCTGCACGGCGTCTGGGGGAGAATGGGACTCTCCTTTGCCGTCCTCCTTTTCATTGTATGTTATCTGACTGCTTGGTGTTGCAGTGTGATCCCTCGTTCTTGCCTAAAGCAGCCTCTAGGTTTCATTTGCCACAGGAAATGGTCTTCCTTGCCTTTTTCCTGACCCTCTGTCCCTGAGGAGGTAGCGTGGCACTCCCTTGATGTGCGTTGGGCAGTCCTGGAGTATCAGGCCAGGACGGAACCTGTTTGTCGTTCCGACAGTCTTCTGGTGACTTTTGGTGTGGCTGGTGCTGGGAGTAAGGTGTTGATTGTTTCCATTAGTCGCTGGTTTAAGTTGGTGATTTATTTGGCGAATGTGGCCTCTGGTCTTTCTGTCCATTTGGATGTGCAGTGGTTCTACCTGGGGTATGGCTGCTCCCTGGGCAGATGCTCAAGGTGTTCCGTTGCATGAGATTTGCAGTGCCGCAACCTGGACACCTTTATTATGCATTACAGGCTAAATGTGGGCAATTGTAGGGATGGTTCCATTGGAAATGGGGTGCTGTCCGTGTCCCAGTTGTGATGTTCTGTTGTTCAATGGCACAATAAACATGGTGTTTTTGCATTGATTCCTTAGTGACCTCTTGCTTTCCTGCTTCCTTTGGGCCCTTTCACTTGTTTTGGCTTGTGTACGCCTCATAGGTGAGTACTGGGACAAGGAAGAGGGACGTGGAGGGAATGCTCAGATTACCTAATGGCAATCTTCATTACTCCTAGTCCTACTCTTCCTTGTCACAGTACTGACGACCCTCCGCACCCTCCCGTGGTGTTGAAGGGCCCGGGATCTGTCCATGCTTGCTATGCACTGGTGTATTGTGGGTACGTAGGAGGTGTATACCTCAAAAAGAAAAATAAAGTTCTTGTATGGGAGACGAGGCCTCATTGGTGAGTACTGTGACGAGGAAGAGTAGGACGAGGAGTAAGTAATCTGAGCATTACTAAAGGAATACTGTGCCATGTACAGAATTCAAGAAGGCATTGTGCACTATAATGTCCTCAGTATACAGCATTTCCATGGCAATATCGCACTATAATGTGCACGTGCACGGCATTACCATCACAATATTGCACTACATACAGAATTACCAAGGGAATACTCTGTTCTATGTAAACAGCATACAGTATTACCAGGTGAGTCGTGTGCTATATGGACCCAGTATACACCATTACCAAGGGAATGCTGTGCAGTAATGTTCTGCATATTCAGCATTACTATACTATACTGCACCATGTACAGAATTAAAGAAGGAAATGCTCACTATAATGTGCCCAGTATACAGCATTTCCATGGCAATGCCGTACTATAATGTGCACGTGCACAGCATTACCATCACAATATTGCACTACATACAGAATTACCGAGGGAATATTCTGCTCTATGTACACAGCATACAGTATTACCAGGGGAATGCTGTGCTGTAATATGCCACGGATACACCCTTACTATAGCAATACTGCACTGAATTGTTCCCAATATACAATACCGCAATAGGAATACTACACTATAATGTGCACCATCACTTAGGCATTATATACGCCCAACATACAGAATTACCATTGGTCTACTGGCATACAATGTACCAAGTGTACATCATTATCGTAGAAATGCTGTGCTGTGATATGCTGTATATTTGACACTGCTGTGGCGATACTGCACTGTATGGTGCCCAACATGCAGCCTTACCAAGGGACTTTAATGTGCCCACTAGGATTGGGCGCTGACCTATCTTTGGGAAGCATGGAAATTCCGCCCTGTAATGTGCTGAATACATGGGCTTGCCATGAGAACACTTCACTGTAATATGGCCAGCATTCACAATTATCAAGGGAACACTGTGTTATAATGTACCCGATGTACAGCTTTACTCTCAGAATGATATGCTGCAATATTCTGATTGTACGGCATTTCGATGGGAATACTGTGCCACTCTGTGCCCAATATAAAGCATTGTCTGAGGAAGACTAATCTACATACAACATTACCCAGGGAACATACTCAATTACCATGGGAACAGCAGGCACGCTACAATGTGCTCACTAAGCAGCATTAGCAGGGTATTCTTGCACAGTGGCATGCCAAATCTGCATCCTTACCACCGCAATACTGCACTATACTGTGCCCAGGATGCAGCAATAGCACAGGACTACTGCTCAATAGTATCCTTGTCAATTCCCCAACAGCTTCCTCTGAATGCTGAACTAGGGGGTCTCACACACACCACACAATCGTAGATAGACTATTCTATGAGTCACCTCATGTGGTCTTGCGTTAGGCCTGAGGTAACTGTGTGTGTAGTGTAAGCTGTTGGCCATGGAGGGGGATGTGTGTGTCTGCGTGCACTGGAGGGTGGAAGGCGACTTTAGAGGGGTAGCATGTCAGTTGGGGAAAAGAGGTTAGGCAAATGGCAGGTATGTAACAGGAAGTACAGTTGGACAACAATTAATCTAGTTATGTAACAATATATCTAGGGTTGCAGAAGTTAATGTCGTTATGCAATAGCGAATCTAGCCATGCATCAAATTAATTTAGCGATGCAACAATTATTTGACATATGAAATTAATAACAAAAATATACAACAATTATTCATTTGGAAATAGAAAATACATCTTATCCAATAATTAATCTAATTATGCAACACATGTATATAGCAATGGAATATTTAATTTAGAGGTGAAACAATGAATGCAGGCAACTAAAAAGTGACGTATAGTTGGAGAAAACTATTAATCTGGTGATGCAACAAATGACTTTGCTATGCAACAATTAATCTGGTGATGCAACAAATGACTTTGCTATGCATCAATTAATCTGGTGGTAAAGCAATTAATATGGGCAACTAAAGAGCGAGATATAGGTGGAGAGCAAATAGTCAAACTGTAACCAATTATCTAGGTTTTGCAACAAGTAAGGAAGCGACACAGCAGTTAACCTGTTTATGCAGTAATATATCTAGCTATGCATTAAGTAAATATAGCTATGCATCAATTAATATACCTATGCAATAAATAATTGAGGTATGCAACAGTTCATCTGGATATGCAAAAAGTAATCTGTTTATGCAAACTAGTTATTCAATGCATCAATAAATCTGGCTATGCAATTGAATTATTGCTATGCGTTATTAAATATAATTACATTCTTTGATTCAATGAAAAAACTTTGTTAAAGAGACGTTATGGTTAAGTTGCACTAATAAAAACCTATGAAATTCAGTGAAAAAAACGTTGTTACAGGGACGTTATGGTTCCAAGTAAAACCGAAAACCCCCTGAAATTCGCCAGTTATGGTAATCTAAGCAACCATAAATCGCGCCACCACCGTGCACTGCTAAAACTAACACCCAGGACATCAAATATGACATCACAAATGTCATTGATGACATCACTGATGACATCACATGCCAGGCTCCCTCTTTTTTCCTTTACAGACATATCTAGGCCAGTAATAGTCACAAACTAAAAATTCAAAAGTACTATATTTGTAGATTTAGACTTAAAATATATTTTTACAGTAATTCACTTAGGGTTCACTCACAGCATATGAAACATATACAAAGGGGAAAACACAGATTTGGAAAACATGAATGAAGATAATCAGTAAGATTATCAACGCTTTCTTATAGTTCTTTTTTACTTTACTTTTCCTGGATATGCTCATATTTGTATACATTGTATGCACACTACTTTCCTTAGGGTCCACTCACATCACATTATATGATAGTTATACATAGCAAAGCAGTAGCTTTGAAGCAGAGCAATCATTTCTGGGTATAAAGTTAATCAGTTAGGATATGAAGATTGGCTGGTAATACTGTTGTTTGCTACCTTTTCCTTGTATATGCTCAAATTTGTATGTGTTGTTGTCTATTTGTGTTTTGTTTCGAATAATGCAATTATGTAGTAAGTGGGTTTTATTAGCTAGTTATTAAATGTTGCACAGTAGGCAAAAATGTAATAAAAAGCATTTATCATTTAACTACATGGTAAGATTAATAATATTATACATCCATCATGTATGTTGCACACAATGCCTATGTTTCTACATGAGTAGCTTAGTATACTGGAAAGAACCTGATAATACAATGCCATTTGGATCAATGCATTACTTAATGCACTACGTACCTCATGATATTTAGTCCAATGATCCTTCACACTGTTTAGCAACATTACTATAAGAATCCCTTGTACAGACTTTTCATGAAAGTAAATGCACATGTGATGTCATCAGTGATGTCATCAATGACATTTGTGATGCCTACTTTGATGTCCTGGGTGTTAGTCTTAGCAGTGCACTGTGGTGGCGTGAGTTATGGTTGCTTAGCTTACCATAACTGGCGAATTTCGGGGGGTTTTCAGTTTTACTTCAAACCATAACGTCCCTGTAACTACGTTTTTTTCACTGAATTTCATAGGTTTTTATTAGTGCAACTTCACCATAACATCCCTTTAACAAAGTTTTTTCAGTGAATTTCATGGGTTTTTGCCAGTGCATGCTATTTTCCTACAGTTTACTAATATCATACGTACCCAATATAGCAATATTTGTGTCCCATTTATATTGTGTCACATTAAAGCTCTGCCATTTATCACCTTCTGGAATATTTTTAACACTTCTATACACTTTTTGCAACTATTTCAACTAGTTTTGCATCCATAGATGTCTACGAACATCTGACTTCATAGCACACTTCCGGACAGTGCCACATGACCATACGCTGGCGCGCTGCCTGATGACATGTCCGAGAACCTGTCCGCACTTCATGATAAAATCTCTGCTTCGCGGACAGTTCGGAACTGCATTTTCTACTGATCTAGGAACTTTTAACTTCAAAATTTCCCTTGCACAGCTCCAACACCTATTCCTACTCATTATCCATTAACAATCTAGTACACAGTACATACATTTAGAAAAACGACTATTTATCTTAAAATGGCATCAGCTAATGCCATCCCTCCTCCCCAAGAGCCACCACCACTGCTGTAATCAAGGAGCATGAGAAACACTGCCCCATACCATAGAAATAACACA
This sequence comes from Ambystoma mexicanum, assembly GCF_040938575.1. NCBI lineage: Eukaryota > Metazoa > Chordata > Amphibia > Caudata > Ambystomatidae > Ambystoma > Ambystoma mexicanum. Next base: position 249,285,168 of record NC_090934.1, on the reverse strand, counting down.
TGCACAACATTTTCCCTTGTCCACCTACCCCTCCATATTAGTGTTTGGTTCCTCTTCCCTCATTTCCCTCCCTTTTACATTTCCCTCATTTACCTACCGTTCTTAGCTCTCCTGCCAAAAAAAGACATGCAAAAACAACAAAAGACATGTTCCTTTAGGAACCACCTTTCACAGTTAAAAAATAGAACTAAAAAAAACATATAGACTCCATCTACTTTATGTTTCTCAGTAAAGTACATAGACTCAATAAGATTTTCCAACATGTCCATTTGCATTTTGTGTTATGCTAATGGCAATACTGTGGCGTTCATCCTCCGTTCCAGGGACTGGAATGGTGGATAGCGGCCCAGCAGCCCAAGTTATCAGCCCAAGCGAAGCAAGGGTGGATAACGAGGTCTCTGGACCATTATCCCCCCATTCCGGCCCCTGAAATGGGGATGAAGGCCATTAGTAGCCTAGGTTCCCAAAGCGGGAACCTGGGGGCTAAAAGAGAGGATTTTTCTACCTACACCAGGACGCCTGTTGCGTCCCGGTTTAGGAAGGAAAATCCTTTTCCAAGATGGCCACCATGGAAAGGGAAGGCGGGGGTTCCATACAGGGCCCCTCTTCACTTTCCATGGCAGCCTGCAAAAGGCAAAAAGAGAACCCTAAGACCATATTACCACGAGTACATTTTTCTTCCCTTTCAGATCTATCCTAATTTGAAATAACTTTACCACAAAGCCAATACCAGGTGGATATGGCCACTTTAATCCTTTGTTTTGTCCCTTGTGGTCTGGGCCAGTAGCCAGATTGTCCGGATCATGACCTTATTCCATGACCCAGACAATCTGGACACTGCCCATGGCCACAGGCTACCCCTCAGTCACTAAAGGTATACCACTATTTTTTGTAGCTACATTATGACACTTGTCAAAAAATAAAACACTGGCACATTTCCAAAACCATGCTTGTAGGTCCTTGCCAATGCTCCTTACGCAAGTTTACAGGAAATCCACCCATGTTTTTTTTTTCAAAGGTGTCAAATGTATGCACATACAAGCGTCATATAACCTAGCCTCCACTTGACAAAATCCATTCAGACTTTACGAAATCATTTATATCTAGATCTATAATCTTTTTGCAAACCTGTGTGTAGATTTGTCAAATGGCACCACATTTATAAGCCTTTACAATATTTTGGGACCCCCCTCTAATTTTGCTCCCTCTTGACAGAATCCCACCAAACTTTGCAAACACATTTATATCTAGATCTATTATCAGTTTGCCAAATTAAGTGTAGATTCGTCAAATGGCACCTCATTTATAAGCCATTACATTATTTTGGGACCCCCCCTCTAATTTTGCCCCCTCATGGCAGAATCCCACCAAACTTTGTAACCCAATTCAGAAGCATGTCAGAAATATAAATGCAAAATGTCATGCAGTTCTATGAAGTGGCTCCAAAGTTATAAGCCATTAAAGAACTGCATTTCACCAACCCTGTAATTCTAAGGTGTCCGCAAACTTTTCAGGACTGTTTGCGAACATCTGAACTGTTCGTGGACTTTTGTGGCAAAAAACACCCTTTTTTTGCTTCTTGCAGCCATATCCCATCCCATCCTCATCACCCCTCACCTCCCTAGAGATTATTTGATAAGTTTGACAAGTGCAAAGTTGTGGTTTTTAATATGTTTTTACGGTGATGTTCACGACACTGACAGATGTCTGTGAATCCAAGATGGTGGGCGTTTCCAAAAATCTGACACACTTCACGTTCTTCACCATCCAATCAGCGAACACGTTGCATGTCCGCGGACATGACGCGAGCTGATTAACCAATCGGAGCCCTGTCCGTGGAGCGAACAGGGAAGTGTGTCCGCAGAGTGGACATCGATATCACTAATTTTTTTAGACCTACTTTTCGGTCATTAAAAAAAGAAACTACTGGGCGGATTTTCACCAGCTCTACAAAAGCACGCTTTTGGGACCAAGCCGCTGCTCCTGCCGCAAATTTGTTGAAAATCCGTCCAGCGGTTTGGGCTTTAGGCGTGAGCCAAGTTTTTTCCCCATTCAGTCTATGGGAAAAAAATACATGTTGGGGCCCCCCCCTATAACTTCCGCCCCCTGGACCAAACCTCATCAAACTTTGCAAATAAATTCAGAGTGGGCCATATACTGTTTTTGCAAGCAAATTTTGGCGAGGATTCATCCAGGGGGAGCGAAGTTATGAGCCGCCCAAAAAGTGCTGTTCCTATGAGATGAGCAACTTAACCATAACTACATGGCCGCTACCGCAGGCCATGTAATGATCAAGCTGGCTATTGAGCAAATAATCTAGTGAGATGAAACGATTAATCGGCTATGAACCTGTAAATCTGTACATGTAATAGTTAATCTGGCTATGCAGCAGTAGATCTGGCCATGCAACAGTTATTCTGGCTATGCCAGAGTTAATTTTGAAGTACCAAAAAAAGTTGCACTGCTACAGAAAATCTGGCTATGTAGCACTAGATCTAGTGGTGTGAGATAATTAATCTGTGTGTGTAACAGAGAACAGAGTAGAATGAAAAGTTAATCTGGCTATGCAAGAACATTTAAATGCTATTATGTTATGAGGCTTTTATACTGCACCACATGACCGCCGTAGTAGTCTCAGAAAGCATAGGCTTCTCTATAAATGTAATGTATTATGAAAATGAGTTGTCTTGATATGCATCACATCAAAATGGCAATGCAACAATTAATCAACATATACATCAAATATTCGAGGTATGCAACAAATAATCTGGATATGCACAAATTAGTCTATTTATTCATTAATTGGTCTAGCTATGCACACACATTGAGACAGCAGTGTGGTAACTATCCTAGAGGTGTAACATTAATGTGGGTATTCAAGGAGTGTAGAACAATTGGAAAAACGTTTAATATGGCAAGGCAGTAGTTTATCGGTTTATATATTAGAAATTTAATGCATGCACAATTGATCTGGATATGTATAGATTAAAGATTATTTTGTGTGTGTAAGATTACATTTTAACAATATGGCAATGTCAAGGTTAATCTAGCAATGTAACAGTTGATCTAGAGCTGTGTTAATTAAACTATAGAGTTTAGAGTTAATCTTGCAATGCACCTATTAGTCTGGGCCAATCAAGGAGTGAAGTCAGATGGGCAGCAGGTAATCTAGGGATGGGACAGTTTGTCGTTGTTTTTGCATTTATTGAAGACCAGGGTGTCATTAAAAACAGACATGACTTACAAAGTAGGCAAACCAGAGAACAAAGGCAGCCTAGGAATAAGGTGCATTTGCTTGAATGAGATATGGTGGTGAAGGGATCAGAGGGAGAACATATACCAGGGAGATGGACTGGAGGACATTTCAATATGTTTAACATTGACAGCCTGAGGCCTTTATGTACACATTACATAGAATGGTCTTCAGGGCAACATGCAGGAGAAGTGGGTTAGGAGGTTAGATTTGATAAGAGTGTAGAAGGAAATCACATGTTTCATCCATTTCTATCAGGTGGAGTTTGAGTCATGTTTTCAAGAGCTCAATTAAAGAGATATCTTTGATGGGCAGGAGAGACCATTCCGGTACAGTGAGAGTGGTAGGGAAAAGAAGCAAAGGTGGGAGATTATTTGGGGGTAGGGCACTGATAGTTTGTGCAGAGACAAGGATTGGAGAGTTCCAGAGGCAGAGTGTAGTGAGATACAGTCAGCGAAGTAGTGGAGCAAGACCCTGGATGGATTTATAGATGAGTAGCAGGAATTTAAAGAGAGCAATTTGGCGTGAAAAACTTTCCAGTATTGTGATGGTAGGTGGTGCTAGAGGAGAATCTGGGAATGTTCAAAAGGGTGCATGTCGCAAAGAAGAGCATAGCAAAAGAATAAAGGGTCAGACCAAGAAGTAGGCTTATGCAGCAGTCCAATAAAACGAGCACAAGAGTAGAGTTAAATATTTTAGTTGAGTGATGTGCTGGGTGTGAGCCAATTTTCCGAAAGTTAAAACTCCAAAAAAAATAAACCAACAGTGTCTTATCTGTAGATTTATGGGAGGTTTCGTTTGGTGGCGGTGACAGTGGCCATGATGAACTGGAAGAGTTTGAGGATGCTGTCAAACAGAACGCAAGGTTGCGAGCCGTGTGTGACGGGGTGAGGTGGTCAGTGGGGAAAGAGAAGGGAGAGGGAGTGTGGGGTTGGCTTTCATGGCAGGGAGAAAGATGACTTCAGTCTTTGAGAAGTTGAGAATGTGGCAGTGTAGAGATTTCCAAAGGCATGTGGCAGTTTAATTGTTGTTATGCATTCAGAGACTGCAGGTGGGAAGGGGAGGAAAGAAAAGAAGATCTGAGTATTGTCAGCAAAGTGGTGATATTTAAAGCCAAAGAAGAAAATGAGTTTGCAGGGGGAGGGGCGTGTAAGGTGAATCGAAGTGGGCCTCAGACTGATCCATGAGGAACACCCACTGGGAGCGGTGGTTGGGCAGGTGGTCCCGGATTCCGATGAGATGGTGGAGTGGTGAGAGAGATAGCAGGACACAGTCCAGGACACTGTCCTTGAAGCCGTGGGGTGAACGAGTTTGAAGGAGAAAGGGGTAATCCACTTTGTTGAGTGCAGCAGAAAGTTCTAAACGGATGAGAATGGGGGTGAGTTGAGAGTGGTGGGCAGTGGTGAGATCACTGGTGAAGTGGATGAGAGCAGTCCCAGTGGAGCGCAGTAATGTAAACAATGAATCTGCAGCAGTCAAGCAATGGAGCAATGTTGGCCATTAGCTGAACTAGCAATCAAAGTTGCTTCACTAATGGAATGGCTGGTCTAGCAATCTCAGTTGGAGAAAGGATGCAGACCAGAGGCGTTGCTAGGGGGGTTTAGAGGGCTATAGCCCTGCGTCTTTTCGTTGTAGCCCCGGCTAGAAGCTGAGGGGTTACAACCAAAAAGGCTAGCTAGCCCCCAGTCCCCACAGTCCCAAAATTAGCATAACCCGGGATCTTTTCAAGACCTAGCAACACCCCTGAGGCAGACAGCAAACAAGCACTTTTTTTATTTTTTGGGTGTATTTGTCTATTTTTAGGGAGTAAATGTGGCCGATAGGCCCGATTCACCCCATATATGTAGAGATGGGTGTACCCAAGAAAGGAAGCATCCTCCTGTGCTGGTCTACAACAGTGATTACTGCATCGTACTATCTATGCTCTTCTTTTATGCGAACATCTTTATGAATACTGCGACCTTCAAAGAGCCTTTGTGTGTCACATGTAGTGTTAGCTATGCTGCCCTTCAGCCCAGAATTCCCTTCCGCACCCCGCTGCCCATTTCCACTCACCGTCATGGAGCTCGAATGCTACTTTGGTGATCTTTTGTGTAATTATCATGATGGCTCTGCATAGAAAGGAATGAAATGGACACATGTGAGACATTAGGCCATGCACTCATAGCACACATTTCTACCTGGTCTGGAATTAGAGCACTACACCTTCAAAGTATATGGCAGTGTTACACTTTCATGTTCTAATGGCATAGGATGCTGCACGTTCGTCAATAAGGGCACACAAGACTATTCAGTGATATAGATCCGTATGGTGAAAAATCAGCATATAACATAATCCTTTAGTGACGATGAACGCGGAGGAGCTTTTATATAATTAAGGCGTATGGTACTGCATCATCAATCCTGCTTTTTGACACTCTACAAGAGGCTCTGGATTGGATCGAAAACACTGATATAGGACCCAGGACTACTGAGGGGAGAGACACAACATTGAACCCAGCGGAGACATCGAGGAAATTGGTATCAGTGGAGAACACCTGAGAAACCTAGAGGACCGATTGCGCTGGACCCCAGACACGATCAGAGATATACGATAAGTCCATGAGCTCCCACTTAGCCTCGCAGATGATGGATCAACCGAATTCTGCGCGAGGGGGATTGCGCGACGCCCTACTGTGAATCCCGGTTCCCTAGATGTGATTCCATCTGTGTTCCTATTCTTCTTCCTCACCAGTGGGCACTTTGAGGATTGGTACCCAGGACCACCCCTTTGCATCCCCCCATTCCCCAATACGTTATCCCTTTTCCCTTATGGTATGCCTGCATATCAGGCACCCCTCAATCGGGTTGCATCGAACTTGGGTTAGAGCATACAATTGTTGGATGTTCTGAGGGTGCATAGGCGAGCTTCCTTTATGGCTCCCATCATTGAGTGCTTTGTGGTTTATGGTTTTGTTGTAGTTGGGTTACACGTGTTTACCGCCATGTACTTCATCAATGGATACTGAGATAGATGATAGCAGTAATGGGGTGGGGTGGCTGACTCGGACAAGAAGGGGTGGAGCAGGAAAGGCTTACAGGATGGGGCTGATGATCCACGTTATGTACCCATCAAAAGATGACAATGTCTATCCAGCTGGCAACCTGGAATGTGCGAGGACTCAATAGCTTTGTAAAAAGGCATCGAGTAAAGCAATACATGACTCAGAAACAAATCTCCATAGTCATGCTTCTGGAAACACACCTAGACTCTCGCGAGAAACAAAATGACTTCAGACATGGGGAGGAGAGGGATTTGGTTCCACGTATTCCACGTACACCAGAGAGCTACTCCTCTTGATAGCAAAAGGGGTCCCTTTCACTGCAGAATCCCTCCAGAGAGACAGGAAAGTCAGGGTAGCAATAGTGTCGGGACACCTGGAATCGAAAATGTGTTTAATTAATGTCTACACCCTAAACGTTAACAGCACCCTCAATAACACAGATGATCCCTAAATATGAACTAGGCAGAGAAGCGATATGGGTATGGGGAGGAGATTTTAAATGCGTCCTTGAACCCCAACTTGATAGACCCACACTGATGATCTGCAATCTATCGCCTGCTATGGCGGCGCAGTTTCTGGTTTTAACTAACATTGCATTGAAAGATGTATGGCGCAGAGAGAACCCCCATGACCGTACGTACTCATTTTATTCTCATTTGCACAGCGTCTAATAGTGCGATGATTACATATTTACCGGCAGGGAACACCACATTTGTTTTAGGTAGCTGCTTATTTGGGTGGGACATTATCTGACTATTTGCCTCTGTTGATGACGCTGAGACTGTCCCACCCAAGACCTGCTATTACCACTCGGAGACTAGACCCTGATGTCACTGGCAGACGTATAGCTCCATCATCACGGAAACAGCAATTTCCTCACCGAAAACCAAACCATAGCCTCAAATCCCAATATACTCTGGGAAACACTTAAAACTGTTGTGAGAGGAATATGTATCTTCACAAAGACTGGAGTCCATAAAAACCCTACACAATCAAATGACGCAGATATCTGCAATGGAGAATTCCTTGTTCGGGTCTGTAGAGACTGAAACAGAACCAATACGCCTCGCTGCATGGCAGGGACTGGGAAAAACATGATAGAGAGTTGTATCCTAAAAACCTACTTAAAACAGGTGAAGAACTGGGCAAACTTCTCTCATGGCTGGTAAATGAGGAGCAACCTAAGACTCGATACTACTGGACTTGTGCGAGATAGGTTACACACAATTGGTGACCAAATATTCCAACTGCTACTAGATGCCTTTCTTTACGCATTTGGTAAGGGGGCGCTGACGATTACGATGCAGGAGGCCCTGATAGTTCTCATCCTGAAATCTGGAATGGACCAATACAGAAGCGCCTACCACCCACTTTCCATGCTTCACATAGACAAAAAGGTTTTCAGCACAATTATAGCCAACAGACTGAAACCGCACTTGCCTGCCCTTATCCTCCCTGATCAAGCAGGTTTCATACCCGGCAGGAACACAGCACAGAATCCTCATAGAATGTGTTACGCCATTGCGGAAACCAAAAAATATGAAAACAACCATACAATTGCATCCATAGATGCTTTAGAAGCTTTAAATACAGCGGGATGGGAATGGATGTGTGTTACACTTAAACGATTTGGATTCAGAGATCTGTCACATAACTAAATGAATTGGGTTATTGTACACAAACCCAACGGCTAGAATCTAAACTGGTAAAATGATCTTGGGGGCATGAGATAACCAACGAGGAACAAGACAGGCTGTCCGCGCTCCCCCATATTGCTTGCCCTGCAGATGGAGCTTACTTAGAGAACAATACGAAGACCTGGGCATACTAATTGGATAGGAGTGCCACCTGGTCTCCCTATACGCAGACAACATCTTGCTGTACCTGAATACTCCTGCTGGGTCATTTCAATGTATATTGGAGATTCTCAAAAGATTTGGCAGACTCTCTAGATTAAATATGAACTGGGATAAAACATGTGCATTCCCTCTATACTCTAATAACAGGACCCCACCCGAGGATGTAGTTTACCATGGACTGAAGTGGTGCCCAGGCACGTTCTGATATCTGGGAGTCAATGTGCTTCGGAACACCCCGGTCTCACATGCCGGTAACACACATAGAACATTACACTTACTGGACAGCTCGATAGAATTTTGGAATAAACTACCACTCTCTTTGACTATTATGAAACGGATCATCCTGCCACGATTTCCTTACCACTTTGCTAATATTCCCTTTTTAATCCCAATGCCGTTTTTCACCACCCTGAATACTAAACTCATAAAAACTCTGCGGGGCGACAAGCAACACAGAATTGCCCGGCAGATGCTCCACAGGCCTGTTACCAGAGGAGGGCTGAGGGTCCCAAACGTGTGTCCATGTGGCTCTCAGACGAGGAGAACTCTGAAACAAGACTTCTAGGTGACTCACTTGGGCCACACGTATTGAAAGAGGCCCTATGATTCAAAGAGCCAAAGTAAGGGCTTGCAACCCTGATCACGATGGCCCTTCATGTTTGGAAAAGGACATGCAACACATTGCAATTGGGAATCCCTTATTCCCCAGATATTTCACTGAGCACTGGGAGTTACCTCCCTCTGTCACTCTGTCACTCCCCCAACACTTGAGAACACGTTGGGAAACACACAGAGTGGTGACCTGGGGGTTTTGTTATGGGAAGGTAATTTGCTGCCCTTTGAAACACTATGCCAAGGGTCCACACGGGATACTTATTAAACGATCTCGCCTTGATTGACAGAGCACAGAGGTAATGGGGAGATATACCGATAGAACCTCACTGAGACACCAGGGCCCCTATGCCGAAGCGGCGATGGGGGAAGAAGATATATGAGACTCTGATAGACATATATTTGTGAAGATTAGCCAAGCGACACATTTAGATTACCCACTGCGAAGAACCTTGAGAGTACCCAATGTACTAACCACCCCACTCCTGCTCCCCTCCACACGCCCATCGGACAGCTGAATTACACACAAACACACACACACCATAACTAACCCTTTCATACAACAACAATCCCAAGCATTGGACCTTACCCCTACAGACACAACAAGCCACTACACACAACCATAACCTGAAACACCAGCCAATTTACACATAAAAAAACACACACCCAACATAACAGACATTCACATACAACAAACATCCCAGGAACTGGGCCTCTCCCATACGGATACAAAAGCCAGTGCTCTCCACCACAACCTTAAATAGCAGCCAATTTACACAAAAAACACACAAACACCCCCCCCCCAACATAACAGACATTCACGTACATCAAACAACCCAGGCATTGGGCCTCACCCTTACAAATACAACAAGTCAGTGCACACAATCAACCCACCTGCAAACCAAGACACACAGATGCCAGGTTCTCCTGGTGCTGGACCTATCCTCTCCCTGTACCCTCACTAACCAACCCGTGCTCTTTCTTGCAGAGCCACGTGAGACCCTGGATACTGCCCCTGGGTGGTAGCGGTGCACAGTATAAGTCAACATAACATAACCTAACAAAGCATCCCAGGCAGAACTGAAGGTTAGGGCTGCATGGGAGACAGATCTGAAATGCGCCTTCGAAGACACTGAATGGGAGATGACTCTCACCCACCCTACGAGGGTTTCAAGAAACCGACATTTTAAACTGTTACAACTAAATGTTCTGCATAGGGGTTACCTGACCCATGCAGACTTGCTAAAATGTTCCCTGACACCACACATAGCTGCCATAAATGTCAGACGATAGATAAACATTCCATCTAAAGATCTACCATTATTAAGACATGAATGCTGGGTTAACAAACCTTAAACTGACCCAAACTCCAACGACATGTCTTCCAGGTCTCAGATCGCAAAGCTCCCTGAGGGCGCCGAGTGACCGGATTCTTAGTCTGGCCCTGAATTTAGCTATGAGAAAACTAGCAATGTCATGGAAGTCTCAACAGGCCCCGAGACTACAACTGTGGCTTCATGATCTGGGAAGGTGGGGAAGAGCAGAGCTGAGCACATTACAACATATGCAGTGGGAAACCACACACAACAACAGGTGAGCAGGATCCAATGGGAAACTATCCTTTTAACTATTAGCCATGCAACCAAAGAGATGCTCCAGTGGGTATCATGACACACCTTTTTGAACCCTTAAGTACAGAAGGGCCATACCCTGATTGTCTTAAGCAGGCATGTGAGGGCAGATGCGAGTTGACCCAAGAACGATTGGCGGGGGGAGCTTTGTGTGGGAAACCATTGATATACGACGGGGCAATGTGCCCAAACATTGTGCGGGAGTGAGCACCCTACTGCATTACAGCCGATTTTTTGTATAGTGCAAACTCGATGAGTCATGAAGTTGTACGTTTTATGTTTATGGTTATTGGAAAGCTCAACTAAAGACAGTTAACAAAAATACATTTAAAACAAACTATTCTTTAATGAAAACATTGAACTGGGGTGCTGTGAGGGTGGATCGGATTCCTTGAAAATAGGGTGTGAGTTAGGCCCCCCTCTCTGTCTCAGCATTCCTGAGAAACCCAAGTCTTTCCAAATGTTTGCAACATATCCTCCTTCATGGAGGATGCAGTCAAGCAGTGCCTATTCCGGAGCTAGGAAACAATAGTTTGCCAAAGATAGCGACCAACACTTTCAACTTAAACCAGCCCACATGTTGGAGAGTCACATTTGAGATTTAACAACAGTAAATTGTCTTATTTTAAACTTGAATCTAAGAACTGCATCGCCTTTTGATTTCCGGGAGGATGTAGGTTTAAAGAAGGATTATTCTCTGAAGTAGATGGATGGTTTCACAGAAAATTAAATCAGACGATGTCGAGTTGTGGGTCTATATATAAACGGAAGGCATATGTACGATTTCATTTAGATTGAGGTGCGGATGCAGTCCTATTGTAAGCCAAGGGAGGAATAACCTGCCACAGTATTTAGATGTCATGTTATTAAATAAAATAATTGGGGATTATTAAACACACAAAATTATTAAACTGAGTGTTGCCTGACATCGGAATTTGAAGCACAACAATTTTAACATAGGTACTGGTATTTTTGTTCTCTTCGCGCAATTATATGCATGGGGAGAACCCCTTCAGCCCCTCCCATACGCGACTTACATAAATAACTACCCTAACCCACCCCCCCCACATAAATGCGGCGGAATGCAGAAAAGAAAAAGTCGGTATTTTCACATTCGGTATTTCACTCAACTCAGTAATTGACTGATACCGTAAAAATACACTTAGAACCCTTAGGCCCTTTACTATTTGAGCACAAAGAAACAGTTCAGCTTGTGAAGTGCGCTATATCAAAACCAGTGCATTGCTACGTGCCTTATGGGTCCTGGTGCATGTTTCTAGTCTAATATGCACCAGCTAATTGTAAGTGCAGTGCTGGCCAATGAGCCGGCACTCATAGGATCCAAGATCTGGCATCAGATCTCTAGCCGGATCTCGGGATCCGGCTTGCCTGCGTCTCAGCCCTGGCCAACAACCCACCCAAAGCCCTGTGAGAGATTTTTTAGTTCGCCCCTGTCCCTCCGGGGGCGAGGGCGCACTGACAAAACATTTCTCAATGTCCCTTGGTTCACTTATTGACTGTGAATTAGTGAACAGTAGAACAGGCAGAAACGTTTCGTCGCGCCCAATAAAGAATTACACCGTGCAGGGCCACACACAATACCAGAACAGCCAGGCACTGTATTCACAGGAAGAAACAAACACAACAACTGAGTCCCCTGCTGTTCCTGTATTGTGTGTGGCTGGACGCGTTGCTCTTCACCAATATCAAATAATGGGAGCTTTACCTCCAGCCCAAGTCACTATCATGCAAACTTAAGTATCGATCATCCAAACTGAAGTATCAGTCTGACACTTAAGTTTGCATGACAGTGAGCTGGAGGCAAAGCGCCCTTTGATGCTCACCTGCAGCTCTGGGCTCTGCACCAGATCCCTTGTTTTCGGGGTGGGGTTATAGGGGTGCAGTGTTCCCAGTGGTACTATCTGTGGAGGGCCAGAAGGGCTGATAATTCACAAAATGACGTCACCTGCGTGGATGAGTCATGTGTTAGTCTGGTGCTTATGAAAGGCGAGCAGTGCTGAAGGAGGGGTTAACATGATATGCTTGTCCAACTGCTTGAACACAAATAAGTGAGGCTGTTCTGCTGACAGCAGTTATTAGGAAATTAAACTGTGGGTTCATGGGTACCAACTTTGCAATTTCGCTGCAGGGGCAGAAATACTCCCACCCTGAATATGTGAAAGCAACCATCCCAACCCATGCCCTGGCCAAACACATTTTATAGCACTTAAGGAATTGCAAAAAGTCATACGATTGGCAACCAGTTTTCAATATATAACCTCTCAGCAACGGTCACTCAACCTGCTGAGCTACCCTGCTATTCTTCTACTGTAGAGCTGTTTATGGATCCCTTAATGTAATACAATCACTGCATTACTAACAGTATTTTGGGTGTAACACTGCCGTGGTAGTGATTTAAATCGGAACTGATGTACAGTGTGGAGTTAGGAAAGAAGCAGCATGACAGGTATCACACCCTTTTTAAACTATTATTTTGAACATTTCCTTTGATCGGAGTTCAACTGCAGGCTCTGCCCCTCGAAACTCCACCCCTCCTCCAAACTCCGCCCCCACCCCCGCCCTTGTGGGATCCCCCTTCATATTTTACCATTTTCACCACTGTGTAGGTGTGCCTCCGATGTTACGGTGGGGTTTGGTCTCTGGCTCAGTTACGCACCAGCTTAAGAGGAGAATTATGGCGATTTAAGGGTGCGAGACTGGGATATAGTGTCAGTGGACCAATAACTTCTCACATTTGGGTCTGAAGAGGTGTCACAACACAGACTAGGCCCTCCGAAGCCAACAAGGCTCCACCCTCCCTGAACCCTTGTTGGGTTTGGAGGTCCTTGATGGTGCTGTGATGGCACATCACTGAGGGTAGATTGCCCTTACACAAGTGCTGCATTGTTTCAAGACAGGGTGAGCTAAGCCATTCACACCTCCTGCAAGCCAGCTGCGACCCAGCCATCACAATGATGGAAGGTTTAATGTTACCACTGAGCAGGACCATCAGAGTATTGACTACTAGACACTGACACAACACTCAATTTCTAACGGGTGCTATCAGACCTGGACTTTTCCAGTGTCAACAATAGGCACGGTATACAGAGACAATTCGGCCCACTATATCCGCATTTTATTAATTACTCTTCAACTTTTCTCTTTAACTACTTTCTCTGCTCACTTTTCTATACTTTAAGGTATTTACAATCTATACGTTATGGTTCAAAATTATGATGAAACTATACCTCACTTTTCAATTGTTTATTCTAAAAAAAAAAAAAATTCTCCTTTTTGTTTACCAATCCTTAAACTATTCTCTTAAAAGAAATTGCTTCACTGTTAGAATATTGTATTCTTTAAGACTATTGGAGCCGCCATTGAGCACCCCACATATAAGTATTGTTTGACCTGTACAAAGTGAGCTAATTGGCTGCTACTACAGGGACGTCATTTCAACAAAATGCAAGGGGTAGCGGACGTGACACTACACAACCCTTTACCTCTGATGACATCACAGGAAGTGATGTCATTTGACCCCACCCCGAAGTGACATCACAGGAAGCGATGGAACACAACCTTTCACCCCTCGACAAAACAGGAAATGGCATCACATAGCATTGTTTCTAAGTACACTACGAACAATATGGTTACGATATCACTGTAAAGTGATATACATTTCATACAGGAATGGATCACCATATGTATCATTAATATCAGTGCATATAGGCCCATTTACCAAATCACTGTGAATGTAAACAGACGTCCAAGGCCAAACGATTATGATGTGTTATTATACAGCACTTACGCTTAAGCGCTTTATTTAGAACAAATATACATACAATATCACCCAGCCTGTGTTGGTACTCATTTATCAACCTCAGCAGGATGAAAGGCTGAATTGGCCTTGCTGGGAGTCGAACCTGCAACCTGCAGATCACTCACACATTGCAGCAGCCAGCGCTCAACCCACTGAGCTATCTTCCCGGCTATAGCTATCAGAAAACCAGCCACTCCAGAAACAAAGAGCCACATGCTGCTGGCCAAAGCCCATGAGCCTCAATCTAAAAATAAAAAAATAAAAAAATAAAATCCTTTTTTTAGGGGTAGCAAGGGAGACCACATAGGTAGCAAGGGAGACCGCGGGGGTCGCAGTTGCGACCCCTGGTGACCCCTAAATGACGCCCATGGCTCCTTATTTAGGATTGTTGTTTTTATGTCAGTGTAACAATTACTACATAACTGTGATTTATAATTTCATGTTGTCTTGAATTTAAATTACTGTTTGTGCAACAAATACACAATATTTGATTATTGTCACTCTCCTCTTTGTTTATCTTATTCTTTGATTTACTTATAATTTATGCCAAGTGGTGGGTACCCATAGACCCCACTCGATGATCTCTAACTACAGACACTCGATCGCATGACTCATCAATAGCCCAACGAGTGGTCTATTGTGTGAATTTTCTCTTTTCCGCTTTTGGAGAACAAAACAGAGATACATTTCCCAGTACACACCACCGAGCATGACTCCTGGGGCGGACCTGGAAACAGCTAAATGCAGCATTTGTCTTCACTGTCCCTATGCTGAAAATATCTGCAATCATTGATTGGTACTTTTCAGTTTTGGCTGATAGGCGGAGCTTTATTGCCACCCATAAAGCCAAATCTAGTCAGACCCTCCAGGATATTGCGGCATGAAATGGCAAATTGTGTGTGAAATGACACATTTTGCGGCACAAACCTAATTATTGTGGCATTTTTGTGGCACATTGTTTATTGACTAGAGGGTGTTAGATTGGCACATTGCAGGAAAGAGTCAGTGTGCAAGGCTACAAGAGAGCCAGGTTGTCATTATTTGTACTTTTTGTATCAATTTAACAGGAACAGTACCAGATATCTCTGGCTTGGCAGAATAGTGTTTGTTTTGGTTACGTTTTTGGTTTAATGTGCATGCCTATTTAATATTAACGGAATTGATCATTATCAGTTGTAATGCTGAAAACATTATTTCTCGTTATATGTTCTCCAATCCTGCAAACTCCCACACACCTCTCACCAACACACCTTGCACGTCTCACCAATTCCCCATCACAGCTTGCATTCCCAAAGCTCTCACTGTCATACGAATACTTGCGTGCTGTCGCACTGCAAAGTCACAATTTGCACTCCCCAGTCCCTGCTAGACTCCAAATCATACTCCCAAATCACACCTTACGCTCCCCAATTCATCCCGCGGTCTACAGTCCTTCATTCTTTCGTGCTACTTCTGCACCTTGCATCCTTTCTCCCGCTCTCCCTCTTCCCTCATCCTTTCTACCAATCTGCAGCTCACTGCCTCTTTCCGGCAAACGCTCCCTCTCTGCTTTATGGCCCACCACTTCCCCCTCTGGCCCACTGCTCTCCATTTGCTTTATTGCCTACCACTCCACATCTCACCCTTCACTCCCTCTCGCTCCTTTCCCTCTTATATTGTGACCATTTTTTTTGTATTTTTAAAAAATTTAGATTTTAGTGAGGATCCCCAATAATGGGGCATCTACAAATAGAGCAGAGGATATGCTATTTTTAGAGAACACAGTGACCTGTGCATTTCCACAGGGCTGAGCTGTAGTGCAAATGATGTGCTGGCCAGCTGCCTTGAATATGTTGGTGTTGGAAGCGCTCTCCGACAATGTTCTACAGGCTCCCACCGCATTTCACTGTGATGGGACGTTAGGGGGCCTGCTGCTGTAAAATGCAACCCCAAAATATGCATTTCTATCATGTTTGAGGAACAGATATGCACACTTAAAAAAAACAAAAAATGTCATGACCGGTTCAGGAAAAACCCTGTCATGCAGTGGCACCCTGTGCACCTATTCAAAGCAGGCGCATAGAGTTGCCTACAATTTGTGCACATCTGAAAGCGCATCTTGTAAATTTGGAAGGCGCTTTTAAATGTGCAGAAACTCTCCATGATTTGCACAAATGGGTGAATTCCATCTGAATGGGCGTCGATTCAGATGTCCGTTGTGGATTGGGCTGCTCTTTTTTTGAAGCAAGTGACTGTTATTGCGCATTTCATTTATTGCGTCCCAAAACATTTTGAGAACCAGGCCCCTTTTATTTTTTTTTAAATATTTTTTTTTAACTTCCATTTTTGCAAAAAAACGGCAGCTTTTGTAGGTGTTTTTGCAAAAATGGCTGTTTTTTGCATTCTTTTTTCAAAAACTCCTGTTTTCGCGACATTTTGCAGGATCGCAAAATCTCTATAAACTGGAGGTTCTGTCTAGTAGCATAGGATTAGAGCTAGGAGGGAGATGTGATGTGCGGATGGACACACCGCCTGTGGGTGTTGTTTGGTTTCACCCACTTGACCGCCCATGGACATACTAATCCTTAAGGGTATTCCCATCAACTACCCCACCCTTCCCACACAAAAAAACACCCTGCTAGAATCTCTTTGAGCTGGCTATGCCACGCAGTAAAAATTAACACTGTGCTTTTATGGGGCTGCATTGTTATTTCTTAGCAGTCTACTAAATGGTAATGATTTAGTCATACCTGTAAATCCGATCCCAGCATATGAAACATGCCTTACCCAAGTGTGCCTTCAGCCACTTGATTTTTATCAATTTGGGTGTCAGTGCATCTGTTCCTTGCACTGAATTCCTGTTAGAATGAGCGCTCGCAAAGCAAACTGTTTTTTTCTGTTGTATGGATTTTCTAGGCACTGCCACCATGGCCCAGGTTGTTTCACAATTTTTCAGCTATTGCCATCTTATGGCCAGGCAGTACCATTATGGCAGTGCTTGGCAAAACCCTGTCCCATGACCACACAAAAGCCAAAATGGGTGGCTTTGCCAATGCTTGTTTGCGAATGAGTCCGGACAAGTCTTTGCTTCACTGCCTGACTTGTCTCGAAATGACAGGGCAGCTCAGACTGGTACATAAAATAGTCCCGGGAAAAAAAAGCAAAGCGCTAACATTTTCAATAACAGTTCGTGCCTTTTCACTACAAATTGTTCAAGTACTTCCTGAGAATGGATTTTTGGGAACATTTGGTGGAAATTATTAATTTTAAGGCAGACTGAGTGTGGGACATTGATAAAACCAGTAGCTGTACAGTTATTAATATAGCCCAGAAAACCGGTCCAGACTGGAATGTCTGGACTGGCCCATGGGCAATTCGGCCTTCCAGCCAGCACCCGGCCAGAGTCTTCAGGGTGCCCTGCAGCATCCAGCTACCTGAGCCAGCTGCTCTCAGGGTCTTGAGGTGACCCTGGCTACCGGCTGCCTGACTGAACCAACACTAGGGGGACTGGTCTGCGGCTCACTGTCGCACCTACACTGTACACGTATGCGCGAGCGCGCACGCACGCGCAAACATGACATGCGCCACAAAGCAACCCATTTGCCCATGCAGAGTTCACTCACAGGAGACAGTTCCATGTACTGATCGTGAAGTGTTTTCTTTTAATAAACTGTTCCCCGAAGCACTGCATTTATGAATGCTTTGGGTGACAATATAGTTAAGGAGAACATATATGTCAGGATGTGCTGTAACATCCTGAGTGACATTTAGCCCACCCACATCGTTATGTGGGGAGGTCCGCCGTTGCGGTCGTAGGGACATGGAAGTGACAGTGGGTTAGGGAGGGGGCCCGGTGATGTTGAGGCAGTTCCTGTTGAGTTAAAATAAAGTAAAGACGTGTTCAAATGCTTGTGTGCCTGGCCGTTATTTGAAGCTGCGTGACGGATGAATGTGAACGCCTGCGTGAGCTTCACAATTGGTGACGAAGCGGAGCATGAACCCTGCGCTCCAGAAGGGCTGTCTTCGGACAGCGTGAGCGCGTCAGCGCACCTCCCATGAGCGGAGGCCTAGGAGGCTCACGGCTCACTACGCATGCAGGGCGTGCAAAGACCCACAGAGGCCCTAGCCGCACGGAGGCCCTCCTACCCACAGGCGCGAGCAGTAACGCCGCACACCACACGGCCGTACTAGACATTCAAAGGAAGCCGCGAGGCCCCATTAACAGAAGCGGCACGCAGCGACCCACGTGGGGAGAACTCAATGCCAGCAGACAGCGCCGGAGAGCGCTCACCAGCCCACTGCAGCCCGTGTACAGAGCACATCCTGCAGATCTAGGAACACGCTGCCCTCAGCAAGGGAAGCCAGCAAACAGCGCAGCCCGTGTACAGAGCACATCCTGCAGATATAGGAACACGCTGCCCTCAGCCAGTGAAGCCAGCAAACAGCGCAGGAGAGCGCTCAACGACCCATACAGCAGGTACCGCTGGCACCATATAAATGCCCCTGGTAAGGGATAACACCAGCCCCAAATGATATATGATCGTTTGTTTATATAGCGCCTATACACAATGTGTTTCAAAGCGCTTCAAGGCAAGGGAGGGAACAAGGGAAAATACAACCATATTCTTACAGGCCATGAACAGTAAGGATGTGAAATTAACTATCGTACTCGGCCTGACGACATTTCAGATAGTGCAAGAGCTAAGACATAGATAAGGAAGGGAGGGGGAGAGTGGGAAGGAAATGGAAACTGACAGGCGACTACCATACTAGCCTGACAACATTTCTGGTAGAGTCGGAGAAAAACGAAAGGTGAGGGAGAGGGGTGCAGAAAAGAAGGGGAGGAACAAAACAAGCGACTCTCATACTAGACCTAACGACATTTCAGCTGGAGAGGTGGTGGGGAGGAAAAAAACAGTAATGGGAGGGTGGAGGAAACAGACGAGGTTGCTATCATATTAGGTCCAGGGACAATTCTGATAGAGTAAGTGCATAGAAGAAAGTAAGGGGAGGAGGTAGGGAGAAGGGAAAGGAGGAGAGAAAAGAGAGTAAGCAGTCAAAAAGAGTGGAGAAGCAAGAGTGGAGAGCGAATACAATTGCAGAAGTCAGTAGCAACACATAATGTTGCAAGCCAGGATACAAGATGAAGATGGGAACAGCATGATTCAGGGCCACCATGAGTACAAGATGCAAAGGAAGTCCAGCATGAGAGTTGAGAAAGAGTGACGCACCGTGAACGAATGAAGTCCATAAAAGTCAAATCAAGCATTGGCCACAAGACAGTGATGTTGAAGGAAGGCACCAGGTGGGCGGGGCTTGCTAAGTGGTGAAAAAGAGCAGCAGGCAGGAAGGTACCAGGTGGGCAGGGCTTAGGCCAGGTGACCTAGATACACTTGCACCTGCTCCCCATCTGCAAAGGAAAAAAAGCTGGAGGGCTCCTTAAGTAGGGAAACAGAGCGGCAAGCAAGAAGGCACCAGGTGGGCGTGGCTTGCTAAGTGGTGAAAAAGAGTGGCAAGCAGGAAGGCACCAGGTGGGCGGGGCTTGCTAAGTGGTGAAAAAGAGCGGCAAGCAGGAAGGCCCAGGTGGGCGGGGCTTAGGCCAGGTGACCTAGATCCACTTGCACCTGCTCCCCATCTGAACAGTGAAAAGGGGGAAACCACCCAGGGCAAGCCCACATAGACTAATCATAATAGAGAACAGACAAGATATAGAACTGAGAGCGAGTCAGGCCCAGCCAGTGCCATTCAACCCCTCAAGGGCGGGGCTTAGGCCAGGTGACCTAGATCCAATTGCACCTGCTCCCCATCTGCAAAGGAAAAGAAGATGGAGTGCTCCTTAAGTAGGGAAACAGAGCGGCAAGCAGGAAGGCCACCAGGTGGGCGTGGCTTGCTAAGTGGTCAAAAGAGCGGGAAGCAGGAAGGCACCAGGTGGGCGGGCTTGCTAAGTGGTGAATAAGAGCGGCAAGCAGGAAGGCACCAGTTGGGCGGGGCTTGCTAAGTGGTGAAAAAGAGCGCCAATCAGGAAGGCACCAGGTGGGCGGGGCTTAGGCCAGGTGACCTATATCCACTTGCACTTGCTCCCCATCTGCAAAGGAAAAGAAGCTGGAGGGCTCCTTAAGTAGGGAAACAGAGCGGCAAGCAGGAAGGCACCAGGTGGGCGTGGCTTGCTAAGTGGTGAAAAAGAGCGGGAAGCAGGAAGGCACCAGGTGGGCGGGGTTTGCTAAGTGGTGAAAAAGAGCGGCAGGCAGGAAGGCACCAGGTGGGTGGGGCTTGCTAAGTGGTGAAAAAGAGCGGCAAGCAGGAAGGCACCAGGTGGGCGGGGCTTGCTAAGTGGTGAAAAAGAGCAGCAGGTAGGAAGGCACAAGGTGGGCGGGGCTTGCTAAGTGGTGGAAAAGAATGGCAAGCAGGAAGGCACCAGGAGGGCGGGGCTTGCTAGGTGGTGAAAAAGAGCGGCAAGGAGGAAGGCACCAGGTGGGCGGGGCTTAGGCCAGGTGACCTAGATCCACTTGCACCTGCTCCCCATCTGAACAGTGAAAAGGGGGAAACCACCCAGGGCAAGCCCACACAGACTAATCATAATAGAGAACAGACAAGATATAGAACTGAGAGCGAGTCAGGCCCAGCCAGTGCCATTCAACCCCTCAAGGGTGTAACTTACCACCACCACATCAACAAGACCGCCGGTGACACCACCATGTCCAGCCCGGTGGCGTCCTCGGCCTCTACAGCCTCCACTGCATCATCATCATGCTCGGATGGAGACGCAAATGCCAATGCCAATGCCACCGCAACTCAAGCTGCAACGGCGGGAGGGACCACACAAACACTAAACATGCCCCCGCCATTCGACCTGAGTGACACCACCAACCTAGGACCCCGCTGGGCCATATGGCTGAGAGAATTTAAGTTCCATGTCGGAGCCATAGGTCTTACAGATGATGACAGATTAAAGAACACTCTGTCGGTAGCAGTAGGGCCGGAGGTCAGAGACATAGCAGGCAAACTACTAAACCTAGACAATGCCACATATGGAGAGGTATATGGCAAACTCACTGAATATTTTGCCCCTCATACCAACATCGAGTATGAGCGACACATATTTCACACCACCAGACAGGAAAAGGGCGAGTCCGTCGATAACTTCGTGATGCGCCTTTGCATCAAACTCAAATACTGGGAGTTCCACTGATACTCGAACGAGGAGGCGTTGCGCTCGCAAGTCATCGCCGGATGCATATCCCAACCGTTCCGGAAACAACGGCTACAGAAGCAGAGGACTCTCGAAGAAATACTGGCCCTAGCAAGGATGGAAGCGGCAGTTGAGACCCAGCTGGACAGCCTCGGCAAGCTAGCACTACAACAACACCCACCGAACCACGTCAAAAAACTGGACGCGCTCACAAACGGAAATAACAAACGATCAGAAGCCAAGTGCTACAGGTGCGGATACGAATACCCGCACACAGGAGACTGCCCAGCAGAAGGTCAGCAATGCGCTGCCTGTGGCGGCATGGACCGCTTCAGGGCGGTATACAAAAATACACCCGCCCCCATATCAAGCAGGCAAAGACTGTCAGAACGCAGAAGAAACACCCGCCACAGCCCTACAGATGCGAGACACGAGGACGATTACAGGGCACAATGCAGGGAAGGCCGAGAATGCCGAAACGCCCCACCCAAAGAAGAGAGGCGGTCCGCAGAACCATCAAGACGCAGTCAAAGGAGAAGGTTCGTCAGGTACATAGAAATGAGGTCCCCCTCGTCCAATGACACGCCGTCCTCTGAGGAAGATCAAAGGAAAAAGGGGTATGTCTGGGCTTTAAACGACAACAAAACGGCCACCCAACACAGCCCCATGCTCACATTACACGTCAACAACACGCCCCTGGAATTTCTCATAGACCCTTGAGCGACTGTCAACATCATCAGCGAGCAAGCCTATAATACCCTAATCAATCCACCAAAGATACGGAAGGCCACTGTGGACATACATCCATATGGAGCAACCACGCCCATGCCATGCAAGGGCACCATCACGGCATGGTGTGCGCACAAATCTCATGCCGCTAAAATTCCGCTACACATACTCAAGACAGAGGCCAACAGCGGGTGCATCCTGAGTTTCAAGACAGCAGTCGACATGGGCCTAGTGCATATTTTATCCCAGCTGATGGCACATAAATACTTTGCAAAGCCTGAAACCATCGAACAAACATTCCCGAAGCTTTTCAAAGGACTGGGAAAGCTCAAAAACAGAAAGGTGCACCTTCACATCAACCCAAATGTACCACCAGTAGCACAGCACTACAGGGGAATACCAGTGAACATTCAGAAACAGTTGGAAGATGAGTTTGAAAAACTCATCCGGGCCCAAGTCATCGAGCCCGTTACCGGAAAACCCCCTGGGTATCAGCCATAGTGGCAGTCCCAAAGAAATCCCCAGATGGATCAATTTGCCTGTGCGTAGACATGTGAAGAGAGAATATTGCCATCGAAAGAGAGAGACACCAGGCGCCGAGGATCACGGACATGATCCACTTACTCCACGGGGCCACAACATTCTCCAAATTGGATTTGACAAAGGGATACCACCAAATTGAAATAAATCCTGAATCCCGGTACATAACTACCTTTGTGACCCACATGGGACTCTTCCAATATAAACGTCTCTGTTTCGGCATCTCGTCGGCTGCGGAGATTTTTCAAGAGGAAATTCACTGTGTCATACTCCATATGCCGAACTGCCTAAACTACTCAGACGACGTGTTGGTGTTTGGGAAGACCAAGGAGGATCATGATGTGGCCCTACATCGAGTCTGTGCCGCACTGGAATCAGCAGGCCTCACGCTCAACAAAGAAAAATGTGAGTTTGACAAAAAGTCGCTGTGTTTCTTTGGGCACATTTTCTCAGAGAAAGGCATGCGCCCAGATCCAGACAAAGTGGCTGCGCTCAACACAGCTGCACCCCCCAAAAATGCAATGGAACTAAGCTCTTTCCTCGGCCTTGCCGGTTATTGCGCAAGATACTTGAAGGACTACGCCACAATTAGCAACCCCTTACGGCTACTCAACCGCAAGGACCAGCCCTTCTCCTGGTCCAAAGACTGCCAAGAAGCATTTGAGGCCATCCGCAATGCCATCGCCAGTGCAGAGGACATGGCATATTTCGATGCCCAACGTCACACATAACTCATCGTTGACGCCAGCCCCGTTGGGCTGGGCGCCATCCTCACACAAAAGGACCCATCCAAACCGACTGAGGTGTTTGTAGTAGCATATGCCAGCAGGAGCCTTTCCGCCACCGAACAGGCATACTCCCATCGGAAAAAGAGAGCTTAGCCGTGGTATGGGCGTGCAAATATTTCCATCTATTTGTGTACGGGAAGCAATTCACCATTGTAACCGACCACCAAGCTCTCCTCACAATCTACGGGGACCCCAAGGCGAGAATGCCCCCTAGAATAGCCATGTGGGGATTGCGCTTACAAGACTATAAATTCAACATTATACACCGACCTGGCAAGGAAGACAACCCCGCAGTCTATTTGTCCCGCCAACCGACGGGACCAGCATCCGCCCACCCGTCCATAGCGTACGCATACATTAACTATGTCATACATCACCTGCAACCACTCCCGGTCGAATGGCCGGAACTAGTCGCTCAATCCGAACAGGATCCGGCTTTGAAAATAGTCAAACACTGCATACAACTCGACAAGAGAGCACACATGAGACAACAAGCCAGAGGTGAACCGGAGAAGACCAGAGATGACGTTAAATGGCTGGACCTAGTCAGAGACAAACTTTCCATTGTGGAGGATCACATCATCCTAAAAGGGTGCAAAGTCATCATACCGGAGGCCCTCCGCGAAAAGGTAGTCCAGGTGCCTCATGAAGGTCACCGGGGGGTTGCAGCAACCAAGAGGCTACTCAGACAGAAGGTCTGGTTCCCCAGGCTGGACTCACTTGTGGAACGACTGGTAGGAGGCTGCACGATCTGTGCACAAGTGGCCCCGCCACTGCACCCTAACCCGATACAATCATCCCCCCTCCCAGAACAGGTCTGGGATGAGCTGGCGGTGGACATGTTCGGCCCGCTTCGAGACGGCACATATGTGCTGGTTTTGATCGACGAGCATTCACGATTCCCAGAAGCTCAGCTGATTGATAGTACATCGGTTACCTGCGTCATTCCGGCGCTTGATCGGATGCTATCAGCATACGGGGTCCCGAGGGTAATTAAATCGGACAATGGCCCGCCATTTGTCAGCACAGACTTTCGGAATTTCGCCAAATACATGGGTTTCCAGCACAGAAGGATCACTCCCAGATGGCCGCAAGCGAACGGGATTGTTGAAAGATTTATGGCCAGCATTAAGCGGACACTGCAGATAGCCAATATAATGAACAAACCATTCGAACAGGCCTTATACCATTTCCTAAGAGAATATAGGCACACACCTCACAGCACCACAGGGGTGTGTTCCCCAGACTTAATGTTCAGGAGGCCCATTAAAACAAGACTCCCAGCGGATCCACGACCAGCCCCTAGAACGCCACTGGAACAACAGGCCAGGCTAAAGGACAAGGAAGAAAAGAGGAAAATGAAAGACACGGCGGACGTGAGAAGAAGAGCCCAAGAATCAACCATAGCACCGGGGAACACCGTGATCGTGAAACAACACAAAGGGCGAAAGGAAGACGCTACCTTCACACCCGAACTGCTCACCATGACTCAGAAGAAAGGCAGCATTGTCACGGCAGAAGGAGACAGTCACACCTCCACGACGCTCTGTTCCCAGGGCAGGCGGGAGGAAGTTCCAATGTTTGGCTGCGATGGAGGGGAAGCTGAAGCCTCCCACTTTTGTACGTTTTACTTTGGGCTGCTGGAGGCAATTTGCATACATAGATCTGGTGGGTTGTGATGAATATGCTTTAGTGATTTTTTTGAGAGAGGTAGGCGGCTGCTGTGTTGGATATGCATTTATGAGTGATGGACATAGTCTTAAAGATATTCGGTTCATGGACGGGCAACCAGTGGGAAGCTTTCCTGGCTGCAGAAGTATAAGCCTGTTTGGGAATGCTCAGGGCAGCTCTGAGAGCATTATTTTGGATGATTTGTAGCTTTTGAATGTTTTGAGAGGAGGTTCCTGCAAATAGGACATTGCAGTAGTCCAACCTAGCGCCAATTATAGCTCGAAATATGAGAGGCAGCTGTCAGGGGACAGGAAGGGTCTGGAAACATTAATGAGCTTAGATGTTAGGCTCCGGAGGAGGCAATTGCATTCACTAGACGGGTCATGGAGAGGGTGGCATCTAGGTGGACCCTTAGTGTTTTAACTGATGGAGAGATGGGAATCAGGGGGGCATCAATTTTGAAGGCTGTGTATTGGTGGTCGAGCTTGTTGAGCAATGAAGGAACACCGACCAGTAACATTTTTGTTTTATACCCATTTAGGCACAGGACATTAGCTGCCATCTTGGATGATATTGTAGGTATGGTCCAGGGTGTTTGCGTCATCTTTGTAGTTGCCTGAGAGGGGTAGGAGGATTTCTGTATCATCAGCGTAGTTGGTGTATGCAAACCTGAGGGATTCAAGGATGTCAAGGAGGGGCCTGGTGAAGATGTTGTATAGTGTGGGTGATATGCAGGATCCTTGGGGGACTCCGCTAAGTATGGGTGCTGGTGGGGCATCAACATTATCAGCGAACCCTTCCATGACCCTTCCCTCTAAGAAGGAGGTGATCCAAGTTGTGGCTTCTTTGGGGAAGTGTGCTGAGGTGGTGGCAAAGGTTTTTATGGTCTACCAGGTCAAACGTGGCTTTCATATCAAGAAGGAGTAGGAGGGGTGGCTTTGTGAAAACAAGGAAATAATATGAGGCAGGTTAACCAAAAAGGAAACACACCAAACACAGGTTACAAAGGAACATACAAAGTACTTTATTTTATACTGAATCCAGTTACAAAAGAACAGAACAAAATTCAGATAGCTATCGACCCTCAGTACAACACAGCGAACTCCGGCGTGGTTCGGTGTGCTCAGTGAGTGCAAATATTCATTGAAACAGTCAGGCTTTTATACATTTCTCCAGCCTGTTGTCCAGCCTTTCTTCAGGTTAACCATTCCATAAATAAGTTACTGCTCTAGGGTCCCTTGCCAGGTCAAATCTAGTTCATCTTAGGTTTATACATTAACAAGAAGAAATGGTAATAATGCATGCTCTAGGCCTAACATTACAATGCAGGACTTTTTTATACAATGTAGTTAAGCAGGTGTTCTCATTCAATTATAGATCAGTTTCGGTGATACAGGTAATCCATTGCACACAGGTCAGCAGAAGGACAAGGTCTCAGCTCATGACCCTAACAAGTGGCCTGCAGGCAAGTTATACATTAGCTGTACAGAGGTCATGACAATCAAGTTCTGTTCTGAATAACATAGGCTACCATTTTAGCTCACATGGTGACTTTATAGAGCAAGAAAACCTAAAATGGCGGCTTGACCCAAAATGACAGTTTACATGGTTTCTAAGGTCAGGACCTTGCAATGCGAGTTTATTCACATGTAGTTTATAAGCAGCTTGTTAGCAGCTTGGCGTAGGCCAATATACATATATTCATAGCAATAGGAGGCACGATATAATTTCTAGTTTGACAGCTTCTCCAGGTCTCTGAGTTCATCAATCTGATTCTTTAAGTCAAGAAGCAAAGATTCAGTACCATGCCCTGGGGGGAAGCCTGATTGGTGCATTCCTAGGACGCGATTGGTTTCTAGGTAGCTTGGGATCTAAAGATAGGCTGCTTTGTCTATGACTTTGAGAAGGAATGGGACGGTAGAGATGGGTCAGTGGTTCTTAGGGGATTTGGGGTCCAGTGATGGCTTTTTTAGGAGAGGGAGAACCCAGGCTTCTTTGAGTCTAGTGGGCACTATGCCTGAGGCAAAGGAGGCGTTGATGAAGGCAGTGAGGAGTGGTGTCAGGGCTTCGGCGCAGATCTTGATGGTGGAGGCGGGGCATACATTTCCTTTGCACTTGGATGGCTTAAGGCTTTTTAGGATGACCATGACTTTTGGTTCTGTGACTGGTTGGAAGTGAAATTGGGGAATGGTTGGGTGGGAGTGGAGAGAGCAGTATGGGTGGAGTGGTGTTGCTTAGTGTAGCACAGATTGTTTCTTGTATAGTGACCAGTTTGTTGATCATGGCATTTTGTATATTTAGGCACCAGGTGTTTTTCTTGATGATAGGGGAGAGGTTGGGTGGTGGGTGTTTCGGGCTCTCTGAGGATGATGAAGATTTCCTTAGAGTCTGATTTTGCATTGGCAATTCTGAGGTTGAATGAGGTGGATTTAACAGAGATAATGGCTAGTTTGTAGGCTTTCAAGGGTGAAAGGAACTCTAGTTTGGTGGTGTCTGAGGGTTTCTGTTTCCAGCATGATTCTACTGTTCGCTTTTTGTCTTGGAGAACTAGTAGGTGAGGTGTATACCAGGGGTTTGGTTGTCTTACAGGTTTGGCCTTTTGTTGGGTTAGGGGGGTTGCAGTGTCTACTGCTGAGGTTAAGATGGTGTTGTAGAGATCTGCCAAGGGATTTAGGTCTTTAATGTGGGAAGGTTCCAATGTTATTGTGGGCAGCCGTGGTATGATGTAGTCTTTAGTGAGCTTACGTGAGCTGTGGGTTAGGGATGGGGGTAGAATGTGAGTAGTAGTTTCATTTTTTCTGCGGTAAGCAGTTGTGAAGGTAATGATGTGGTGGTCTATCCATGGGCATGGGGAGTTGGATTTGATGGTCATTTGACAGTTGAGGGCTGTGACCCAGTCCAGGGTGTGGCCCTTTGAGGTGGTAGGATCATTCATCAGTTTTGGGAAGTTCATTGCTATTAAGGATATGGAGGTGGCTGGGAGGTCCGAGGGGTCGTTGAGGCCTAGCTTGAGATCGCCAAGGATGATGATTTGAGAAGTGGTCTTGAAATTGTCCGCAAGGATGTGGATAGTATTTTCTTCAGAGGAGAGCATGGGGCATGATGGGCGGTAGATGATGTGAATGGTGCTGGTGGCCGAGGTGGTGAGTTTGAGTGAGAGGGTGTCTCAATGTTCCTCAATGGCAATGTGGAAAGGCCTTGTGGACAAGGAGTGATTTGGCCAGTAGAGCTACTCCACCTCCTCTGCTGTTTGGTCTATCTTTGCGAAAGATTGTGTAACCTGGGTGGATGGCTAGGTCTAGAGCTGGGCCTGAAGCTTCATGAAGCCATGTTTCTGAAATTGCGAGGGCACCTAGGTTGTGAGATTAAGGAGGTCATACATGTCTTGGGCGTGGGCAGTCACAGAGCATGCATTGATCAATGAACACTTCAGTGACAGGGTTTTAGCATTGGATTAGTTGTGAGGTGTTTTAGGTCTATGAGAAGTAGGCGTTTTCCATGATGGTGGTGTAGGGTGAATGTAGTTAGGGGTAGTGGGGTGGGTGACCGATAATTTGATTGCTGAACCCATGTTGCAATCTGTAGGGTCTGAGGTTTTCATAGGCTCTTCCTGAGTGCTTAGTGTAGGTTGTAAGGGGAGTGAGGGTGGCACTAGAACTGTTCCCAATTGTAATAGCACTATTCTCAAACGGCATATGCCATGTTTTGGGGATCACACACTTCTTACCACATGGATAAGATATATGATATTCAAAAAGATTTGAAAAATATACCAATTGCACTTTTGAATTTGACAAACTACTCCAGTGTGAAGTTTCATACAGAGTTATTGCAATCATTACAACAATAAACCCACAGTATGTGTTTTTCTTGTGTCTTGTAAAGTACATGTTTTCTATGTTTTATATATTGTGTTTGATATTGAGTTTTATGTGAATTGATCATTTTAGGAGTGTCATACTCTATAGATTTAATAATAAAAATACATTTTAACGTGATTATTTGATATATCTTTAGTTCTTTGTGTCCCGTTTGTGGCGTAGACACCTGTTAATACACATTTTCTTTTTGAATATCATATACCCAATTGTAATAGCCCCAGGCTGTGGCCAGGTGAGTTGTGCAACAGGAGGGTCCACTTTTGGTCAGACATGTCGGTCGTATAGGCCATTAATTTGCAATCTGCCTAATGGCCGGTGATCCTGGGATTGTTAAGAAAGTTGGTGAAGTTTGTCGGTTCCGGAAGGCCCATCCACGCACACCACGACAGGGGATGGTATTCAGAGCGGAATGGTGCCAGCTGATCTCATGGACCCAATGCTCTGGCAACTTGGGGAGCGTTCGCTCACACCATGAGTGCGGTCCAGATATCAGAGGGGCTATGGTAAGTTCTTGAGTGTGTCATGGGACTGTGGGCTGTGTCATGGGACTTAGGATGCAAGACAATGGTCCTGGAGGAACAAGTAGAGACGTTTCTCATTTGGGCTCACAAGGAAGGAAGGACAAAGAGTTGGGTGGCAGTGCACTTTGCGGCAAAAGCCTTCTATTATGAACTAAGCAGAGCATGTGACCCCACCAAGGGCTTCTCGATGCGTGCCACCCTGGGGAAAGTTGGAAGGACCTTGGAAGGATGGTCGCAAGCTCATTGATTTCAGGGTACTGGTAAGACTACTGGGGCATTGCAGGGGGTTTGTTCAAATGGTTTTGAAGTGAACCTTTGTAGGGCCGCCTTTGCAGTTGCATTTGTTGGGGTACTACAAGTGAGCGTACTGGTCGCAACAGGTACAAATGATAAGTCAGGAAGGGCACTGAGAACGGGGGATGTGAGTTTCACAAAGTTGGGCGTACTGATAAGATTAAGGAGATCAAAAACAGACCAGGAGGGGAAAGGGATCTGAATAGAGTTATACCGGTCAGCAGACCAGGAGTGTGGCCCTGCCGGGTTCCTTTCATGTTACATGGTGGCTAGACCACTGGGGGGAGAATACCTGCTAGTACACAAGGATGGCTCTCCATTATCGCTGTTTCAGTTTCACAGAGTGTTGGCAGCAGCATTAAATAAAGTAGGATGTCATGGGGTGGTTGGTCTTCACATGGGTTCAGAATAGGGGCGACCACCACAGCATTCCAGGAGGGAATGCCAGGAGCAAGCATAAAGAAAGTGGGATGATGGGAATGTGAGCGTTACCGATTATAAATCAGACCAAAGGGGCGGGACCCCATTTCACCACTGGCAAATTAAGGGTCACTGGGAGAAGGGGTGGTAGAGGGAGTTCCAACTGCGTGGGAGGAAAAGAAGATGGTAAGAAATATTTTGCAGGTGCATAGACAGGTACCTGGGTGAAGTTTGAAGCATAAAATGGATGAGTAATGTATGGTTTTGTTTGTTTTAGAACCAGCAGGTCGCACAGTGTGGGTCACTGGTCACTCCTTCATCAAGCGAGCAGAGAAGCAAGCACGGGTGTGGCCAAAAGGAGGGGTCCATTTAGGAATGCAGAATATTGAGCTGGTCTGGCCACACTGGGCATGCAATGGTATGCATTGCTTCCCTGCGTGCGCAGGCAGCTGGAAAGGTTTGGAGCAGCTAAAATGTTCATTGTGCACCTCGGAGGGAATGACCTCATGGACCTGGGTAGAGGTCGGTTAATGAAAGACATGCAGGAGGGCATCAAAATATTAAGGCGCTTGCTCCTGAAATCTGAGATTGTGTGGTCTGAGGTACTAGAAGTGTGTGGCGAGGAGCAGGGTCAAATACGGCCATGTAAAAAACACAGAGACGCCTAAATAAAAAAATGGAGAGGTTTATGAAGCAGGAAGGACTGGGTTTGACCGGCCATCGGTGGTTGTGTGAGAAGGACCCACAGCAGTTTTCAAAGGACAGGGTTCACCTGTCTGACGAGGGTACAGATCTTTTTAACTTGGACCTGCGCGGAGTGCTGACTAAAGGAAGATGCGCGTAAAAGGAGATGGTGAGTATGATAATATGGAAGGAGGAATGTGCTTGTGGGGGCATTGTGGGTCGCGGGGGACCATCCCCAAAGGGTGGCGGAATTGCAAGGGCGGTTCTAGTGAAGGAGGTATGCTGCGGTCCTGCTGCAAGCTATACCCTCTGGC
Source organism: Ambystoma mexicanum (assembly GCF_040938575.1). Classification (NCBI taxonomy): domain Eukaryota; kingdom Metazoa; phylum Chordata; class Amphibia; order Caudata; family Ambystomatidae; genus Ambystoma; species Ambystoma mexicanum. Next base: position 249,253,939 of record NC_090934.1, on the reverse strand, counting down.
TGCATGAGCCAGGATGGGGTGAAACGGGCACTGACACCACTAGAACAGTTGGGACTCCTCAACAGCTGATTGCACTGGCCTGGTCCGTTCTATTGAAATAATATGGGAGCGCCTGGACTGGACTGGAAGTCGGATAGCAGGGTGGGGTATTGTGAGGGTATCGTGAGGAGCGCTCACCAGTTTTTAAATGAACATTGTAAACATGGGAATGGCAAGGCCACCTGGAAAAGTATTTGTAGGCCGGGTATACTTGGGCCCTGAGCAGGGCTAGGACCGCCCGTTAGGATGAATCCAATAAAGTGACCATGGGCCTCATTACGACCCTGCCGGTCCGGAAAGAACGCTGGTGGTAAAACCGCTGCCACCGTTCTTTCCAGACCGGCCAATTAAGTGTCCTGCAGGCGGGAGGTGTCACTCCCGCAAGGTCTGACCTGGTGGGTTTAACAGCACCCGCCTGCAGGCGGACATGGAAACACCGGCTCTGTCCCATGGGGCTCCATGGGAATAGGGACTTACACAATTGCGCCTCTGTAATGCCCTGGTGATTCCAGGAATCACGGAGGCGGAATGGTAATACGGGTCCGGCGGTAAACCTGCCGGTTTTTCCGGCTCGGTTACCGCCAGAATCGTAATGAGGTCCATCTGTTTTCCAATGAAAAAATGGTGTTTGTCAAAGTTATTTGAGGTAGCAGTGTGCAGTGTGATGTAATAAAAAAAATTGTCCGTAGGTGCCCTTCTGCGAGATAACGAACACAGCCCATTGACCTGTTCTTTGGGAAGGTACCCACTCGAGAGTCTGCAGCCACACTTTAGCTCACTGTACCTTTCACAGATGGGAAATAGCCTTTCATATCAGTCTTTGACCCGCCCACATGGGCAGTCCAGAACCAAAATGCCAACAAGGGGCGCCTATGACTATTTGTTGTAGTGTGATGTATCCCAGATTTTAGGGGGGCTGCAGTAGGGATTAGCCCCGCTATAAGTGAAGGGAGACCTTTTATTCCAGAGATGCCCAGGTCAAGATTTGATTTTGAGGTTTTTCACCCCCATAGTGACCCTAACTACATCTTCCACCTAGCCGGGAATTCGCCGACCTCCCGAAACTGTGCTTTTTAGCCGTCTCTTTTTTAATTTGCTATATTTCTTACGATTTCTGTACTTTAGGGCTTTTGCTTGTCCTATCAATGGGTTTATACCAAAATAATAAGTAGAGGAATTTCTGACCGCAATGGACCCAGGGGTGATTTTTATTTCTGGCGCAGTCACTCGAACACACAGTGTGATCTTGGGAAGACGGTCCATAAAATGCATATTTAGTTGCCAGAATCCGCGTGTCTCTGCTGTGTAGTTTGCTGTGTAGTTTGCTGAGCATTTGAAACATGTGCTGCTCAAACTGCACTACAGTGGCATTGACGAATTTTCAATACGGTCCTTTATAAGGGGGATTGTATTTTAAAACCTTCCCCTCCCACATACGAAGGGCGCCATCAGTTGCAAAATGTGACACTCATTTCAGCCTAGAGTTAACATTTGTCGCAATGAACCTCGGCTTTTTTAGTTGGATCCCCCCATGTCTTGTTGGCAATTCTCTGACTCGGAGCCCTAAAATAATACTGACTAAGCTGCGCCCCCTGCTGGCCAGGTTATGGGAGAGCCTGCTTGTGTGGGGAGCACTTGCCCAACACCCCCGCGACGGCTTTGCTTCTGCTTGCACCGCAGCCGCCCCGTTTCCTTGAAGAAGAGCCAAGGTGGAGGGGGCAGCCTGTCTGGGACTGCTCGTGCTCGGGCCTCTGACCCCCACTGATAGGAAGGTGTCCCTTCCCCAGAGAGATGGGAGGCCTCGCGGCTGGGGGTCCTGAGGACAGCACGCAGTGTGCCCAGCCCACCTGTGTCTGAGGACATGGGTCAGATCGCGGGTCTCTGCTCAGGAACAGTCTGTCTAACACTCTCTGTCTCCAACCTAGGGGTCGGCTCGAGAACAGAGATTAGCTGGGTTGCAGACCAGAGCCCCCCTTTCCCCCCTTGCATCTGCATGGCCTGCCGTTCACGCCCCTTGGGAGGCCCAGCACAAAAGACAAAATCGGGCCCCTCCAAACATAACAAATTATGGGATGTAAGAATGACTGCCACCCTTCCTCCCGCTCACAAGAAATCGCTTGCTATGCTGGCAAGGCATCGATAAATGTAAGCACGTGAACTCGCCTGCAGTCAGTCCCCTGACCTTCATACAGGAATCACACAAGTACGCAACATTTCAAGGGCAACATTAGCGGTCCACGATGCCTGGGCTTACATGTTAACAACAGCAGCCAAGAGCAAGCTACCGGAGTATCAGGGCACAGATCAATAACTGTCAGACAAAAGATACCGTCACGTGACTGACATGACTCAGCAACATCGACAGAGGCAAGGCATGGGAAAACACTTCATTAGCAAAAGTGGTGGCCACAATAACAGATAAGGTCTAAATAAAAGTGAACGTTGTGAGGATGGTTATTCTTTATGGTGGGGCAATGCTCTGGGACAATTTGACGTAAGAAAGTGTCCATCTTATTTATTTATTTGTTCATTTGATATAGCGCTCAGAGCCGAAGTTATCACTGCGCTTGTACAAAGTTGGGGGTTGTAGACGAGACACAGGTTAGTGAGTACAATCCATTACAGGTTATTAGTATTTGTTAAATAACGAAGATTTAAAAACACGTTTTTGAAGATGAGGATTTTGTGACGTAGAACGTGTTGAACAATAGTTCTCACAGTTCTTAGAAGTAGTGGTAGAAGCTTTTGGTGCCATGGTGGAGGGGGGGGGGGCGATAATAGGATGCCAGCGGGAGGGCGCACTGGAAACGGGTGAGCCAGGGGGGTGACTGCCCCCCTCTCACACCATGGCTATGCCACTGGTTCTTATTAAGTCTGGAACCGGGCAAATCAGTACAACAACCAGATTTTACAGTCTTTGGCTTATGGGCCCTATGAACCCTAATCTAGACATTCTTGTTGTGGGTTTCTGAGGGATTTACATACCTTTAGACTCACAGTTCTCAGAGTCTCTTTTCCTTAGTCTTCTAGCGTGGATTTTAGCCCTGGTCGTAGAGCCTATGGATGGATTCTAAGTGGGGTGGGGAGTGGTAGGGCTTTCATTAAGTATAGGAGCCATGCGATAACTGGAGGCCCCCCTAAGGTCGGGACAGAGCTCTCACTATGACCCTCTCTCCCTGCCTCCATCTCTCCAGGGACCCTGGTTCTCCCACCACCTGCTTCAGACTCTCTCTCTCCCCCCTCATTGTCTCACCTCAAGCTTTACTCTCACACAGCTTTGCACTAGACTGAGCTCTCTCTCTGCTTTCATGGGTGTAGCCATCTCTTCCCGCCTGGAATTGTTCATCTCCTCCTTCGCCTCCTAGACATTCTACACTGGTTCCCCATCACTTCCTTCTACCTCCTCCTCATTCACCCTCCCAAAGATTTCCCACTCTGCCTCTTCCGACCCCTATTCCCACAATTCAGTCTCTTTCTCCTTTCTCCTATTCTCATCAACCGCTCTTCAATGTATTCTGGTGCTAGCCATCTGCTGTCCTTCTCACCATCTTCATCTATTTGGACAATTCTCTTACAACTACTAAGGTTCTCGAATTCTCTTCCTACTCTCCCACCTGATGCCATACAATCCTTAAACCTGATTATTCTCAGACATCTTAATATTTGGTGCGATGCCCCAGAGAACCCAGATACCTCTAAACTTCACAAAATCCTTTCATCACACGATCTTTCCCTTCTTACCTCACCCCTGTCCCACTTAGACGGTCATTGGGTCTCATTATGGGTCCGGCGGTAACCCTGCCGGTGCTACTCGTAAATATTTACTGATGCCTGACTTCCCGGTGCCCGGGGAAGATTACAACCCGTGGCGGGCCCGGAAAGTCAGGCGCCGGTAAAATGTTGTTCCCCAGTCCAACAGATCCCGATACTTCTGTGACTGGTCTGCCAACCGTGGCTGCAGACCTGTAATATGCTGATCAGAAACAACAGTGCCGGTTATCTTACCGGCACCCTTGTTTCTGGACTGGCAGGGTCAGAATGAGGCCCACTCTCTTGACTTATTAATTCCTAAACGACAGGGTCTGATATTTCAGGAGACCATACCAATTTCTTGGTCTCATCACCATGTGAGGATTTTTCATACTCAGGAAGATTTCTGTCTCCTACAAAAATGTTTCACAAGCTGTTATTTCATCACGCAGTCTACAGGATCTTGATCAGATCCAATGGACTGTAAAATAATCTGTTCTGGCTCCCTACAACTCTTATTTAAAATGTTTAGACTTATTTAACTCCAATATGTCCAAGTTACGGAAATCCTGTGATACCTTTGCTCCTATTAAATCGAGAATAACTACATCCAATCAGGTTAATGAATGGTATTCTGCCTCCCTTAGGCCGCTAAAGAAGGATTAATGCAAAAAAGAAAAAATGTGGCACAAATAAAATATCCCACATCATCGCCAGACTGCTTCCTCAGCACTTAACATCTATAAAAACAGCTTTTCTTGCTGCTAAATCATGCTTTCTACAAAACCAGATTGAAACAGCAATTACTAGGCCCAAAGAGCTTTTTGATGCTATAGAAAATTATGAAACTCTCCATGCATTTCATCATCTCGGTGTCCATCCACAAACTATTTTAATTAGTTTTGTTTATGAATAAAGTTAATACCATTCGCCTGAACATTGACTCACAACCTTCTATTTCCGAACCGGCCTTTCCTGACATTGATCACTCACAGGTTTCTGTTGAGAAATGCAAATTTACCCCAGGTATCCTCGAGGAAACGTTCCCCCTAACTGCAAGTTTAACACCATCAAATTATAATTATGATCCCATCCCTGCCTGCTTGGCAAATCGCCATGTTTCTGAACGTAGCAATTTTACCACTAGTTTTGTCAACTCATCATTTGCGGAAGGTGTGGTTGCGCTATTGAAGCAATCCACATTGAATAATAATGCACTCATGAACTATCGCCCAATTGCAGTTCTCATATGGCCTGCCAACATTTTAGAAAAAGGTTCTACAGAAGTTCATGAAAGCTCCCAATATTCTTGGCACATTTCAATCAGGCTTCCGACCCTGCTATGGTCCAGAGACAACACTTATTTTGGTGTGGGATGACCTACTCAAATTTGCTGATGAGGGTGACCTCAGTCTGCTGGTCATGCTTGACCTGTCGGCAGCATTCGTCACAGTCGACTTTGTGACAAATCAACTTCTGGAGCACCAGAAGTCAAGGGATGGATATCGGTTTTTAAACCATCAATCAACCCCACACCTCTAGTACGCAAGAAGGGATCTGAACAGATTGTGATACAAGTAAATTCATGTACAGTCCTATTTGACATGCCTACAGCATTCTCACACAAAGTAAAAAGCCCACTGTATATGGCAGTCTAATCTGACACATAATTTGCAGATTGGAGAGATGGTTAAATATATCTATTCTCGGATTAGACTCCTGCGACCATCCTCATGCTTATCACTAAGAAAGATCAACCAGTAGTTGTTGGAGCATTGGTCAATTCCAAGGTTGACTACTGCAATGCTATACTAGCTGGGATCCCAGTATGTCAAATTCAATGTCTGCAGGTGGCTCAGAAAGCAGCGATCAGACTTCTTTTTTTATAACCTACCTAAACCCACATCTGTTCCTCCCTCACGCTGATCACATTATTTTTTCTTTTAAATTTTATTTTGACTTGTTTTTTCAGGAAAACCCTGAAAAATGTATCAAAAATTCTTTGACTTTCGAAGCTCTCTTGTCTAAACGTTTGAAATTTCACGTTTAGGGTTATCTCATGCTGCTTGCCGCGTCAAATAAGTCCCCTTTTTACTTCTGAGAGCGAAGTCCTCCTAGAGAGAGGCGGTGAAGTCTCCCTAATCTGTTCGGAATGTTGCGTCGATTAGATTCACCATAGCCACCGTCCATCTCGTGGTTTCGCCTGATGTTAATCTGTTCCATAGATCATTTTCACGGATCATCCACAGGTTCTCGATCAGCAGTAGCAGGTGAACTGCTCTGTTTGTTTGGTGTTAGGACAATCTATTACTAGATGTTTCAGAGTTTCCTTCACCTCCATCTTTTTACACAGTCGACACTCTTTTTTGTTAGAGACACCCCTGATGGTAAGGATTTCCTGTGTTAACAGCAAATTTAATCTTGCTTTCATGAACAGCATTCTTTTTCTTTTTTTCTGGAAATTTTACACAGTACTTTAGCAGAGATTTCACTTTGTTGAACGTAGCGGGGAGATGGGCTAATAGTTTATTCTCTGCGGCTGACTCCAGTCTATGTATCTAATCCATCTTTTTCATTTTTTTGTTTAATTCTGTCCGTATTTTCTTTCAGCTCTTTTTCTGTACAAGCTATTTCCTGTAGTTTCTCTTTCCTCTTCTCCACCCATCTGTTCAGTGCCGCGCATTTGCCACTTTCCAGTTCGTCCTTAATGATATTAAAAGCCGGCAACGTCTCAGCTAGGATTATTTTCCTGAACAAACTCATGGCGCTTTGGTCTACCATGGATGAGAGGGATACTAGACCCAGCTCTCTTCTAATGGCCGCCATAGATGTTGATTTAGGGACTCCTACTACTGCCTTCCAGACCAGCCCCTCCAGTCTTCTCCAGATCGTGGTTGGGGTGAAAAGTGAGACTTCCATTCCATACACCAGTGCTGGAATCACGTTTCCTTTGTAGAACTTTATTGCAGGGATTAGTGAGAACTTTCCAAATTATTTGTCAATGACTCTCATTTGCGATGTTAATCTTTTGGCTTTGTCCCAAAGCATGTTTTGCATAGCCATATCTGTTCCTGAACTGTCAATTTCAACACCCATGTATCTGATGTTTTTTACTGATTCAATTTTGACATTATCAAGGAACCAGGACAGCTGTTTGGATTCTTTTTTCGGTGCTTTCTCAATCGTCCAAACTTTGTTTTTGTTTTTGTTGATTTCAAGACAATTTTCATTGATGTATTTCGCCAGATTAGTTAACTTTCGTTGTAATCCAATTTTAGTCTGATCGATTAGGATAACATCATCTGCATATAAAAGTCTTGGGATGGTGGTTTTACCCATTTTCGGCGGGAAGCTCCTGCTTTCAGCTTCAGAAATGTGAAAGTCGCCTAGAAAAGCAATAAATAGGGCTGGTGCCAGAGGGCAGCCCTGTTTGACCCCTCTGTTTACCTTGATTTCCTCAGATAACAATCCTTGCTGACTTAATTTCCCTCTTATAGTGTTTTGTGAGTGAAGCGCTTTGATTGGGTCGAGCACTGATTGGGGGCATTTCCAAGAGTGTAATTTAGTCCACAGCATATTTCGATCAATTTTGTTGAACGCTTTTGATAGATCGATAAAAGCTAGGTGGACCTTTGGGGCCCCTTCGTCCACCTTAGCTTTTAAGATGTTGATAATCATGATGTTGATTAAAGTGCTTCAATTTTTTTGAAAGCCCGTTTGGAGGTTATCTTTCAATGGTCCGGTTTTTTCCCAAACTCTAAGGTGGCCTAAGAGAAGGGTTGCATAGATTTTGCCTATGATGTCAAGCAAGTTCTCCGGGTCATCATGGCTCCCCTTCTTGTAGATCGGCACGATCACTGCTTCTGCCAAGACTCTGGAATTTGTTGTTTTGTCTCACATTCAGCGAATATCTTGCTGATCACAATTGACCACTCGTTGGGAAACTGTTTGAGTATCACATTTGTCAGACCGTCATGACCTGGAGCTCTAGATGTTTTTAGCTTCTTGATTTTGGCTTCAATGTCTTCAGTGTTTGACAGATTCACCCAGGTGGATTTAGGGTTACCCACCTTGGCAGACGGTATTTCCTTTAACTCTTCAAATTCTGTCGTCAGGTAGTTTATCCATTTGTCCTCCGAAACTGCGTTGCTCAGTGGAATATTCTGTGTTGAAGATGTACTTTTTATCAGTGACCAGAATTCACTTGATTTCTTGGATGCTATTCTTTTCATCATGTCCTCTGCATCATGTTGGTATTGGATTGCCCTGTGTTGTTGCTGCCAGTTTTGGTACCTTTTTATTTCTAGGTACCATTTCGCCCAGTCCTCGTTGGTATTTGTCTTCTTTGCCCTTTTTTTCAAGCGGTGTCCCAGTTTTCTTTGTTCAACCAGAGCTTTATTGTAAGCATGTTTTGGCTGGTCGAAATTTTCACATCTTCCCTTCAGCGGTTTTTTGAATGGCAGTAGTAACGGTATGTAGTCTGGTCTTTCGTCTATCTTGTTTAACCTGGTGGACAAGACTTTCTGGTCCCATGCTTCAGTTAGCCTTAGCCATGTTTGTTGGCTGTTTGTTTCCGTTTCTAGAGGATATCCGGATATCCAGTTTTTGCTGGTCTCCATCCTTGCCATGTTCATGTCAACAAGTTGTGGTCGTAGTTAATAGTTCTTTTAACTTGAAAGCTCTCAATGCATTCTATTAGACCTGCTGAGATGCAAATATAGTCTAATGTTGCTTTTGACGCCCCACGTTCCCAGGTTGGGATGTTCATTTGGTTTGGGAACAATGTGTCTATGTTTTGGATGTTTCTTGTGGCAATGAGGTCCTTCCATTCTTTCCCTCGCTCCCTGGTTGGGTCCGATGTTGCAGGCTGTTGGTTGCTAGTTAGCATTGCCCGTGACAGATTGTTACAGTTTGCGTTGAGATCTCCACAGATGACAATTTCAATGTCTTCGAACTCTTCGTATAGCTGGTCAATCGTGGTGCTCATGTTTGAGCAAAATGATTTGGTTGACATGCGCTGAGGGTTCCAATAGCAGTTTATTATTGCTAACCGGTTCGAGTGACCTTCTCCCTTTTTTATGTCACGTTGGGCTCAAGTTGTCACAATCACCAGCATTTCGTACGTTTCTTTCCACTTTCGCGGTTCAGCCAGGTCCCGTCCCGTTTTGATTGCTATTAGTAAGCCCGCTTACGGTCTTCCTAACAGACCTTTCTCAGCTGCTGAGATTTCTATGGAGAAGCCATCAAGCGCTGGTTTGGCCATCAGCCACGTCTCTTGTAAACACAAAATGTCAAATCTGCCTAGGTTCACGTCTCCAACCATCGTTAAATGTGAGTGGCCTCGAGTGTTCCAAGATCCCAACCAGAAAAGCTCCTTTTCGGGCGGTTCCTCTCCGGTGGCTACTGCGGTGGAGTTGTCGAGGACCGACCCAGGTCGCTGCTATTTGTTGCTTTTCTTGTTCCACGTCGATGTCAGCCAATTCCAGGGGCCTTTCAGTTGACCCATTTCGGGCGTCTTTTCCATGTATTTTGGCGCATCATCATTCGGTGAAGGTTCAGTTTGTGGATAGTGATGAAACTCTTCCGTACTCGTGCTTCTGGCAAGTCGGTGTCCCTGCTCGAAGAGATCAGAATGGGTTACCTGTTTTCTTGCAGTATCGATGAACTTATCACATTCGTTCATTTCTGTTTTTTTTATTTCTGTCAAACGGAGGCTCATCTGTTCCAATTCTTTGAATGCCAGCTGTTCGATTTCCTTCATTCCCTCTGTTTTTATATGGATGTAGGCTTTGTCTCTTTTATCAATGTGGTATGGTTCCACTAACTAGAGGTCTTCAGATCTTAAATGCCTTAGAAATTTAGATCTCTTCATTATCTGGAGTACTGTCGGCCTATTTGATGGCATATGATCTTTCTTTGGGTCCAGTTGTTCTAACTTGAATACACGGGTCTGATCTTTCACTGTATTTTTCTTTTCCACCCTCTCAGTCGGGTGTCTCTGTTTCCTGGCACTGCTTGAAATTTTAAGTCTTCTAGGTACTTCTTTATGTTGGGCCTCATGCCCATGTCGCTGTTTTATCTCAGTGTGGTCCCCGATCTTCTTTTGATACACAGGAGTGTAATCTTTACCGTGCCGTTCCTTCTCCGTCCGCTGGTGATTTTTTTCTTGCGTTCTCAGGGTATCATTTCGCTTACTCTCTCCTTTCTTTCCCATTTTTTTTATTTCAGTTAAGAGAAAGCCCAACTGCTCATTTTCTTCGAAGGCCGATCGTTTGATGAGTTTGATACCTTCTGCTTTTACATGTAGGTATGCCTTAGCTGTTTTCCCACTGTGGTACGGTTCTACTAAATTCAGATCTTCACTTCTGAATTTCCTTAAGGATTTTGTTTTCTTCATAATCTGGACAACAGTAGGTCGGTTCAATATAAGGAAATCTTTTTTTGGATCTTGTTGTTCTAACTTAAATAGACAGATCTCTTCCTTTGTTTTCTGTTGTTGGAGCTCGATCCTGCTTCGCCATCTGATCTTCGGCGGAGGCGTTTTATCTTGATCCTCGTTTTGACATAGTTTTTTTTTCTGGTACAAGTTTTCATGTTGCTTTTCTTGGCCTTCGCCCCGGTCTCTTTCGAGCTGATCCTTCTCTGTCGTAGCTTTATTAAGGTCGCCTACCTTGGTCCTCTCTTTGCTCTTACTCGATGGCGTGTTGTCATCCTCGTTACTGTTGGAGTCATTGAGTTCCCATATTGAGATAAATTCATTAGGACCGGGTCTGTCATGAACTCCTCCGCTGTTCTTGGAGATCTTGTTTTGGTTGCTTCTTCTAGTTGAGCCTCCGCTGGGACTATCAACTCTTCTGGGGGAGGTGTCGTTTTCTTAAGTCTTAGGACCGACTGTACCATATTTGTCTTTGACTAATCTCTGTTTTTGTTTTGGGCTGCTTTTACCAGCTTTGGCTCGGGAGCCGGTTCTGGGAAAGATGTATTTTGTTTCGCTATCCGCAGCCCGTCTTCGTAATGCCTCATTGGCGGCACGGTCTGTGCCGTGGTAGGATTGCCGTGCCGTCACTCCAGGTCTTCAATCTTTCTTTCTAGTTCTTCAATTTTGCTATTCCAGGTTTGGTGCTGCATATTTTTCAGATCTTCTACCGCCGTTATATAACTTTCCACATGTGACATTTTCATGATCATGTTTGTCAAAATTGCTGTGTTGTCTCGGATCTCTTCTTTTATAGCTTCGTACAATTTGCAGAATGGTGCAAGTACGACTGTCATTGCCGACATAATTGCAATCATGTCTGGCTTCTCGTTTTGGGAGACTTTCTGCATTCCTGGTGCAATGTCGCTGAGTCAGCGATTTTTTGGAGAGGTTTGGCTTTTCTCAGATCTTCTTTGTGGTGCCGGTGAATCTGGAGCTGAATGTTCCATCAGCACACTTTGGTCTTGGTCTATTGTTATTCGGCCACTTGAGAATCTTTGCTTCGATGCCTCGAAGCCAGGCAGACGACCCTCTCCATCCGAGTTCATCACGGACGGCATCTTGAGTATGCCTGTGTCCAGGTGGGGCTTAGTCCATGCATACCTCCGCTCTTTTTCACCCAAACAGGAGCTTCGGCCTTGATCGTTTTGTGGTTGTTTAATTGAAATGGGAGCTTCTCTCATTAACTCTTCCACGATTAGCTTTTCAGGTGCTAACTGCACCTGCAAAGAAGCTTTAATTTTTTTGGGATTGTCATTTGCTTCTTTGATCTCCAATACGATATTGTTTGATGGTTGACCCAGGGCCTTTTGACTGGCCCCCCTTGTGTCACTTTTATTTATAGTTTGCTCCATAATGCTGTTGTTCAAGTTTCTTTCGGGATCTACGTCTGCCGTGATTATTTTTGGTGCTTGGCACCAGATTGAGTCTGTTCTTCTCTGCTTTGACCCTGGAGGATCATCGTGTGCTACTTCCAGCATCTCTGCGTCTGAAACTTCAATCTCCGTGATCAATTTTCTTTTATACTGTTGTGTGAAAAATGCCTTAAGGGGGCATGATAGAAGTAGATTGGGTAGGATTTTGGAGGAAGCACTTCTCCTTTTGATCACTTTTATCTCTTTAGGTAAAGTTTTTGATTCTTTTAACTCCTTTCCCAGTCGTTTGTTGGTTATAGTTTTTTTGATTTTGTCAGTTTTAGGTCTTTTTTTGTTTTCATTCTTTTTTTTTTTGATGCTCTTGGTGTTAGTTTTAAGTGTTCTCCCTCTGATTCTTTGGTCGAAATTTCCGTTCATTGACTGTGTCTCTCTCTGGATTTGTGTCTCTGTCCATAGGTGCACTATCAATTGGGCATTTATTGTCCAGATTGTTGTTCAGACCATTTATGAATGCCTCCGAGTCTTTTCTAGACTGGTTCTTGGTAGCCAAGTGCTTTGCAGACAATAAAATGTCATCATTGGCCTTGTCAGACTGGTGAATCATTGCCTTTATTTTAATACTCTTCTGTGGCTGCACCAAGTTGGATTCCTCCAGAGCTGGTGTCATAGTTACTTCTGTCCTTTTTTCAAATATGCTTGACTCCGACTGCCTACGAGCGTCTGGGCTCTTGGCCCCCACTGCAGAAACTTCTGGAAGCGGGAACCCGGCACTCAGGGCTTTTTTCCCACTAGCCGTCGGCGTGGATGCCATGCACGCGCCAGCCCACGTCACCAGGCTCTTCCTCCCCTCCGCACAGCCCCTCCCCACCACTAGCGTTCCACTTTGCTTCAGGCGGGAGCCGTCCTCCGACAGCTCTCGCGCTGAAGGCACTCGCCATAGTGGCGGACAGCGGACTGCTCATGGCCGCGGGCGGGGAAGATGGAGGTATCACGCTCACCTCTCGACTCTCCTTTCCTTTCCACTCTCGCTCCATGCCCACCGCACCACTCGCGGCGCACAGGGGCACTCCAACCTCCGGACCAACCTCCGGTCCAGCCTCCGATCCAGCCCCCGCACCGTTGGAGTCGCTAGAGACCTGGTGCAGTGGCATCGCAGGGGCCAACTCTGAAGCCGATGTTGCTGCTGACGGCAAGAACCCCACGGGTGCCACGGTAAGTTCCATTTTTCTTTCTGTTACTTTAGTGTTTTTGTTTATCGTACATCTTTGGATCACAATTTTTTGAGAAATAGAGCCATTAGGTTCTGAGTTCGTGGAGTTCTTAGCTCTATTACTTAATGACGTGCCGATGGTCGAGCTCATGTCTTCTAACTCTTTGCTGACTTGCATGATAGGCAGACTAGGCTTCCTGGAGGGTCTCCCTTTAGGACGCACTTCAGGCTCCATTATGCTCTTGCTGCGTGTCTACAGCGGACTGCTACAGACTGCTCTCCACCTCAGCTCCCAACTCCGCTCACCGCTCTGTGGTGTGTTTGGGCAAATATAGCGAACTTCCTGCAAAAGGATGTGGACTGGCTGCTCACTTCTGCAGACTGCTCTCCACCTCAGCTCCCAACTCCGCTCACCGCTCCGCGGTGTGTTTGGGCAAATATAGCGAACTTCCTGCAAAAGGATGTGGACTGGCTGCTCACTGCTGCAGACTGCTCTCCGTCTCAGCTCCCAACTCCGCTCCACATTATTGGCTGCCAGTTCAACAGAGGATCTTTTTTAAGGCCCCCTGCGTTGTCTTTAAGTGCATTCACGGTCTGGCTCCTCTGTACTTGGCCTCTAAATGTACTCCTTATCATCCGGGGTGATCTCTTCATTCCCCTGCTCAAAAGCTACTGCAAGTAAACACATCTCACTTTGTCCATAGAGATGATAGGCGCTATTCGCTGCTTGGTCCTCAGGCTTGGAATGCCCTCCCTTTTGCTCCCTTTTGCTCTTCAGAATCTCGATTCCTTCCAATTGTTCCGAAATTAACTCAAAACACACTTTTAATCTAATCTTTCTATTTGGCTTTTCTATGATGGCTGCTCTCAATTTAACATCTGCGCACAGATACAGTGTCTGTTCGGATGTTCCTCTTTGAGGAACAAGCGTGGTATAATTAATGAATTAAATAAATACATCAAATCAAATTCACTCTTTTGGGCTCCTTTGTCACTTATTTGGGCACTTCTGTTACAATTAAGGTTCCCCAATTCTCTTCTAAGTCTCCCACCTTCTTCACTCTTTTGAGCACCTCTATCACACATGTGGCCTCTTCTCTTACAACAATTAAAGTTCCTCAATTCTCTTCTAACTCTCTAACCTTCATCACCCATTTGGACACCTTCTTCCTTCCACACTTCAGGGTCTTTCTTCTGCTGATCCTCTGGGTCAATCTCTTCAACAACCTTTTTAACCTTTCTCTCCCAACCCTCTGGGTCTTGCTCCTGCCAGCCTGTTGGGTATCTTAACTCTAACCACAAAAGTGATGGGTGGAAGGTTTTGAATGAATCTGAACCACTGGCATTGCTCTGGGCAACTGTCCACACCACTGTTTTTTAGCGCGTCTGCACCATTGCAAAAGGGGTCCAGCCATATGTAAATCAGTCAGGTACTGCCACCAATGGTACCAGCCCAGCACAAATTGCTAGGCCAGATCCCCTCTGCACGGAAACACATGCAACCCAGGACATGTTTTGGCCTTGTTGGGACTCCTCAGAGAGGTGCAGCTTGCTGCCCTAAGGCGCAGCAAGAAAGGGACCCATGTCTGGGCATACCCTCTCTCACATAGTGAGAAAAACTATAACCACAAAAGTGATGAGTGGAAGGATTTGAATGAATCTAAACCACTGGAATTGCTCTGGGCAACCTTCCACACCACCATTTTTTAGTCCTTTTGCGCCATTGCAAAAGGGGTCAAGCCATATGCAAATCAGTCAGGTACTGCCACCAATGGTAGCAGCACAACCCGAACTGCTAGGCCTTGTCCCCTCTGCACGGAAACACAAGCAACCCTAGATGTTTCGGGCTATTTGGGCCTCCTCTGAGAGGTGCAGGCTGGTGCCCTAAGGCGCAGCAAGGGACCCACGTCTGGGCATACTCTCTCTCACATAGAGAAACAAACTATAACCACAAAAGTGATGGGTGGAAGGTTTTGAATTAATCTGAACAACGGCATTGGTCTGGGCAACCTTCCACACCACAGTTATTTAGCCCGTCTGCGCCATTGCAAAAGGGGTCCAGCCATATGCAAATCAGACAGGTACTGCCACCAATGGTAGCAGCCCAGCCCGAACTGCTTAGCCAGGTCCCCTCTGCACAGAAACACAAGCAACCCCAGACATGTTTCTGCCTTGTTGGGCCTCCTCAGTGAGGTGCAGCTTGGTTCCCTGTGGCACAGCGAGCAAGGGACCCACGTCTGGGCATGCCCTCTCTCACATAGTGAGATAAACTATAACCAGAAAAGTGATGGGTGGAAGGTTTTGAATGAATCTGAACCACTGGCATTGCTCTGGGAAACCTTCCACCCCACCGTTTTTTAGCCCGTCTGCGCCATTGCAAAAGGAGTCCAGCCATATGAAAATCAGTCAGGTACTGCCACCAATGGTAACAGCCCAGCCCGAACTGCTTAGCCAGGTCCCCTCTGCACGGAAACACAAGCAACCCCAGACATGTTTCAGCCTTGTTGGGCCTCCTCAGTTAGGTGCAGCTTGGTTCCCTGTGGCACAGCGAGCAAGGGACCCACGTCTGGGCATGCCCTCTCTCACATAGTGAGACAAACTATAACCACAAAAGTGATGGGTGGAAGGTTTTGAATGAAGCTGAACCACTGGCATTGCTCTGGGCAACCTTCCACACCACCGTTTTTTAGCCCGTCTGCGCCATTGCAAAAGGAGTCCAGCCATTTGCAAATCAGTCAGGTACTGCCACCAATGGTAACAGCCCAGCCAGAACTGCTAGGCCAGGTCCCCTCTGCACGGAAACACAAGCAACACCAGACATGTTTCTGCTTTGATGGGCCTCCTCAGTGAGGTGCAGCTTGGTTCCCTATGGCACAGTGAGCAAGGGATCCCTGTCTGGGCATACCCTCTCTCACATAGTGAGACAAACTATAACCACAAAAGTGATGGGTGGAAGGTTTTGAATGAATCTGAACCACTGGCATTGCTCTGGGCAACCTTCCACACCACCGTTTATTTTAGCCAGGCTGTGCCATTGCAAAAGGGGTCCAACCATATGCAAATCAGTCAGGTACTGCCACAAATGGTAGCAGCCCAGCCCGAACTACTTAGGCAGGTCCCCTTTGCATGGAAACACAAGCAACCCCAGATATGTTTCGGCCTTGTTGGGCCCCCTCAGTGAGGTGCAGCTTGGTTCCCTGTGGCACAGCGAGCAAGGGACCCACGTCTGGGCATACCCTCTCTCACATAGTGAGACAAACTATAACCACAAATCAGTCAGGTACTGCCACCAATGGTAGCAGGCCAGCCTGAACTGCTAGGCCAGTGGCTACAGTGGGTCTCTTAACTCTCCACCTCAAGGGTTTGTCCCACTCCTCCCTCACCTGGAGCCCCCATCTCCTCACATGAGGAGAGCCAGGGGCGCACGAGCTACCTTCTCTGCTGGATAATGCACTCCTCTATTCCCCTAAACGGGCATTTTCATTTGCACTGTGACAAGTCCCTGCATTTTGTGTGTGGCATAGCGGGGGTTGCCAAGGGACCCTCCCCATGCTGCTTCTGCGCTTAGCATGATCTTACTTGGGGCTGCTTATCCCCTTTTTGCAGCCCCAACGTCCATTAATACAGTCAGGCCGGGGACTTTGTCATGGTGCACATAGCGACACAAACATTTTAAAAGTCAGATTAGCAACCTCACAGACTATGAAGAGGAGGAAGCCTAGATAGATGAGATAGGTTGGAAGAAACCAAGAAGGGATACATGCCATGGCATAGGTAGGAGATACTGAAGAGAAGTTATCTGGAGTGCACATGTTGAAACGGAATAGGACAAAATGTCCGTATAAAAATGACCGACCCCACCAAAAGACCTAAAACACACACCACGAAAAGTTCTAACTACCAAAAGTTCAAACTTTTCGTGGTATGTGTTTACGTGTTTTGGTGGGGTCGGTATGAAAAAAAAAATAATTGAAAAGGCTGCGGGGGGTGGGGGAGTGTCCCCCGCAACACTCCGCTCACTACAGTGAGCGGGGGTTGCGGGGGAAAACCCCAAGCTCTCCCGACAGAACATTAATAAAAACTAAAAACTAAAAAAAAACAGGGGCTGCGGAGGTGTCCCCCGCAACATCCCGCTCACTACTACAGAATATAGTGAGCAGGGGTTGCGGGGGAAACCCCTGCATGTTCGCATGGGAAATGTTCGAACATTTTGTGTTCTTGCATTTCCTGTGCAACCATTTCCGTCGTGGGAAATGCAGCCGTGGTAATATCACGTAGATCCGTTGAAACACAGACTGAGCTTAGACGAGGGACATGGTTTTCAAGTGGTGTTGCTATGAATAATATTATGTGTGTGGGTGAGTGGGCACAGCTGGTTAGGTTGCAGTATTATGCCGGTTGAAAATATGTCCGTTATGTTAATTCTGTGGGGTGCAGCCCACTGTCAAGTATCGCCGGGCAGTTATAAATTGATGCAGGGAAAAGAGGCCAAGGCTTGTGAGCCATCGGTGTGGGCATTGATCAATTTAGTATTACAAACAAGAGGAATATTTTGAAATAAATTAACCCTTCTTGGGCTTCGGGATTTATGGCCCACACCGATGGCTCACAAGCCTAGTCCTGCACTATACTGGTGGTATTTCTCATTCTGAAATGTTGCTTTGACTCTGCATCACGATTTCAATTGCCTAAAAAGTAGGCATATGAATGCAGGTGCCAACAGTGATATGCTTTCCGTTGGTAATTGCTGGCCTTGAAGCCCAGGCACCATTTAACATCTTTGTCCTGTTCTGTCTGGCCACGGCTCTTTAGGTCAGCCAGGTCGAGTAACATAGCCTAAAATTTCAGGGGGAAAGCGGGGTGAAGCCGGGTCAGCCCAAGGTGTTGCGCCACTGCTAGATGGTGTGGAAGGGGTACACAGACGTGCTTGCCAAATGTATAAATTATCAGGGGTCAAATCCTAAAAATAAAAGTGGGGTGACTCATCAACACACGCAATGGGATGTGATGTCCCCAGAAATTTGCATATCAAGGTGAAATTTGCACATTTCATAAAATTGGCTTTGTGCAACCACCCTAATTGCACAGGATGAATGTATTTTGCCTTTTATGAAATCAACACACACACATAACCAAGAGAGGGTATTTTCTTCTAATAGTGTTTTTGAAAACTTCAAAAGGTTTGCATGTTTTAAATTCCAAGAACCAATACAAATGTTTTCCCTGGAACATGTAGTGCCGAAATGTTACATTTCACCTCTACTTGTTTGTCATTTTCTATCCGGTTATATAGTGCAGTGGTGAAGTGTCCAGCAGGCAAACCTAATGACTGCAGTTCGATCCACAAAGTCGGCTTTAATTAATAAATTCAAGGAAAAGTTCAATGTTTCTCATTTTAGCTGGGGGGACTGAGTTCACACCCGTGTGTGCCCTCGAATTACTGATGAAACATCTCATAGTGATGGGGAACTTGAGACACCTAAACTTGTGCGTGGTCCCTCATCATTCCCAGAGACTGGCATTGCGTGTCGCCTGTCTTGTACGCGTCACATTTATCTTTGTAGAAAGATCCGCTGCTTCCTTCATATGATACATGCATACCTACACCCCCATGTCTGCGCTGGTGTGTGCATCTGTGTTGTGCAAGAGAGGGAATGCACTACCTACATAAGGACAGCGGGTGGCAGCAGAGATCTAATCAACGGCTAAAAGGGAAGAGCGTGAAGTTCAGACATTTTCACCTGAAGAGAAGAACGAGAGAAAGACAGTGTGACTTCATGTCGGAGGCTGCGGTCGGCTGGTTCGGGCTCCCCCGGGGCGCTGGGGGGTTTAGTGGGTTTGGGGGTCTGGGGGGTTCAGCACAGGGTTAAAAATTACTCTGTTTCTCCCAATAGTGCAAGTGATGCGTACACACTTGAGGGTAAATTCGCCACGCAGGCAAGTTCTGAGACAGTAAGGGCGGAAAAATAGGGCCCTTGTTCAGAAAGATGAGTTCAACCGCCTGCAATGTTAGTTCCCCTTGGAAGCATTCTCACTTTAAGTGCAATGCTGGCTCACCAAGGGCTGTGGCTCGATAGCTGGGTCCATTTCCGGGCTGCAAATTGACTGTGTTCACCTTGGTGCCTTATGAGTCATCATTAAATCAACACGCATTGGCAATGTCAACAGTTTGGGCTTTTGTTTAGGCATAGGAAATGCACTTGCCAGGCACAGCCATAGTGGTATTAACTGGCCATTGAAGGCAGCGGGTGCAAAATGTTGCAAGTACCTGGGCATCTGATAGCAGCGTCTGGCAAATGCCTAATACCGCAACACAAGCCATGTTGGCTTTGCCAATGGTTGTTTTTAACAGGACTTCAGTGAAGGATATGCATAGTGCTCATAAATCGAGTGGCTGAAGGCAGACCTGGTAAAACATTTCTATTACAGCAGTAGAGAGTTTACCGCTCCAAGTAACCCATTCATTATCAGAAGCCTGCTTTGAAAAAAACACTAGCCAGCAATTCGAGTGCAAAGTTTGAAGGAAAGGCTTCATTAAAGCCAGATCAAAGAGTTCCCACAAGGAGGTGTTTTGGGCAGGGAGGGGCCGGAAGGGAGTGGGAATGGCTTTAGCGATTAGCATATCCGTGGGCAGTCAATGGGTGGGCCCAAAACCAGACAAAACCTACAAGCTGTGTGTCACCTCCGCACATTCCATTCCTCCCCATCTGTACTCTAATGCAATAGTTTCGGCTTATAGGTGTCGCAAGCAACACTTAATAGCCCACACTAAAAATAAGCCTCGCTAAAAACGAAGCCTTTGTTGGCCGACAACTTGACAACCTCTTCTAGTTAGTAATGGAATTTCTATAGCCTTCTATTAACATACAAGCCAATGGCAGCACCGAGGAAGGGCTGCAGGATGTCCTGTCTTTGTATTGGCAGGGTTTTGTGAGGATCTAACACATTGGCCCCGGGTGACTCGCCATGTTAACACTGTGGGTGAGTCCTTATTGGAAGAAGGTTGACCCTTTTTATCTACACCCATAAGAGAAGAGTGGGGGGCACTTGGTGAAAAAGCAGCCAGAAGTAGTGGCAGGGCACAAGT
This sequence comes from Ambystoma mexicanum, assembly GCF_040938575.1. Classification (NCBI taxonomy): domain Eukaryota; kingdom Metazoa; phylum Chordata; class Amphibia; order Caudata; family Ambystomatidae; genus Ambystoma; species Ambystoma mexicanum. The sequence continues at coordinate 249,234,002 of NC_090934.1, read as the reverse complement.
CCTAAAAAAATAAAGTGTGAGGACTCTGACGCAGGCCTTTAAGTGGGTCAGGGCTAGGCAGGGCTCAGCTCTGGTAGTCTCCAAAAATTGTCCTTGAGGCAGGACTCTGCACGGGCTCCTTAAATGACATCCCTTTCCTGATTTACTATGACGTCTCTTCCCCAGCAGATGATCAGACTCTCAACATTAGTTGAAGGCATTTGGAATTAGGTTGTATTCTAATAAGAGGGAAAATTACATTATAGAGAATGCATTCTTTGATTTTTGCAACACTTTCTATAAAAAAATTATTACAATGCTTTAATTAAATTCATGCATAAGAACCATAAATTACTTTCCAAATAACTGTGAAATTGCATGGTGCATCAACCTATTTTGAGTTCATTTTATATTTTTTATTTGAATTTCTTTGGTCATTTACTTACTGCATACTACTCCCTTAAACTTCAGGTACACAACCTGGATTGGCAGGTCACTCCTTTCATCATATGGGCCCACGTCTTTTAATGGTCTTTGGCTATTTTGGATTTGAGGCTGTACCAGACACTTTAGGCGCCGCCCCAAAATATTGCTTCTGGTCACGTTAGAGCCCCTCTCCTTGTATTATCCCACTTAAAAGCACTTCTCAGACGCGCCCATTGGGAAGTAACGTCATAGGATCGTAACATTTCCTTAAGTTAAATATGCAAACGTCATTCAACTTGTCCTTCACTGTTGAATAAAGTGCAAAGGACAAACCAACATTTGGCAATAGAACATATTTTCCTATTGCGTTGCTGGCCAATTATAAAAGTATGCAACTTCTGGATCTAAGCATCCTGAAAAAACATGTGCGGTGGAGCAGAATGCCAACGTGTGTTCTTGTGGGTCCGTGCTTTACCAAACAGCTGCAGGACCGGGGTTCGAATCCTCGTGCCGGCACTGGCCATTACAAGTGAGTGCAGTAAATTGTCATTTAAAAAAAGAAAGATCCTTAAGCACACAGGGGGAACGTGTCCGCCCTCTCAAAAAAGAAGGCGCCACCCTTCACCCGCGTGGTCCCTCGACTTCTACTGCACTTAAAGGCACACGCTCGGGGCCTCCAAAACGTGCAGTGAGCTTCAGTCATGCACTTTGTTTTAAGGCTCACACCCAAGCCACGTACCTAAATATCCGACCACCAGCACCCCATACTCCTGCATGCACCCTCTGCCCGCCAGCAGCACCTGCGCCCCCATCAGCCTCTGCAGGCTTCTTACCCTGTGATCTCGGACGACTCCTTGTCCTCACCCACATAGTACATGACTTGGACGACCACCAGGTAGCCCATGGAGACGGCCAACGAGTATCTGCAAATGCACAAAAGAGAGCGTGAGACAGTGCAAAGAACTGCAGTGAGTGAGCCTAATACGGAAGGTCCAGTACAGCGCCTATAGATTGTGAGTCCCTGCACCTTCCTCCCTCAGTAGTGTCTGTAACTCCATAGCTCCTACGCACCCCACACCGCATACATTTTAAGGAGCTACATGTACAAACCTTTATAGTGTCTATACCTCCTTTGCTTCTATTCCATCACATGATCACCTATAGTTCTATATACTCTTTTACCGTCATAACCAATAGTTCCTATACCTCCATAGCAATTATAACTTCGTAGCTTCTATACCGCAACATCACCTTTACCTTTATAAAACCTCCAGCTCCACCACTCCATACTTTCTTAGTTCCTATACATCCAGGATGTCAAACTCCAGGCCTCGAGGGCCGGATCCATATTTTTCAGGACACATCTCATTAATATTCATGAATTAAATTTGCATACACAGATTCTAAAGGTACGCACATTTTCTCTCATGAATATTGATGAGGGATATCCTAAAAACCTATCAGGATCCTGGGCCTAGAGTTGGACAACCCTGCAGATCTATGGCTTGCACACCTCATTGTCTCCTACACTGCCATTATGCCTATGCATCCATAGCTCTATAGCGCCTATACCCCAGAGTCCCTATGTATGCCAAGAAATCATAAATACACACTGATCATACCCCCAAATCTCCTATACTTCCATAGGACAAATACTTGTGAGACACATGGCACGTACACATCCATAGCTCCAACGTCATCACAGCACCTGTAATTCTGGAGTGCATCTGCTTCCATGGCTCCATGCTGCCTCTACTTTGATATATCCGAAACCACAATAGTTTATTTTAACCGGATCCCCTACACCTCGTACATACACCCCCATATCTCCATATTGTCTATACCACCATAGATCTATTGCTTCAAAACCTCCAGAGGTCATATGCTGCCATATCAGCTCTGCAACTACACCGCTATAGCACCTACACTTTCACAGCTCCATAGGTCCTATATCGCCATATTCTATATTATTGTAACTGGAGCATTATAACGATCACACCTTCATTGCTCCTATACTACCAGAGTGCCTGGACGTCCATAGCTCAGGAATAGCCATTACACAGCACCTCCAGTGTGCCAATAGTGCCCCAGTACATATCCCTCTCCAGCACCCTACACCCATGGTTCTATACTGGCAGAGCACCTGGGCCTCCATAGCTCAGGAATAGCCATAACACAGCACCTCCAGTGTGCCAATAGTGCCCAAGTACATATCCCTCTCCAGCACTATATACCCATGGTTCTATACTGCCAGAGCGCCTGGGCCTCCATAGCTCAGGAATAGCCATAACACCAGCACCTCCAGTGTGCCAATAGTGCCCCAGTACATATCCCTCTCCAGCACCCTACACCCATGGTTCTATACTGCCAGAGCGCCTGGGCCTCCATAGCTTAGGAATAGCCATTACACCAGCGCCTCCAGTGTGCCAATAGTGCCCAAGTACATATCCCTCTCCAGCACCCTACACCCATGGTTCTATACTGCCAGAGCGCCTGGGCCTCCATAGCTCAGGAATAGCCATAACACCAGCACCTCCAGTGTGCCAATAGTGCCCCAGTACATATCCCTCTCCAGCACCCTACACCCATGGTTCTATACTACCAGAGTGCCTGGACCTCCATAGCTCAGGAATAGCCATTACACAGCACCTCCAGTGTGCCAATAGTGCCCCAGTACATATCCCTCTCCAGCACTATATACCCATGGTTCTATACTGGCAGAGCACCTGGGCCTCCATAGCTCAGGAATAGCCATAACACCAGCACCTCCAGTGTGCCAATAGTGCCCAAGTACATATCCCTCTCCAGCACTATATACCCATGGTTCTATACTGCCAGAGCGCCTGGGCCTCCATAGCTCAGGAATAGCCATAACACCAGCACCTCCAGTGTGCCAATAGTGCCCCAGTACATATCCCTCTCCAGCACCCTACACCCATGGTTCTATACTGGCAGAGCACCTGGGCCTCCATAGCTCAGGAATAGCCATAACACCAGCACCACCAGTGTGCCAATAGTGCCCAAGTACACATCCCTCTCCAGCACCCTACACCCATGGTTCTATACTGGCAGAGCACCTGGGCCTCCATAGCTCAGGAATAGCCATAACACCAGCACCTCCAGTGTGCCAATAGTGCCCAAGTACATATCCCTCTCCAGCACTATATACCCATGGTTCTATACTGCCAGAGAGCCTGGACCTCAATAGCTTAGGAATAGCCATAACACCAGCACCTCCAGTGTGCCAATAGTGCCCAAGTACATATCCCTCTCCAGCACTATATACCCATGGTTCTATACTGCCAGAGAGCCTGGACCTCAATAGCTTAGGAATAGCCATAACACCAGCACCTCCAGTGTGCCAATAGTGCCCAAGTACATATCCCTCTCCAGCACTATATACCCATGGTTCTATACTGCCAGAGCGCCTGGGCCTCCATAGCTCAGGAATAGCCATTACACCAGCGCGTCCAGTGTGCCAATAGTGCCCCAGTACATATCCCTCTCCAGCACCCTACACCCATGGTTCTATACTGGCAGAGCACCTGGGCCTCCATAGCTCAGGAATAGCCATAACACCAGCACCTCCAGTGTGCCAATAGTGCCCAAGTACATATCCCTCTCCAGCACTATATACCCATGGTTCTATACTGCCAGAGCGCCTGGGCCTCCATAGCTCAGGAATAGCTATTACACCAGCGCGTCCAGTGTGCCAATAGTGCCCCAGTACATATCCCTCTCCAACACTATACACCCATGGTTCTATACTTCCAGAGTGCCTGGACCTCCATAGCTCGGGAATAGCCATCACACCAGCACCTCTAGTGTGCCAATAGTGCCCCAGTACATATCCCTCTCCAGCACTATATACCCATGGTTCTATACTTCCAGAGCGCCTGGACCTCCATAGCTCAGGAATAGCCATTACACCAGCGCGTCCAGTGTGCCAATAGTGCCCCAGTACATATCCCTCTCCAGAACTATACGCCCATGGTTCTATACTGCTTGGTCCTTCATACATATCCATAGGCCCTCACACCACGATTACACACACACTTCCATATTTCATACCACCTAATTTCCTTTAGCACTAAAGCATTCTTACTTCCACAGGTCCTATATTGCCATACCTTTGACACCCCCACAGCCCCTGCACTTCCATACCATAGTTACTGAGCAATCATAGATTCCTTACATACACGGCGATCACCGAGCTTAGAGTTAAACTCCGCGGCTTCCAGGCCATCGTACACCTACCCTCTGGCATTCATGCCTCCATAGTTCCCAATCCTCCAGAGGCACTATCTAGCGCCTTCGTATCTATGCTTCTACAGCTCCTATGCCTTCAAAACATGCATACCTCTGTGATTCAAATAGCATTATGGATGTTATACCTGCAGGGTATGTATGTATAACTCATCTATACTTCCTATATCTGGTGAAAGCGACACCATCTAGTGAATGAGGGACACGCCAGTAAATAAAGTAGTGCTTCATATAGCGCCCCTTACCATATTCCTCCAGTTTTTAAGCACTGTAATGTGATAATGAGTTTCACCATGGTTGCTCACTCGTGTTACCGAGTTAGCTTAACCAGTATCAGACCCATGCCGCACAGCATCGTCCTGCTTCCAAGCGCTTGAGCAATCAGCCTGCCTAGAAGCCAATGCCAAGAGCTTGAAAGCCAAGGGTCCTCACTGCAGACAGGCTGCCCAATAAGGAGATTGGGCGAGGTTCTGGCAAGTCAGTGTTCCTGGAGGGTGCGTCCAGGCAGCGGTGTCCCCTCTAAATGACCTTCAGAAAGCACCCCTGTTCTGCAGATCCTTCGGTCCCATTGGCTTATCACCGCCTGCCACTTCTTCACGCTGCCACTATCCCTTGCACTCCACTGCAGTGCTCGGAGTGGGCGGGAGCAGTGCTGCGCTACTTTAAAAAATAAATTAAAAGTTTTTACTGTTCCTATACTTTTATTTGTAAAAGAAACAATTCTGGGAAGGTATAGTTTAAAAATAAAAGTGTAGGAAGAAGTTGAATCTTGCACTTCAGTGCACTGCACGGAACGTTCCATTAAACAACAGGTGTGTTTGTTTGGGGGTTTGGATTGCACGTGGGAGGGGGCGTAGCTATGCGGTTTGTGGGGAGCGGGGGCAGGCACGGTCCCACTACTTGTTTTCATACACTTCGACCACTGGCATTTCGGGTCTGCATTTGTTTTCTTTTGGGAATATTGAGTTTTCCGCTGCTTCAGTGGGACATCGCCAGGCTGGCAGTACCGGGGCACTGGGTCAAATGCAATTGTGCAGCACGGCAGTATGGGCACCGTGCGTGCTGGCTAGAGTGGAAGGGTGGCTGGCAGTTTACTCCTGTGTGTGGCCAAGAATTATTTTTGCTGGCGATTGCACAATACTGCTGCACACAACTCAGCATGCACGTATGCACTGCACAGGGCCGCAGCTGGGTGCTCTGAAGGGCTCTCGCGCGTCTGTTAGGGTCATATTGGGGAGCAGTACTAAATGGAGCTGATTAAGCCGTGGGAATATGTTGACAGTTCAGGAAGCACTGACAGTCTCAGAACTTGACAGTTTGCAAACTTTCCTGACTGACCAGTACACTAGTGCGGAGTGTGCCATTCAGGGGCAATGGCATTGTGGCGACTTGGGGCCAGATCACAGAAGCTTTGCACCGGTCCAAGTGCCAAGTTGCACTGTATAAGCCCTAGGGCAAAGTTTGCTCTAGTTCAAAAAACATTGGGCCATATTAGACAACGTTTGTACCACGAAAAGTGCAATTTTACTTGATATTAGCACTAACCCAAAAAGTATTCTTTCAATGGGCCTCATTACACGGTAGGCGGTAAGGGTTTACCGGTACCGGTAAGGGCACCGGTACCGGTAAACCCTTATCGCCTTACTACGAGTTCCCTTTGCGGGTCCCGACCTTAACGGCTGGTTTTACCAGCCGTTAAAGTAGGGTGCCGCAAAGGGACCTCGGTGCTAATTACGGTACCGCAATTTGCGCTACCGTAATTAGTGCCTTCCCCATTCCCATTATGCCCTATGGGGGTAAAAATGGGAATGGGGAAGGGCCTTGGTGAATGGGGAATTACCGCCCCTGCTCACCTTGGAGTAGGGCGGTAATTCCGCCATCCACCAAGGCGGACACGGTAAAATACCGGCGGCAACCATGGCGCTAATAGCGCCATGGTTACCGCCTACCGTGTAATGAGGCCCAATGTATTTTTGCAGCAGGGCAACTTTGCTCTAGTGCTAATACGGAATGGTATGAGCACAAGGGCAGACTTTGCACTGGTGCTAATACAGACTGGTATGAACACAAGGGCAAACTGCACTGGTGCTAATAAGGAATGGTATGAGCACTAGGGCAAACTTTGCACTAGTGCTATTACAGAATGGTATGAGCACAAGGGCAGACTTTGCACTGGTGCTAATACAGACTGGTATGAACACAAGGGCAAACTGCACTGGTGCTAATACGGAATGGTATGAGCACAAGGGCAAACTGCAATGGTGCTAATACGGAATGGTATGAGCACAAGGGCAAACTGCAATGGTGCTAATACGGAATGGTATGAGCACAAGGGCAGACTTTGCACTGGTGCTAATACAGACTGGTATGAACACAAGGGCAAACTGCACTGGTGCTAATAAGGAATGGTATGAGCACTAGGGCAAACTTTGCACTGGTGCTATTACAGAATGGTATGAGCACAAGGGCAGACTTTGCACTGGTGCTAATACAGACTGGTATGAACACAAGGGCAAACTGCACTGGTGCTAATACGGAATGGTATGAGCACAAGGGCAAACTGCACTGGTGCTATTACAGAATGGTATGAGCACAAGGGCAGACTTTGCACTGGTGCTAATACAGACTGGTATGAAGACAAGGGCAAACTGCACTGGTGCTAATAAGGAATGGTATGAGCACTAGGGCAAACTTTGCACTGTTGCTAATACAGAATGGTATGAGCAGAAGGGCAGACTTACCCTAGTGCTCATACAGACTGGTATGAACACAAGGGCAAACTGCACTGGTGCTAATACGGAATGGTATGAGCACAAGGGCATACTTTGCACTGGTGCAAAAATGCATTTGAAGTAAAGGTTGTTTACACTAGAGCAATGTTTGCCCACGTTGTAATACCATGCAGCATTGCACTTGCCGTTGTGCAGAGATTTTGGAACATGGCCCCAACTTTTTTGCACTAGGGAAAAGTTTCTGTAATGACACATGTTAGAAACCCATGGCCACCCTTACATGTGTTGCTTGTGTAGGTTATGGCACTGCACACGTCTTGGGCTAATTAGTTCTATTCCAACTGTGAACTTGAAGGGAGAGTCTGCCACACCATATACGCAATCGTGAAGCTCTGGGCAAGAATGCCAGCGGACCGGCTGGAGGTTACCAATCCATTATCCATCGTGGGGCCTGACTAACACATGGGAAGGGGCAAAGGATGGACTTTTTAAACCAAATGTTATGGTAGGTTATTTGCGTTTAAAATCTTCTCAATCGCTCACCGATGAATTCACAACAGCGCACCCACTTACCTCACACAGCGCATATCCAAAAAACACAATCCTCGCTGCCTGCGATCCTCCATGTCCACCTCCCTTGTGACACCTAGATTCACCAAACAAAGAGCAGGAGGAGCTAGCCTTGCCGTCATAGCTCCTAGCCTCCCTACATGTATCCAAGAAGAGCCCTCCTACTTCAAACAAAGAGCAGGAGGAGCTAGCCTTGCCGTCATAGCTCCTAGCCTCCCTACATGTATCCAAGAAGAGCCCTCCTACTTCAAACAAAGAGCAGGAGGAGCTAGCCTTGCCGTCATAGCTCCTAGCCTCCCTACATGTATCCAAGAAGAGCCCTCCTACTTCAAACAAAGAGCAGGAGGAGCTAGCCTTGCCGTCATAGCTCCCAGCCTCCCTACATGTATCCAAAAAGAGCCCTCCTACTTCAAACAAAGAGCAGGAGGAGCTAGCCTTGGCGTCATAGCTCCCAGCCTCCCTACATGTATCCAAGAAGAGCCCTCCTACTTCAAACAAAGAGCAGGAGGAGCTAGCCTTGCCGTCATAGCTCCCAGCCTCCCTACATGTATCCAAGAAGAGCCCTCCTACTTCAAACAAAGAGCAGGAGGAGCTAGCCTTTCCGTCATAGCTCCCAGCCTCCCTACATGTATCCAAAAAGAGCCCTCCTACTTCAAACAAAGAGCAGGAGGAGCTAGCCTTGCCGTCATAGCTCCCAGCCTCCCTACATGTATCCAAGAAGAGCCCTCCTACTTCAAACAAAGAGCAGGAGGAGCTAGCCTTGCCGTCATAGCTCCCAGCCTCCCTACATGTATACAAGAAGAGCCCTGCTACTTCAAACAAAGAGCAGGAGGAGCTAGCCTTGCCGTCATAGCTCCCAGCCTCCCTACATGTATCCAGGAAGAGCCCTCCTACTTCAAACAAAGAGCAGGAGGAGCTAGCCTTGCCGTCATAGCTCCCAGCCTCCCTACATGTATTCAAAAAGAGCCCTCCTACTTCAAACAAAGAGCAGGAGGAGCTAGCCTTGCCGTCATAGCTCCCAGCCTCCCTACATGTATCCAAAAAGAGCCCTCCTACTTCAAACAAAGAGCAGGAGGAGCTAGCCTTGCCGTCATAGCTCCCAGCCTCCCTACATGTATCCAAGAAGAGCCCTCCTACTTCAAACAAAGAGCAGGAGGAGCTAGCCTTGCCGTCATAGCTCCCAGCCTCCCTACATGTATCCAAGAAGAGCCCTCCTACTTCAAACAAAGAGCAGGAGGAGCTAGCCTTGCCGTCATAGCTCCCAGCCTCCCTACATGTATCCAAGAAGAGCCCTCCTACTTCAAACAAAGAGCAGGAGGAGCTAGCCTTGCCGTCATAGCTCCCAGCCTCCCTACATGTATCCAAGAAGAGCCCTCCTACTTCAAACAAAGAGCAGGAGGAGCTAGCCTTGCCGTCATAGCTCCTAGCCTCCCTACATGTATCCAAGAAGAGCCCTCCTACTTCAAACAAAGAGCAGGAGGAGCTAGCCTTGCCGTCATAGCTCCCAGCCTCCCTACATGTATCCAAAAAGAGCCGTCCTACTTCAAAGAGCAGGAGGAGCTAGCCTTGCCGTCATAGCTCCCAGCCTCCCTACATGTATCCAAGAAGAGCCCTCCTACTTCAAACAAAGAGCAGGAGGAGCTAGCCTTGCCGTCATAGCTCCCAGCCTCCCTACATGTATCCAAGAAGAGCCCTCCTACTTCAAACAAAGAGCAGGAGGAGCTAGCCTTGCCGTCATAGCTCCCAGCCTCCCTACATGTATCCAAGAAGAGCCCTCCTACTTCAAACAAAGAGCAGGAGGAGCTAGCCTTGCCGTCATAGCTCCCAGCCTCCCTACATGTATCCAAGAAGAGCCCTCCTACTTCAAACAAAGAGCACGAGGAGCTAGCCTTGCCGTCATAGCTCCTAGAGCCCTCCTACTTCAAACAAAGAGCAGGAGGAGCTAGCCTTGCCGTCATAGCTCCTAGCCTCCCTACATGTATCCAAGAAGAGCCCTCCTACTTCATCTTCCACCAAAAACGTTAAACTGCGTTATTCAACAAATCAGCCTAACTACTTCCCTGCCTTTTTACTGAACCAACGGTTCCTGCACTTTTCTGTAACCAAGTGTATTGTTTCTAACTGTCATCATCATACCATGCCTACTGCACTCTTCTATTTGCATCCTAGTATAATCTAGCGCCATGATGGGTTTGGGGGCTAGAACAAATAAATAAATAAACAAATAAATAAATGCTGCCATTTGCATGTATACAACATATGTCAGAAACTCTGAAAAGGTTTGCAAAGGGAGATTCCTGTATTTCTGGGCCTTTGGCAACACCATGTTGTTGCCATAAATGTTAAAGTAATTAGAAAACTGTGGAAACTATGAAATTGGCAGGGATTAGAATCTCGGCAGCTTTCCAAAGGAAAGTCGCTCAAAGAACAGCGACTGGGGTGTGCAGTCATCACTATAGCACTGACAAGCCTATATTGCACCTCACAGGTCCAGCTTGGGAAACTTGCACACACTCTGGTGCTTTTCTCTGTCTCCAAAGCACTTCTACAGTGTTGGATTTCTTGTATGAACAAAGTAAAAGCAGACTATGGACTTCCCCTGGGAACAGGTAAATCATGTTGTACATGGTGACATTTCTGTGCACCTCTCTAACCCTGAGGACTAAATGAGGCAATTGATTGGAGTCATGGAGGAATTGCTCAAGCTTGAAGGTTGCAAAGTCGATCAGATGAAATATGAACCACTCCGGAACACCAGGTTTAGAACAAAGGTCAAGATTCCTACATAGGCGTTTAATTCGGAATTTAGATCAATGGGATGCTACCCATTAACCCTGGTAACTCCGTGATGAGGGATGTGCGAAAAGGACATTAAAGCGTTCATCTGAGGCAGTGCGAGGTCTAGAGTTTTGTTTGATAAGCTCCAATTGGGCCTGAATTTAGTAGGGCTGAAATGGCCTTATAATAAACACCTTCATGTACATTTCCAACCCATGCCCCCCATTAAGTCCCAGCCCACAGTTAAATAAAGAAAAAAAGTGGCTCTTGAAAAAACAAAAACATTGCACAAGCCTCCAGCAACAGAAGGCTGATCTCCAGAGAGGGGGAGGGACATTAATACATGATAATGGCTGTTCCCATGCACATCTGGGACACAACCTCCACTTAGAAGCAACATGTTGCAATAACCGAAGGTTTAAGATATGGGCTACCTTCTCATGGGAGCTCTGGACAGAGAGCGGCATAACGACAATTGGTGACTTGTGGCATGGAGCTAGATTGCCAGGATTTGAAATATGGCACGAGGGATTCCAGTTTGGTACAAGCCCAGCCTAGAAATATATACTTTTTAAACACTACCTGGAAAGGGCTGGCTCAAGTGGGATGAATCGAGGATCTTTCTCGCCGTCAGTAGATTATAATTGGTTATTTATAACTCGCTTAATAGCTGGAGGTTTCTAAACACGGACCAGGGGATTGAACCTCTGTTGCTCCGCATCATCTTGCTTTGACGGCAAGCGTGTTGCCCCTGAGCTATCCTCCCAAGACAGAGGTAACTGGGGTTTATGAAAAGGCATTGTGCCTGCAGCCTTGCGTCATGACCCCACCGCTGAGGTGTTCCGAACCAATAGAAAGGGCACCTCCTGTACTGCTTTTCAGACACTCAGTGGGCATGATTCCTGTCGTGCCACCGAGGGGCTAGCCATATAGATAGATACACATGCCATTTGAATTCCCACCCGGCTGGCGCTGGACTCCCACACACGATAAGGTTCTGGCTTGAAATCCAAAGGCAATTGTTGGCAACCTAAAGGCAAAGCCGCCAGAATTATATACAATCGATGGACTTGCCCAAAATGGTTTTCATTCTGGATCCGAGGTCTGGGCTCTATGGAGTCAGTCTTGAGGAGGAACGTCAGCAGTTACTCCAATACTATATTATTTCATGGAACAGTATAAGATTTGGGAAGTATCGTTAAACACTTTCGACGATGGATTGTCACAGCACCTATGCCTGCCCGATGCTGCACACCTCGACTAGGGGGAAGTCCACTTGTCTTTCTTTTTTGATGGTGGTTGCAAGAAACTGATAAAATGGCCACCCATACTCATTTCACTTGTACATTGCAAGATGATGATACCACTTTTAGACAAGTAAATAGGAACTGTTCAGCCGGCATTCACAAAGTAACAGAGATGAGACACGTATGCCTTAGGGCTGGCTGGGGTCTGCACATGTCTAAAGAATGATATCTCTTGGTAAATGATCTCATAATGTATATATTCATGTATGTCCTTCACCTGCACTGAGATGCATTGTGAGTGTGCCATGGTCTTGGGAGGATAGCTCAGAGGCAATGTGCTCGCCTTGGAAGCAAGACAACATGGAACGACACAGGTTCGATCCCCGGGTCCGCGCTATGGGTAGTGCATTATGAATAACCTATCATATCATGTATGTTCAGAATGCTGTCTGCTGAATTCACAGGCAGCCTAAGGGGCCAAGACGATTCACTTATTCTCAACGTGATCTTCGCGCCTTTAATACAATCTTCTTTGTCTCGTCTTCCTTTGCATCTCTCTCAGCTGACGAGGCAGCTTTTATCTGCTCTTTCTCTCTTTCTTCATCTCTCAACTCTCTATAACCTGCCTCTATTTCGCCTTCCCAGAAACTTCCACAACCTTTGCTTACGCCACCTCTTCGTTCAATGCGACAAGCACTGTGTCACCTTGAGCGTCATTGGTGTTAAACTCTTTCTGACTCAGACTGTCATTCTTTTTCTTCTTATCATGTACACTATGATGAAGCTTTTCTCTCAGCTAAGCGCTTGTTTTATTCTAATCTTCTTTATTCTCAATCTTCTCATCCCAGGCATCTTTTTCAGACGCTATCACGTCTTCTCCCCCCGCCTTCTACTTATTATTCTCTTAATTCTATTGCTTCTGATTTAGCTTCTTACTTTTCCCCCAAAGTGGCCACTCTTAGAATGGCCGTTGTTCCTTCCTCTTCTTCTTTATCGTCTGCATCTTCTCCTCCTTCAGTTATTTCATCTTTCTCTGTGATCTCCGATTCTGACACTTCTTCTCCGTTAGCTCATGCACGTACTACAGCTTCTCCATCTGATCCTATTGCCTCCTCACTTATAACCAAGGTTTACCCTTCCCTGGTCTCCTATATTACTTCTCTCTTTATAGTTCTCTTCTGGATCCTGCTCTTCCCTTGAATTTTTGACCCATCTTCTTCCTCATCTGTGCAAGCTTCTTGAGCGCCTTGTTTATTTGCAAGTTTCTGCCTTCATTGTCATTAACTCTATTCTTCACCGCTTTCAATAGAGATCGCGTTCCCCTCATTCTACTGACACTGCTCTTTATTCTAAACATTCCACTTTTAGTTTTATTGGATTTTTCTGCTGCTTTTGTCACGGTGGATCATACTTTACTCTTGGAGTCTCTTTCTTCTTTTGGTTTCCCTGGTTCTGTCCTATCCTGGTTCAGTTCTTACTAATCTGACCGTACCTATTTGGTGTAGTTGGCTGGGACTTCTTCTGATACTTTCCCTCTTTTTCACTGTGTTCCTCAAGGTTCAGTATTAGGGCCCTTTCTTTTTTCTCTTCATGCTTCCCCTCTTGCTGCTGTCATTTCTTCATTTGGGATATCTCGTCATTTCTATGCTGATTATGCCCAGCTTTTTCTGTCCCTTTCTTCCTTTCTGGCTTCTATTCAAGACATCTTTACTTTTTGTCTTCTAGCTATCAAATCTTGGATGTCTGACCAATTTTTGGGACTGAATTTCCGTAAAACAGAAGTCCTCTTTTTTCAAGCTAATAACATTCCTCCTCCTGCTTCTACCTCCTTTACCCCCTCTCTTCTCCCTATTTCGATTACTGCCCAAAACCATGGCTTTTTCTTTGAGTCTGATTTCTCTTTCTCTTATATTTCTTTTATCCCACGCTTATGCCGTTTTCACCTCTTCAATACGTTTTTACTGCTCTTCTACTCTTTTTAGTCTTCTTGCTTCATGTCTAGCTCCACTTAAATCTGTTTTCAATTTGTCCGTTCATTTGTTATGGGTACTCATGACTCATGATTCTATTTGTTTGTCTTTATCCTCTCTTGGGTGGCTGTCCTTTCACTCTTGGCTCAAATTCAATTCTCTTTGTATGGTTTTTAAATCCCTTTATGGTCTTGCCCCCTCCTATCTTTTATCCCTTGTATCTTTCTATCTTCCTTCAAGCTCTTTGCGCTCTTTGTGCTCTCAAACACATTTTCTATTATCTGTCCCTCGCCCTCCATGTGCTCAGTCTCGTTTTTGTTCTTTTTCCTTGCTCGCCCCCCTGCATTGGAGCACCCTTCCGCTTTCCCTTTGCTCTATTATTTCCTATTCAATGTTTCATACCTCTCTCAAGAATCATCTGTTACATTTCTAATGTTGCTCTCTGCATTTTATTCCTTTTTCATTTTTATTGTGCTGTAAGTGATTGTGCATAGCTCTTTGGAGTAAAGCGCTTTATAAGTTTGTTTCTTGCAGCTTGCGTCGTGTGTAATGGCCATTACACACGACGTGAGCTGCAAGAAACAAACATTTTCAGCAGATGGGATTTACCCCAGTACTATCTCAACATCTCTACAAACATGCATATATGAATAACGCTGAGGGTATGCCCTGATTTGAAAAAGGCATAGTCAATGCCGAAACACGTGTAATCAGAAAGGGCCAATAAACAAAACTAATTGGATCACCAACACATGTGATTGTGGAACTTTGCTCACACATAATTGTGGCTCAGCAAGAAGGTGTGTGGAAAATACACATTTACTTATAAACGGGCTGGGGGATCTCTTAGTCTCTGTCTTTCACACACCAATGTGACACCTACAAATCTAAATGAAAATACTGGTCGCAGGGGTTTCACAGCGATATCACAAAACGCTCCTCAAACCAAAGTTTTGCTTTATAAGTTCCATATAAAATACAATAAAATAAAATACACTAGATGTTTACCGCGCTGTTTATTCTGGGCAGATCTTTCCCATGCCATCCTTCCATCACAATACTTCAATTCAGTGGTGCTCTTGTTCTGCACCGTTCTCTTACTCCAAAGTGCTGGCATACACCCCCTTCCACTCTCTGTCTCCATCACTTGACAGGTGGGTCCTCCAGTGTAACCCCATTCTATGTTATACATGCCCCCCACTCACCAGCCATGTTCCCCCTCCAACCCACTCTCGCTAATTCTCTTGTGCGACACCCACCCCCCTCCGGGCATGCATCTTTCGTGCTTCATGACCCCCCTTCGCTCTCGCTCCTGACTCAGGCATGCTCTTGTGGTACCCAGACTTTATGACACAGTTACAACCCATGCAGCTTTTGAAGACCCATGCTGCCACAACCGGCACATTTTATGGAATTGAACATAGTGCAAAAGTGGGATTGCAGCATTTATTCAGACTATTTGGACTAACAAGTGTCTTAATCTATTTAGGGAAAGAATTGTTGTGTAGCATTAGAATGCAGTCGATTTCAAGGGAAAAAGTATCCATTGGAAGAATTTAGAAAATTGGTGATAACAGAATCTCCATTTCCAATGTCCAATAAAAGTCGAGTCTTCTCACCTCCAGGCCACTGCAGCGGACCAAGTCAACAGAAGGACCCCTGAAAAATCCTTCCAAGATGCACACTGGATGCCAGGGAAGATCTGAAGGGATCCACCCATTGTAAGGATACATACCTCATTCTCAAGAGAGATCGAACTAGTTTGTCTCTTCTAAAGGCTGCTACAGTCAGGCACGGCTCAGCTCAGTTTTCCACTTTACCAAAAGCTCTATTACTTTTATGGAGCCAAAGAAAGCTCACAAATGGCCACACTGATGCAATTTGATTTTCAACATCTTTGACTAAACAAAGGACTAGTTTCATTCCTACCCTGAGTGGCCATTTCTTCATAGCCCTTTAATCAGGTATTTATGTTTTAGAGTGATGTTTTTTTCCCTCCACTAACCTCTCTTACAATCTCCTTTACCCTGTCATTCCTTTGACAATTCTTCCTCCCGTTAATATCATTAATATTACTCTTGTTGGAATGGCCCCTCAAGGACAGGAGCCTGCGATTTCCATCTGGATAGATGAAATTCGCCAATTAGTATTGCTCTCACTCAACATGTTTTCTTCATCAATGTTATGATGGTTTAAAAAACAGGATACAACTCTTCTACCTGAAATGTGAGAGTAGAATAGGCCATTTCAAGCCAAACATTCCATAGCACCAACCAGTAGCATTCCCTGAAAGTTCACCTCCATTTCAGAGCCACTGAGCAATGCATTTTGAGTATGCAAAGTAGCTTTAAAGCACACTTTGCCCCAGAAAATTAACATTGTCTTATATAACAGCACGTTATCAAGCCAAGGCAAGCAGCTCTCAAGGATGCAGATAAATAAATAGCCAATTATGCTCTTAACATGTTCTGGAAATTGTGATTTGCTGCCCTTAACATGAGATTTGTGTTATTTAAATACTTTAGTAAAATTGAATAAAAACCTACATAATGAGACACAACACTGCAGGCAACCTCCAGCTGACTTCCTGCCTCTGACTTCATGGTGACAGCTGCTTTGATGGAGTTTTGTCATCGTTGCGCTCTCTATGCTGCAAATATTCAACCTTGTTTTGACTTCCTGCGACTTACAAGTTTAAAATCCTGACTGTCTTAATTATGTTATGTGATATCTGTATATCACGCTTCTGCCATTTACAGAACCTTTTGGATTGTATCTTATGTTAAAATGCCCCCCTGCAGCCCCCCCACTTCCCCTAAACCTACTCTATATCCTTACCCACCCCATATATATATATATATATATATATATATATATATATATATATTTAATTAAATTTGAAAAAAGGTCCAAAAAATATTCAATCAAATGTTTTTAGGTCAATTATACAAATACCAATAAAACCTGCTTGTATAGCCAAGCATTTTGTTTTTAAAGAAGATTTAAGTGCATTGTCGAGTGGCACTAGAGGAGGTGCATGATTCTGTGGTGTACGCCTGAGCGTTCCCTTGAAATATGGAGGCTTCTTCACTGGGTAAAGATTAGAACACCTCATCCCTTTCACATAGAGGATCATCTGGGGTTGCCAAGTCATCAGGCAGCACCAAGAGTTGGCCATGCATAGCGGTGTGCCAGGGGACACCAAAGGTGAGAAGGGAGAGGGGAAACTGGATCTCTCAAGGGCTACTGTAGTAGAGCACAGATGGGGGGTGCAGAAATCAGCAGGGCCCATTTTGAGGTGTCTGGAGGGGAGGGCATGCTTACAGGAGGGTAGCTTTAGAGGGAGAAATAGGAATTATTAAGTAGTGTGTTGGTTTTTATTGCCCCAGAATGCACAATGCAAAACCCAGAACTGCATTTCTGGGAAAACTGAACCTAGTGGCCAGGTCAAGAATATACTGTGCAAGAGTCAAGTGTGGACAGAGACAAAGAGGGCACATGGAAAGGGATGTGTAACATAGAGTATGCCACCTTTGCGTGTGGCATGTTCTAATGATGCCAGGGTTTCTTTGGCACAGGGGTAGTCAGGCTTTTAAGCTTTCCGACTTTGCCTGGGTATCATTGTTGGCAATTGCGTGTTGAAACAATTCGGAGATGAAGAGAGCAAACACAATTCGGATTAATCACTCAGTCTGCCCCGAATTTTCCACGAAAGGCCACGTGATGTCGACAGGAATGTGTGGAGTAACTACAAGCATTCTTTACCGAGGGAGTAGCCGCCGGTTGCCTAGTAACCATTCATAAATACACTGAAACCTCTCTTCCTTCGGGTAAAGGGACCCGAAACAGATGCGCGTGAATTCCCATTACACTTCCGTGAATGCAATCTCACTATCATATCACACTTTTCAAGGAGTTCTTTCAGTGTTTTTTTGGTGCTATCCAGCGTCAGACTGGGGCATAAAACTGTCTCGGGCACCAATGAAAAAGTGGCCGACAGTTACAAATGTCAATTAATTCCTTTTTTGACAGACGGTTTGAGTAGTACCCAAGGGGGAGGATTTTGATACAATGTGATGAAAATTGCGTATTTCAAAGAATATTTATTTAGTAACACTGGTCAAAACTACTAGCCACATGGCAAAGTAACTTATTAAACTGGCTCAAATGGGCCAAAAAAAGTGGCCCACTTTGACTAAGAAGCTTTCCCATAATAGTCATTGTTCTTTTATAACATGCTTAATACCAGGGACCAGGATTCGAACCTGTGCTACAATGCAGTGTCTTGCTTCCAAGCCAAATGCGTTGCCCCCGAGCTATCCTCCCTATTAGCATCTTTACTTCAAGCGCAGAACGCAGAAAGAATGGATGACCACAATTGTGTTTTCCATGACTATTGAAATGGGGGCCGATGGGTAAAGAGGGAGGAGAAATAAGAAGGGGAAATGACACATCTGGAATCAAGATGCGATTTGAATAGACACCGAGCTCCACATGTTTGAACCCTGAACAGCATCGTTCAGGTCCGAATGCATTCAACGATGGGAATAGGCAATGTGCAAAACATGAATGTGGGATGGTCGCCTTTTTGAATGTTGTGTTATGAACCTTTGATACTGCTGTGCCAATCACATCATAGTGGTCTCACTGCACCAGAACAAAATGGCGCATTGTGTCCCCACCGGCAAACTAAGAGGGTAATTCATAGAATTTCGCAGAAAAGTGTCGCAAGCGGCTGGCGCAGAGTGTCCGCGTGCGATTGACTGCGCCAGGCACGTGCGCTAAAACCGATTTCCGCGCACAGAGTATTCATGGATTTTAGGCTCCCAAACCAGCCGTGGCGCAGAGAATCGCAGCGACCCTGCAGCAGCGCCAGTTACGCCCCCAAGAACGCCCTCGCGCAAGGAAAAGCCATCAAAATCGCTAAATCATCGCAAAGGGCTGCGCTAACCCTGGACCAGTTCACCGGGCTGGCAAACAGCAAACGCCAAGCGGGGAACATGTATTTCAGGGGTGCGCGGGAAGTTCCACACGCGATTGGCCCATTGCGAGCAAGGTATGTGTATTTCAGGGGTGCGCGGGAAGTTCCACACGCGATCGGGCCTGGGGGAGTGGGCTAGGTGTATTACAGGGGTTCGCGTGAAGTTTCTCACGCGATCCGGCCTGGGGGAGCGGGCTACGTGTATTTCAGGGGTTCGCGTGAAGTTTCTCACGCGATCGGGCCTGGGGGAGCGGGCTACGTGTATTACAGGGGTTCGCGTGAACTTTCTCACGCGATCGGGCCGGGGGAGCGGGCTACGTGTATTTCAGGGGTTCGCGTGAAGTCTCTCACGTGATTGGCCCCGTGCAAGCAGGGTACGTGTATTCCAGGGGTGCGCGGGAAGTTCCACACGCGATTGGCCGCGTGCAAGCAGGGTACGTGTATTCCAGGGGTGCGCGGGAAGTTCCACACGCGATTTCAGCAGGGTATGTGTATTCCAGGGGTGCGCGGGAAGTTCCACACGCGATTTCTGCAGGGTATGTGTATTTCAGGGGTTCTGGGGAGTACTACACGTGAATTGGCCGTGTGGGTCCTCCCAGGTGTTTGCTCCACAACCTCCACGGCCCCTGCAGGCAGCCCACACCACGGGGGACTACCCTGCACCCCTGCTCATGTCCCGCAGGCAGCCCATCCACCATGGGCATGCCCCCCAGCCAACCCACATGTCACCTTGCACTACTGATCAACAATGCATGTCTCCCACCACCCCCACCCCCCAGCAGTGCAGGGGCAGCCTCCACCAGGCCCCCACTCATGTCTCCCACCACCCCCACCCCCCAGCCACCAGGGGCACCCTCCACCAGGCCCCCACTCATGTCTCCCACCACCCCCACCCCCCAGCAGTGCAGGGGCACCCTCCACCAGGCCCCCACTCATGTCTCCCACCACCCCACCCCCAAGCAGTGCAGGGGCACCCTCCACCAGGCCCCCACACATGTCTCCCACCACCCCACCCCCAAGCAGTGCAGGGGCACCCTCCACCAGGCCCCCACTCATGTCTCCCACCACCCCCACCCCCCAGCCACCAGGGGCATCCTGCACCAGGCCCCCAATCATGTCTCCCACCACCCCCACCCCCCAGCATCCAGGGTCACCCTCCACCAGGCCCCCACTCATGTCCCCCTGCACCCCCACCCCCCAGAAGTGCAGGGGCACCCTCCACCAGGCCCACACTCATGTCTCCCACCACCCCCACCCCCAGCCACCAGGGGCAGCCTCCACCAGGCCCCCACCCATGTCCCCCTGCACCCCCACCCCCCAGCAGTGCATGGGCACCCTCCACCAGGCCCCCACTCATGTCTCTCACCACCCCCCAGCCACCAGGGGCACCCTCCACCAGGCCCCCACTCATGTCCCCCTGCACCCCCACCCCCCAGCAGTGCATGGGCACCCTCCACTAGGCCCCCACTCATGTCTCCCACCACCCCCACCCCCCAGCCACCAGGGGCACCCTCCACCAGGCCTCCACTCATGTTTCCCACCACCCCCACCCCCCAGCCACCAGGGGCATCCTCCACCAGGCCCCCACTAATGTCTCCCACCACCCCCACCGCCCTGCCACCATGGGCAGCCCCCACCAGGCCCCCACTCATGTCCCCCTGCACCCCCACCCCCCAGCAGTGCAGGGGCACCGTCCACCAGGCCCCCACTCATGTCTCCCACCACCCCACCCCCAAGCAGTGCAGGGGCACCCTCCACCAGGCCCCCACACATGTCTCCCACCACCCCACCCCCAAGCAGTGCAGGGGCACCCTCCACCAGGCCCCCAATCATGTCTCCCACCAACCCCACCCCCCAGCATCCAGGGTCACCCTCCACCAGGCCCCCACTCATGTCCCCCTGCACCCCCACCCCCCAGCAGTGCAGGGGCACCCTCCACCAGGCCCCCACTCATGTCTCCCACCATCACACCCCCAAGCAGTGCAGGGGCACCCTCCACCAGGCCCCCACACATGTCTCCCACCACCCCACCCCCAAGCAGTGCAGGGGCACCCTCCACCAGGCCCCCAATCATGTCTCCCACCACCCCCACCCCCCAGCATCCAGGGTCACCCTCCACCAGGCCCCCACTCATGTCCCCCTGCA
Source organism: Ambystoma mexicanum (assembly GCF_040938575.1). Lineage (NCBI taxonomy): Eukaryota > Metazoa > Chordata > Amphibia > Caudata > Ambystomatidae > Ambystoma > Ambystoma mexicanum. Next base: position 249,212,908 of record NC_090934.1, on the reverse strand, counting down.
CCCCCACCCCCCAGCAGTGCAGGGGCACCCTACACCAGGCCCCCACTCATGTCTCCCACCACCCCCACCCCCCAGCCACCAGGGGCAGCCTCCACCAGGCCCCCACCCATGTCCCCCTGCACCCCCACCCCCCAGCAGTGCATGGGCACCCTCCACCAGGCCCCCACTCATGTCTCCCACCACCCCCACCCCCCAGCCACCAGGGGCACCCTCCACCAGGCCCCCACTCATGTCCCCCTGCACCCCCACCCCCCAGCAGTGCATGGGCACCCTCCACCAGGCCCCCACTCATGTCTCCCACCACCCCCACCCCCCAGCCACCAGGGGCACCCTCCACCAGGCCCCCACTCATGTCTCCCACCACCCCCACCCCCCAGCCACCAGGGGCATCCTCCACCAGGCCCCCACTAATGCTCCCACCACCCCCACCCCCCAGCCACCATGGGCAGCCCCCACCAGGCCCCCACTCATGTCCCCCTGCACCCCCACCCCCCAGCAGTGCAGGGGCACCCTCCACCAGGCCCCCACTCATGTCCCCCTGCACTCCCACCCCCCAGCAGTGCAGGGGCACCCTCCACCAGGCCCCCACTCATGTCTCCCACCACCCCACCCCCAAGCAGTGCAGGGGCACCCTCCACCAGGCCCCCACACATGTCTCCCACCACCCCACCCCCAAGCAGTGCAGGGGCACCCTCCATCAGGCCCCCAATCATGTCTCCCACCACCCCCACCCCCCAGCATCCAGGGTCACCCTCCACCAGGCCCCCACTCATGTCCCCCTGCACCCCCACACCCCAGCAGTGCAGGGGCACCCTCCACCAGGCCCCCACTCATGTCTCCCACCACCCCCACCCCCCAGCCACCAGGGGCACCCTCCACCAGGCCCCCACTCATGTCTCCCACCACCCCTACCCCCCAGCATCCAGGGTCACCCTCCACCAGGCCCCCACTCATGTCTCCCACCACCCCCACCCCCCAGCCACCAGGGGCAGCCTCCACCAGGCCCCCACCCATGTCCCCCTGCACCCCCACCCCCCAGCAGTGCATGGGCACCCTCCACCAGGCCCCCACTCATGTCTCCCACCACCCCCACCCCCCAGCCACCAGGGGCACCCTCCACCAGGCCCCCACTCATGTCCCCCTGCACCCCCACCCCCCAGCAGTGCATGGGCACCCTCCACCAGGCCCCCACTCATGTCTCCCACCACCCCCATCCCCCAGCCACCAGGGGCACCCTCCACCAGGCCCCCACTCATGTCTCCCACCACCCCCACCCCCCAGCCACCAGGGGCATCCTCCACCAGGCCCCCACTAATGTCTCCCACCACCCCCATCCCCCAGCCACCATGGGCAGCCCCCACCAGGCCCCCACTCATGTCCCCCTGCACCCCCACCCCCCAGCAGTGCAGGGGCACCCTCCACCAGGCCCCCACTCATGTCTCCCACCACCCCACCCCCAAGCAGTGCAGGGGCACCCTCCACCAGGCCCCCACACATGTCTCCCACCACCCCACCCCCAAGCAGTGCAGGGGCACCCTCCACCAGGCCCCCACTCATGTCTCCCACCACCCCCACCCCCCAGCCACCAGGGGCACCCTCCACCAGGCCCCCACTCATGTCCCCCTGCACCCCCACCCCCCAGCCACCAGGGGCACCCTCCACCAGGCCCCCAATCATGTCTCCCACCACCCCCCACCGCCCTGCCACCATGGGCAGCCCCCACCAGGTCCTCACAATCCCCAATCATGTGCGTAATGGTCAGCCTCCACAGCCAAAAAGCCCTACCAAGTAACCCATTCACCCACATGGAAATGGAAATCACATGTTACACCCCCAATGTTCATGAAGCTAATGAAGCCATGTCCGTCACACACAATGGTTGCAATTGAATGGGAAAACACACAACATGACATGCATGAAACCAATGAGATGATACCACACAGTGAAGTATGCAAACAAAATTGTATTGAAAAAAAATAAGAATGCTAAAGAAAGAAAACTAACTACAATGTGAATGAGAAAAAAGTAAGCTGCATGTCCGTATGAAAAAATGAAACTTGAAATCCAAATAGAAAAAAATGTTGTCCAAAGTCAAATGTAAAAAAATCTCCATGCAATAAAGAACTATGTACAAAAATAACAAGGGTCCATGAGCCCAACTGAACAAAGGAAACCTACTAAAAAATCTACCTAAAAATCAACTATATACAAAAAGTGGAGCAGTGTCCGTCGACTCCAAATCATAATACGAATGAAAGGAAACCTAAAACTAAAGAACTATATACAAAGGCGGCGGGCAAGTCCAGCGGCTCACTCTGTGGTGTCCCGGGCCAGGGCATCATCGAACTCCTGTTCGATGTCCCGGAGGCAGTCCAGTTCCATGGCCCCGAGGGTCCGCAGGGACGACGCTGTGTCCTCCTCCAAACCCCTGCGGATTGCCTCGAGGCACTCGGCCCGGCTCAGGGCCCTCCGCATGGAGTTCTCCGCCCTGACCATTGTGAGCTGCGCCTCTTCCGCCCGCCGCCGCTCCGCACCTATGGCGTGGCCCAACCGCTGCCACACGGAAGACACTCTCTGTCCTGGGTCCCCCTGCCCTCCGGCCGATGCCTGCCCCTCTGATGTCGAAAGCCCCGAGCCTTCATGGCTTCCACCATGTTGCTGCTGCTGCTGCTCTGCCTCTGCCCGTGCACTGCCTCCTGCTGCCTGCACATCCTCCGCCGGCTGGGGTGCACTTGTTGATGTGGCCACCCCTGCTGGACCACCGACTCCCGACTGTGGCAGGGATGCCTCCTCCACCAGCCTGGCCGCACCGTCAGAGGCAGCTCCACAGGGCACCCAGGTGACTGATGGGTGGGAAGATGGCACAGAGGACGACTGGCGCGTAGGGGGTCCAGTTGAGGAGGGGGTCGGAGCAAGCCCCATCAGACGGAGGAATCCGGCCTGGGTGACCTGTCCCAGCAGGCTGACGTGGTCAACGAGCCATTCGAGATAACGTGCAGTCTCTCCATGAAAAGACTGCAGGTCACCTCGCATGGCCCGTTGACGCAACGCCACACCAGCCAGGACAGGCTCAACCCGGACCTGGATAGCCACGTCCGCAGGCAGAGGAAGGCCAGTTGACGTCAGCTCATCCCCTGCCTGGAAACGGGTCTGGACGTAGGCATCCCTGCTGGTGCAAGATGATGCAGGGACAGGATCGGGGACAGGATTGCACACAGGCACCTCCGCGGCGGCCTGTGCTGCCTCCTGTCCCTGGTCCTGGACTGCACCACTAGCACCAGTGGGATCCCCACCTCCAGACCCGTCTCTGGTGCTTGCACGGCCTCCTCCTCCACCAGACCCCCCACCAACCTGGATGACTCCGTGCCATCTTCCCCTGTTGGGCCCTGTGGGGTCCCAGCTGCCCCTTCTGCTGCCGAGGAGTCCAACTGCAACCTCCGCCTCTTGGACCTCCCCCCGGCAGCTGCGGCCTGGGACGCGGCACCGGACTCCTCACTCCCCGACGAGATGACAACACGGGAGGGGAGCCGGGCCTTGCGTCTCCGGCTGGCGGTCGGATCCCCGCCGCTGTGCTCCACAGCACCTTCTCCGCCCTCTTCATCAGTTGACGCTGCACACAGGGAGAAACAAAACACAGGCATCAGGGCACTGTACAATGGACACATACACACATGACAGTTGCACATGAGTGGCATTGGCAAACCTCAGACATGTCATCACAATCCCCAACACACATGTCATTGCAACTCGCACACATGAGCCATACCACAGCCATATCGCAACTGCCACCACCATCCACACACATACAATAGCATGAGCAGCCAAAGGTGACCCAGACATCACATGCAACACAGGAAGTGCACCACACATGTACACACACCACCACACTTGCATGCATGTGTACACCTCGGCCAAGTGTCGCACTGTTCAGACGGGCATCCACATCTGCCAATCAGGCTTACACATACCGCAGTCACATGCATCCATGTTGCATCACTGTTGCACCCTTGTCAAATACACACACATGCACATGTACACAGTGCTCATACATGCAGCCCAATACAACATACATGCGTGACATCACGGACATGTCTACTTACATACACATACATACAAACATGTGTGCACGCACAACTGCATTTGCCATGCAAGCCTACACACACAAGCACCATCCATGTCTCACACATTACAGCCCTCGCATGTGTCAGCCCGACGGCCATGTACACCCCCACCCATACTCGACCCCATACAAACAGATGTGCAACCTGCACAATACCGAATAATCACCACACGCACTGCTCACAATCAGGATGCATGTACACTCACCGCTCGACTCCAGACGGGTCTGCTTCTCCAGGACCTGGACGTGGAGCGCTGGGGATATGCGTTCCAGGACCCCCATCTGTTCTTCCGACAAGTGGCCCCGGCGCCCCTTGGTATCCGCTGCCTTCAAGAGGCGCCGGGCCTTGTTCAGGGTCCTGGACCTGAAGTCCTCCCAGCGCTTCCTGACATGTTGTAAGTCCCGGACTGCCACCCCCTCCGCGTTGATGGCAGTCACGATGTCAGTCCAGATCCGAGTCCATCCTTCCTTGTCGGCGCGGGAACTTCCGAAGAGGGCATCATACTGCCCCAGGACTTGCTCCACCAGGACACCAACTTCGGTGGCACTGAAGCTGGTGCCCCTCTGCCTCTCTGGCCGGGGGTTGTCAGTGGTCACAGATGGTGTTTGCCCCGACATGACAACCCCAGAGGCAGGAGTGGGTGGGCAACTGGGTCCTGGGGCTGGGCTGTGGAGCGATGGAATTCCAGTCGAGAGTCTTCGGTACCAGCAGGGGTGGTCACAGCAACAGCACCCCTGGCTGATGTGCAGGCAGCAAATGGCAGTGCACGTGGGCAGCAGGCAGTCAGGCAGCAGCAGATGGTAGGTGGGAGCGTGCTCGGGGCTCTGGGGGGCAGTAGTTCGGCCTTCTGGGCAGGAGCGTGGTCTTCCGTGTGCTTACGCGTGGCCAGCTTGGTACGGAGTGATTTGGCACGTGAAAATCCTGCACGTCAGCGTGAAAATCGAGGAAAGGCCCTTAGCGCGTAAGCGTGTCAGCACGCATACGCGATTCTATTGGACCAAAGGCCCTCAGCGCGTAAGCGCGTCTGTGACGTGACCCGCACGGGTGTTTCCCACACAGCACGTGATGACAGAGCACACGTGGAAAGACTGCACGTCAGAGTCTCATCGCGTGTGATTGGTGGAAATGGCCCTACACGCAGAAGTGACAAAGCGTGTAATAGGAGGAAATGTCCCTACACGCAGAAGTGACAAAGCGTGTAATTGGAGGAAATGTCCCTACACGCAGAAGTGACAAAGCGTGTAATTGGAGGAAATGTCCCTACACGCAGAAGTGACAAAGCGTGTAATTGGTGGAAATGGCCCTAGCGCGTACACGCCGCGTAAGTGACGCTGGACGTGTGGGCCTGTATAAAAGGTACGCGTAGAACACCACTTCCTTGTACGTGCTTTTCGTGGAGAGCGAGTGGGTGAATTCTGTACTTCTTGTCGTTTCACACGCGATTTACTTCACGGCGTTTCAAGTTCGTATTCCCTGTTACCTCTGACAGATTTTTCTCTTCTTTCGCTTTTACTGGTTTACCTGGGCCTGTTCCCTCAAACAGTGTTCCCTTCTACTGTTGTCCTGTCTCCTCAGACAGCGTACAAATCTTCTTTTGGCGGGGGTGTTGCCAACCAAACGTGCTCCTTTTACACGCTCGTTTACCAGGCAGACGGTGAGTCACGCACGTATCTAACATCTGTGCTTGCCCCGTGTGTAGCCTACCCCTTCAGAGGTCATTCTAGGCTGCGTGTGACACGCATACGTTCATTCTTGTGTTTCTGGGTGCCACAGCGTAGTGCAGGTTTTTCTTTCTGCACACGTGGTCAAGGAGGGGTTGCGTGCACGTCATCTCCCTTTTTTGGGCCTCCTGTGCGTTGCGTGACCCGTCATCTTTCCCCAGGGGTTACATTCAGCCTTGCTAGAGCACTAGGGTACAATTACCATCTGGTACCCAACCCCTTTGACCCCCAATTGCCCAGGACAATAGTCTACATCCACTCCCATACGCACATTAACATCAGTGCCATGGCTGGGAGGCGAGGATTCCGTAAGGGTGGCAAAGGTGGAAGAGCCACAAGTGGTGGCCGTGGTGGATCCGGTAGGGGACGTGGTCGTAACTTGCAGGGTGAGCCTGTCCCCCCATGTGTGGAGGACCAGTCACGGGCACCCATAATCCCCCCCCCCCTCCCCCCTCCCATTGAGGCTGATGTGGCTGACACCATCCATGCTCAGCCCTTGTTGGACCAGCCCATTGTGGCACCAGACCTGGCTGACTCCATGGCTGACTTCCAGGTCAGCAGGGCTACGACACGTGCGCTGGTGCACGTTGATGCCATCATGCCACGTGGATCTGGGGCAGCAAGGTCATCTGCTGCACCAAGGAGGCAGGGCGGAGAGGCTGCAGGGGCAGCTGCGGCTCCATCCACCCCAGCCCTCACACACCCAGCCAGGACAGTGTCGGTCCTAGTCCATGCTGCTGACATTCCCCCTGACACCATCACACTAGAGCCAATGCCTGCACCAACTCCCATGCTGAGTGTGCAATCCCACACTCCTGATACAGAGTCCACCAGGGCTCCTGCCCCTAGTGTCCAGAGCGGCGCAGGACACTCAGGATCACCACCACCTTCCAAGCGGAAGAGGAAGAGTGCTCGTCCGGCACAGGCTGATGCCCCAGACACGGCTACACAGTCCGGCCCGTCCAGGAAGCCCAGCTTCACGGATGACGAACTGAATGCACTTGTCGAGTATGTGTCCGGACATGACAACGAGATGGTCATTGTTGCAGGATCCAAGACCACACCTGCACAACGCCAGGCACACTGGCATACCGTTGCGGACATCGTAAGTGCCCTTGGAATTGTGAGGCGCACAGCCAATGATTGCTATAAGCGCTGGAATGACCTAAAGCACAGGGCAAAGAGTAAGCTGGCCTCAAGTCATGCCGCAACTCTAGTGACTGGAGGTGGGTCTCCAGTAGTAGACATGGAACTCACTCCACATGAGTCAGTCGCTGGGACCTACGTCACGGAGGAACAGATCCAAGGCGTGGGAGATCTGGCTGATTACGAGGCATTGTCCGGTGAGTGCACATGCATGTGTGTGTCATCCATGTGCATGGTGTGTGTGTGTGAGGGCTTCTGTTTGTGTGCCAGTTGAGAGTGTGTGCGCCTGAGTCGTATGGGTCAGCCATGTGCTTCATGCAATCCTTCCTGCGCAGCTGCATTTGGCCATAGCAGTATCCCTGCTGCCAACAGTAGACATCTAGCCCAACTGCACGCCAGTTGCCCTTGAAGTGTCACCTTGCCACAACATATTTGCTTATTTTTCACTGTTCATTCAGTCAGTTTGTTTGCATTCCACCACTTTCACTAGGCATGTCACTGTCCACTAGTCACATGTCTGACATGGGTATGGTAAAGTGGAGTGACTTTGTTACCTGGATATCATTTGTACACACATGTCCCTGTGCAATTGGACCATTTCAGACTGGCAGCTCCAGGTGAAAAATCTGACTTGTTAGAATTAGAAAAGCAATTACATGCGGGAACTGGACTGAATGAATAGGTGCTGCCCTCCTCTCCATCTTCACTCAATTGCAATGGTACATGCCATCTGTGTGATGGCATGTGTGTTTCACCTGGCAATCACAGGCCAATGTGTGATGCCACTGCCAGGCAGCATGCAGAAAATGTGTTCATCTTCCATCTTGGTGTCATCAGTGTGTGCCTTTTGCCTGCACTTCATACGCAGTGAGGGTGCATGCATGGGAGGGTTTTAGTCATGTGGGACATGTGTCAATCAAGTACTGGTTCTCTTGCTTCTCAGCCCTCATTGTGTGCCATGGTGCTAATGCCTGTTTCCATTTCTTTGTTTTCATGTCTTTGCAGGGGAAGACGCACCTGATACTGCTGGGGTTGTGGAGATGGTGCAGACCCAGGAGGGGTCCGAGGGCCGACCAACCACCAGTGAGGGACGTGGTGTGGTGGTGGGGGAGAACCCACAAGTGCTGCAGGTCGGCTCTCAAGGGGTGTCTCTGGCTGCACCTCCCCCGAGCTGTACTCAGGTGTTGATTCGGATGAGACCTACGTGCCGTCGCAGGTGAGTGTTCCAGGGAGGGATTCTGTTCTGTCTCACCCACCTGCACCAGGGTCAGGACCCTCCATGGGGATGTCAGTGTTGGCAGCTACGCCTTCGGTGGTTACGGATGCAGGGTCACACTCCGCGACATCTGATCCTGTTCCTGGGCCAGCAGATCAGAGGGGGAATGCAGTCCTGCAGCCTCAGGCAGTGCCGGCACAGCAAGGCGCAGTTCGCCTTGCCCCAGACAGGTGTGGTGCCCGCCGACGTGGTGGCCGTACGCCACCCGGCAATACCGCATGGGAGCAATCCATTTACGGTATGGCAACCCAACAGGCTGCATCATCCGAGATGATGGCTCAGGCCATGGATAGGGTGGCCACTTCCATTGTCCCCCCAGAAAGGCTGATGGAGCGACTAGAGCAGGCAACCGACTCCATCTGCCAGTCACACAGGGAGGACATGTTGGGGTCCAACAGGGACAGGCGGCGGCACTGGCGACTCTGCAGGAGGCCATCTCCATTGAGTCCCAGGGCCACAGGGAAGCCCTGAGGCAGGAGCTCCTTCACCTCAGGACGACTCTTGTTGAGCTTGAGGCTTCAACACACCAAAGGACAGAACAGCAGCTGGAGCGTCTCACCCGTACGCTCTCAGCTGAGATGCAGGCAACGAGGGCGGAGGTCCGGGCATCCCGTGAGTTGTTGCATGGGGACCTCCGCACACTCATCCTCCAGAACCAGACCTACCACACCCGCATGCTTGCAGCCATGGAGGAGCAGACTAGGGCCTTGCGTGGGCTGCCTCCCATAGTGCAACCACCTCCGGATGCAGCTGCACAGGGTGATAATAGCGACAGCAGTGATACTCCCACAATAGGGTAGCCGTGTGGGCCATGAGCCCATGGAGGTGTTTTATCTTCCCAGGATCCACGCAGGTGGGTTCTGGTGTGCATCCTGTCCTCGGACCTCCTGGGTGGCCTCCCCAACCCCCCCGGGCCCATCAATGGCCATTTTTGTTTGTTTCTTATTTTTATTTTTATTTTGATTTCTTTTATTCCCAATTTTTTTGGGACGATCTGTTGGCTTCCGTGGTTCCTGTGGGCATACGCTGCATTGTGGCTGGGCACATGCAGGCTTGTAATGTATTTGGTTCAGATGCTTGGGTTTGAGTCACACACACCCCTCCTGCTTCCCGTTTCCATGGGCTTGCAAAGGGTGTGCCCAAGTGACAGTGAATTACACAGTGACGTTGGACTCCCATGAGCTGTGTGGCCAGTCTGTAGTCAATACTGTGTATACATTCATAGTGCATATTGCTGTTGTGTTGTACACTGCATGTTGCATTGATGTGTAACTCTTCTTCTGTGTCTACCTCCCAATTTGCAGGTCCCTTCCTCATGTCCACACAAGGACCTCTAGTCTGGAGATGGGGACCATGTTGGCAGCAGTGCACCTACAACTCTACATGGCGACAACACTGCACAGTTGGTAGTGGTGGGAGTGCAGGCATTTCCAGGTGGTGAGACTACTAATATGTAACATTTGTGATGTCATGTTAATGGTACTACGTGCTCAAGTATGTTGTTGGTCCGGCATTGCTGTGAGCATTTCAGGTGTTGCAGGTTTCTAATAGTGCCACTGTACATAGTGAGACTGATGTCATGTTGTGGGGATTACTTTGTTTACCTGCAATTAGCATGACATGGCACGGTGTGTCGTGTGGCGGTGCTGGGGTTGGGTTGGCTGACATGGCACTGTCCTCTTGTTGCATTTTGCAAGTGGGTATTCATTTTAGCTGCTTCAATGTGTAACTTCACAAAACTGCATTGGTGGTGTCTGTGTGGGTAGGGATGCACACATTGTGACACTTCCAGGTGGACAATCTCAGGCTGACATGGTATTCCCGGTTCATTCTCCAGACATTCAGGATCAGTGTCAGGTTGAGTCATCATTGATTGTCAGATGGAATGTGCCAGGGCAGTGTGCACTCCACAGGGGTGTGATTTCTATGTGAAGTAAATAGCCACTAGCTGTGTACGGGCTGCCTCCCCCCGTGCCCTTTCCCCTCCCATGCGCAGCGGCTGTGCATGTAGTTGGGGATGTGGGGCCACCACCATGTCCACGGCCAGGCCCCGGCGTGTTGCAACGTTGTGCAGGACACATGCTGCCACTATGATCCTGCACACTACTGGGGGAGCGTATAACAGCTGCCCGCCAGAACGGTCAAGGGAGCGAAAGCGTGACTTTAGCACTCCGAATGTGCGCTCCACTATGCCCCTGGTTGTAATGTGGGCTGTGTTATATCTTACCTGGGGTGGCGTGGTGGGGTTCCGAATTGGCGTCATCATGTGGGGGCTGAGAGGGTAGGCACTGTCCCCTGTGGAGGTGGTGATTGGTATCATTGGTGGGGTTGTGACCTTGCTCAGTATCCAACATGCATGCATGTGCAGTGGCATACATACTCACCAAGCAGCCATGTATCGCCATGCCGCCCAGCTTCTAGGTCCCGGCTTAGGGTGGACATTCGGTAAATGAAGCTGTCGTGGGTGGAGCCGGGATAGTTGGCATATACTGATGTGATGATTCCCTTGGCATTACATGCTACCTGCACGTTGATGGAATGCCAGTGCTTGCGGTTCCTATAGATGTGCTCAGATGCCCTGGGGGGACGTTGAGCCACATGGGTGCAGTCGATGGCACCTAGCACTTTGGGGAATCGTGCCACAGCGTAAAAATCCAGGGCGGAAGCATGCCTTTCTGCAGGTGTTCTGGGCAGGTATATGTGCCTGCGGACTGATGGGCGTGCAGTGATGATGTTCAAGACCTGGTGTAGGCAGCGTGACTGGGTGGCCTGTGACACCCCACCCACTATGGCACTTGTCCGCTGAAATGATCCAGTGGCTAAGAAGTGCAGTACATTGAGGACCTTCTCCAGGGGGCTGAGTGCTTGGGAGCACAGGGTGGGTGATGTGAGGTCATCCTCCCACTCACTCACCAGGTCCAGTATGATGTGTGGTGGATACCTGTACCTCCCATACACCTGGTCATCAGGTATCCCGAAAAGGCTGGTTCTGGGTGTGAATATTCTGGCCCTGACTATCCTCCTCCTCCTCCTTTGGTAGCCCACTGCCACTGCTGCTAGGAACGGTATGTTCATCCTGCCATCTGAGCATGTTATTTTTAAAGTCCGCAAATTTATGCTTTGCGCGTGTTCTAGGCGAGCGTGTGACCCGCGCACCCCTGGAATACAGTTCCCAGTCCAATAGCGTGTGGAAATTCACACGCACCACGGGATACAGCGTGTGACCCGCGCACCCCTGGAATCCAGTTCCCAGTCCAATAGCGTGTGGAAATTCACACGCACCACGGGATACAGGTTCGCTGACGTACTTGCGTGTGTAAGTGCCCGCGCACCCATTAAATACACGTACATAGGCCAATCGCGTGTACGCGCACTTTTGTCCAATTACACGCGATGACACTCTGACGTGCAGTATCTCCACGTGTGCCCCGTCATCACGTGCTGAGTGGGGAACACCCGTGTGGGTCACGTCACAGACGCGCTTACGCGCTGAGGGACTCTGGTCCAATAGAATCGCGTATGCGTGCTGACGCGCTTACGCGCTAAGGGCCTTTCCTCGGATTTCACGCTGACGTGCAGGATTTTCACGTGCCAAATCACTCCGTATCAAGCTGGCCACGCGAAAACACACGGAAGCCCACGCTCCTGCCCAGAAGGCCGAATTACTGCCCCCCCAGTGCCCGAGCTACCTCCCAAGTGCCATCTGCTGCTGCCTGCCTGCCTGCTGCCACCGTGCCCTGCCATTTGGTGCCTGCACATCAGCCATCTGCAGGGGTCCAGTTGCTGTGTCCACCCCTGCTGGAACTGAAGACTCCCGACTGGGATTACATCGCTCCACAGCCCAGCCCCAGGACCCAGTTGCCCACCCACACCTGCCTCTGGGGTTGCCATGTCGGGCACTTCCACATCTGGCACCAGTGGCAACCCCAGGCCAGAGGGGCAGAGGGGCACCAGCTTCACTGTCACCGAAGTTGGTGTCCTGGTGGAGCATGTCCTGGGGCAGTATGATGCCCTCTTTGGATCGTCCCGCGCCAGCAAGGAAGGACGGCAGAGGATCTGGGCCGACTGTGTGGTTGCCATCAACGCGGAGGGGGTGGCAACCCGCGACGTCCTGAAGATCAAGAAGCGCTGGGAGGACTTGAGGTCCAGGACCCTTGTGAAGGCCCGGCGCCTCGTGGAGGGGGGCCGGGGCCACATGAGTTCCATCCAGATGAGGGTCCTGGAACGCGTACGCCCAGCGCTCCACGCCCAGATCCTTGAGAGGGAGGCCCGTCTGGAGTTGAGCGGTAAGTGTCCCTGCATTACTGTGTGAGACAGGGCATGTTGCGGTGTGCTGGTTCTATGATACTTGCCTGTATGTGTGCCATAGGCCATGTATGCATGTATGTGTGCAGGGACATCATGGTAATGCATGTGCGACCAGTGATGTGTGATGCACATGGTTGTTGCATGTGTTGAAATGCCGCATGGGGAGCCCTATGCAGATTTTGAACATGAGAGCATGTCAGTCTCTGTACCTGGACATGGGTGGGGGTGAGGGATGGGTGCTGATGCCAGGTACATCTATGGTAGCCATGTCTGTGTGCCTGACCTGCGTGTCTGTGACTTTTGCATGCCATGGATGCATGACACATGTGTGTGACAATGCACAGATTCAGTAAAGCAGCCAAATTACCCTTGTATTCGCTGTGTTTGGTGTGTTTGGGGCCAGATGGATGTGACTGAGGTGAAGTGTGTGCATGTGATGGGCATGAGCCATGATGCATGTGAGTTACATATCATTGAATGTTTCAAGAGTCCATTGGACATGCATGGAAATGTCCATGGCATGCACCATGCCTGTTACTGTGTGTGTTTTGCCTGGACTGACCCATGTGTTGTGGAGGGACATGATGGAAGTGTACTTTGACAGTGGTGCTCATCTGCTATTGCTTCCTGTCTAGGGGACCATTGTACAGTGCCCTGATGCTTGTGTTCTTTGTCTCCCTCTACGCAGCGGCTAGTGAAGAAGAGGGCGGAGACGGCGCTGTGGAGCAAGGCGGCGGGGATGCCCTCACGGCTGCAGCGGAAGGGGTGGGTGAGCCCCCACAGGGGCCTGCTACGGTGGGAGACGGTGAGGAGCCATCCAGGTTGGTGGTTTGCACAGAGGAGGAGGAGGCCGCCACTGGGGCACACATGGGGCCTGGTGGGGGCCTCCCTGCTGGTGCAAGTGGTGCAGTCCAGGGCCAGGGGCAGGAGGCAGCACAGGTCACCGTGGAGGGGCCTGTGCATGTCGCTGTCCCTGACCCTATGAGTGCACCACCATGCACCAGCAGGGATGCCCCGTCCCAGGCCTGTCCGCAGGTAGAGGGGATGTCCATGTCACCTGACTCCCCTCCACCTGCGGACGTGGGAACCCCTGGCCGTGCGGAGAAGGTCCTGATTGGGGTCGCGATGCGCACGGCTGTGATTCGTGATGCCGTGCGTGCTTCCCGGGAGGAGCACGCACGTCATCACGAAGTGCACCGTGCCGACGTGGCCCAATTGGGATCGGCCATGTTCGGGGGTTTCCTGTATGTGTTGGCCAATGTGGCGGCCCTCTCCTCCTCTGTGCAGGCTATCCACCAGTCGTTCTCCTTGCCGTCTTCCAGCCCAGATGCCACCAGGGCCCCCTGTGGACCTGCCCCGACCAATGCAGCCAGCTCGGTGGGGATCCCATCCCTGCCACAGTCGGGAGTCAGAGATCCAGCAGGGGTGGACACCAGAGCAACTGGACCCCAGCAGATGGAGGATGTGACGGCATCATCGGGCAGGGCACGTGCACGACGGCGTCGGTGGTTTCCATCAGCCTGGATGCCGTCGTGCTGGCACAGGCAGTTGCGTCGGAGGCAGCAGCAGGCTCAACGTGGGAGGCATCATGGCTCGGGGCCATCAACATCAGGGGTGCAGGCATCGGCCGGAGGGCAGGAGAACCCTGGAATGGGAGTGGCTTCCGTGTGGGAGCGGTTGTGCCAGCGGATAGGTGCGGAGCGGCAGCGGGCAGAGGAGGAACGGCTCACGATGGTCAGGGCGGAGGACTCCATGCGGAGGGCGCTGAAGCGGGCTGAGTGCCTCGAGGGTCTTCGCAGGGAGTTTGAGCTTGACACTGCGTTATCCCTGCGGGACCTCAGGGCCAGGGAACATGCCCGCCTCCAAGCCATTGACCAGGAGTTCGATGATGCCCTGGCCCATGACAACAACCAGTGAGCCGTCCGAATAGCCCGCTGCCTTTGTATATAGTTGTATAGTTAGGGTTAGGTTTCCTTTGTTTTTTTGATTTTTCTTTTGGTTGCGATTGGACAATGCACCACTTTTTTGTATATAGTTCAGTTTTTAGTTAGTAGTCATAGTTAGGTTTAATTTGGTTGGGCTCATGGACCCAGGACGATCTTCTTCATGGTTCTTCATTGGCTTATTTTAATTTTTCAGATTATTTTCTTGGACATTCATCTTGTTTTGTTTGATTTGCTTTGTGTTTTTTCTTATTTCATTTCCATTCTACTTGCTGTTCAATACATATTATTTTTTTAATCTTCAATGTGTCGTATCATCTCATTGCTTTCAGGCATGTCATGTTGGGTGTTTTGTCATTCACTTGCAGCCATTGTGTGTGACAGACATGTGTTCAATTGCATTATTTAAATTGGGGTTGTAACATGTAATTGCCTTTGATATGTGGGTGGGTGTGATAGTTGGTTGGGCCTTTTGGCAGGGGAGGATGGGATTACGGACATGATTGGGGAATGTTGGGACCCAGGTGCTGGGGGGTGGGGGTGGTGGGAGACATGAGTGGGGGCCTGGTGGAGGGTGACCCTGGACTGCTGGGGTGTGGGGGTGGTTGGAGACATGAGTGGGGGCCTGGTGGAGGGTGCCCCTGGTGGCTGGGGGTGGGGGTGGTGGGTGACATGAGTGGGGGCCTGGTGGAGGGTGACCCTGCACTGCTGGGGTGTGGGGGTGGTGGGAGACATGAGTGGGGGGCTGTTGGAGGGTGCCCCTGGTGGCTGGGGTGAGGGGGTGGTGGGAGACATGAGTGTGGGCCTGGTGGAGGGTGCCCCTGCACTGCTGGGATGTGGGGGTGGTGGGTGACATGAGTGGGGGCCTGGTGGAGGGTGCCCCTGCACTGCTGGGGTGTGGGGGTGGTGGGTGACATGAGTGGGGGCCTGGTGGAGGGTGCCCCTGGTGGCTGGGGGGTGGGGGTGGTGGGAGACATGTGTGGGGGCCTGGTGGAGGGTGACCCTGGTGGCTGGGGGGTGGGGGTGGTGGGAGACATGAGTGGGGGCCTGGTGGAGGGTGACCCTGCACTGCTGGGGTGTGGGGGTGGTGGGAGACATGAGTGGGGGCCTGGTGGAGGGTGACCCTGCACTGCTGGGGTGTGGGGGTGGTGGGAGACATGAGTGGGGGCCTGGTGGAGGGTGACCCTGCACTGCTGGGGTGTGGGGGTGGTGGGTGACATGAGTGGGGGCCTGGTGGAGGGTGCCCCTGGTGGCTGGGGGGTGGGGGTGGTGGGAGACATGCGTGGGGGCCTGGTGGAGGGTGACCCTGCACTGCTGGGGTGTGGGGGTGATGGGAGACATGAGTGGGGGCCTGGTGGAGGGTGCCCCTGCACTGCTGGGGTGTGGTGGGTGACATGAGTGGGGGCCTGGTGGAGGGTGACCCTGCACTGCTGGGGTGTGGGGGTGGTGGGAGACATGAGTGGGGGCCTGGTGGAGGGTGGCCCTGCACTGGTGGGGTGTGGGGGTGGTGGGTGACATGAGTGGGGGCCTGGTGGAGGGTGCCCCTGGTGGCTGGGGGTGGGGGTGGTGGGAGACATGAGTGGGGGCCTGGTGGAGGGTGACCCTGCACTGCTGGGGTGTGGGGGTGATGGGAGACATGAGTGGGGGCCTGGTGGAGGGTGCCCCTGCACTGCTGGGGTGTGGGGGTGGTGGGTGACATGAGTGGGGGCCTGGTGGAGGGTGCTCCTGCACTGCTGGGGTGTGGGGGTGGTGGGTGACATGAGTGGGGGCCTGGTGGAGGGTGCCCCTGGTGGCTGGGGGGTGGGGGTGGTGGGAGACATGTGTGGGGGCCTGGTTGAGGGTGACCCTGGTGGCTGGGGGGTGGGGTTGGTGGGAGACATGAGTGGGGGCCTGGTGGAGGGTGACCCTGCACTGCTGGGGTGTGGGGGTGGTGGGAGACATGAGTGGGGGCCTGGTGGAGGGTGACCCTGCACTGCTGGGGTGTGGGGGTGGTGGGAGACATGAGTGGGGGCCTGGTGGAGGGTGACCCTGCACTGCTGGGGTGTGGGGGTGGTGGGTGACATGAGTGGGGGCCTGGTGGAGGGTGCCCCTGGTGGGTGGGGGGTGGGGGTGGTGGGAGACATGAGTGGGGGCCTGGTGGAGGGTGACCCTGGTGGCTGGGGTGTGGGGGTGATGGGAGACATGAGTGGGGGCCTGGTGGAGGCTGCCCCTGCACTGCTGGGGTGTGGGGGTGGTGGGAGACATGAGTGGGGGCCTGGTGGAGGGTGACCCTGCACTGCTGGGGTGTGGGGGTGGTGGGAGACATGAGTGGGGGCCTGGTGGAGGGTGACCCTGCACTGCTGGGGTGTGGGGGTGGTGGGAGACATGAGTGGGGGCCTGGTGGAGGGTGCCCCTGCACTGCTGGGGTGTGGGGGTGGTGGGTGACATGAGTGGGGGCCTGGTGGAGGGTGCCCCTGGTGGCTGGGGGGTGGGGGTGGTGGGAGACATGAGTGGGGGCCTGGTGGAGGGTGACCCTGCACTGCTGGGGTGTGGGGGTGATGGGAGACATGAGTGGGGGCCTGGTGGAGGGTGCCCCTGCACTGCTGGGGTGTGGGGGTGGTGGGTGACATGAGTGGGGGCCTGGTGGAGGGTGCCCCTGCACTGCTGGGGTGTGGGGGTGGTGGGAGACATGAGTGGGGGCCTGGTGGAGGGTGCCCCTGGTGGCTGGGGGGTGGGGGTGGTGGGAGACATGAGTGGGGGCCTGGTGGAGGGTGACCCTGGTGGCTGGGGGGTGGGGGTGGTGGGAGACATGAGTGGGGGCCTGGTGGAGGGTGACCCTGCACTGCTGGGGTGTGGGGGTGATGGGAGACATGAGTGGGGGCCTGGTGGAGGGTGCCGCTGGGGGGTGGGGGTGGTGGGAGACATGAGTGGGGGCCTGGTGGAGGGTGCCCCTGCACTGCTGGGGTGTGGGGGTGATGGGAGACATGAGTGGGGGCCTGGGGGAGGGTGCCCCTGGTGGCTGGGGGGTGGGGGTGGTGGGAGACATGAGTGGGGGCCTGGTGGAGGGTGACCCTGGTGGCTGGGGGGTGGGGGTGGTGGGAGACATGAGTTGGACATGGGTGGGGGCCTGCTGGCAGGTGCCCCACAGTGCTGGGGGTGGGGGTGGTGGGGGACATGAGTTGGACATGGGTGGGGGCCTGCTGGCAGGTGCCCCACAGTGCTGGGGGGTGGGGGTGCAAGGGGACATGAGTTGGTGGTCATTAGTTCAAGGAGACATGTGCCTTTGCTGGGGGGCATGCCCATGGTGGATGGGCTGCCTGCGGGACATGACCAGGGATGCAGGGTAGTCCCCTGTGGTGTGGGCTGCCTGCAGGGGCCGTGGAGGGTGTACAGGGTACACCTGGGAGGACCCACACTGTCAAATCACATGTGGAACTTCCCGCGCACCCCTGATATACTCGCGCCCAGGCTATTCGCGTGTGGAACTTCCCGCGCACCCCTGAAATACACGCGCCCCCAGGCTATTCGCGTGTGGAACTTCCCGCGCACCCCTGAAATACACGCGCCCAGGCTATTCGCGTGTGGAACTTCCCGCGCACCCCTGAAATACACGCGCGCCCAGGCTATTCGCGTGTGGAACTTCCCGAGCACCCCTGAAATACACGCGCCCAGGCTATTCGCGTGTGGAACTTCCCGCGCACCCCTGAAATACACGCGCCCAGGCTATTCGCGTGTGGAACTTCCCGCGCACCCCTAAAATACACTCGCCCAGGCTATTCGCGTGTGGAACTTCCCGCGCACCCCTGAAATACACGCCCCCAGGCTATTCGCGTGTGGAACTTCCCGCGCACCCCTGGAATACGCGCGCCCCCAGGCTATTCGCATGTGGAACTTCCCGCGCACCCCTGGAATACACGCGCCCCCAGGCTATTCGCGTGTGGAACTTCCCGCGCACCCCTGAAATACACGCGCCCAGGCTATTCGCGTGTGGAACTTCCCGCGCACCCCTGAAATACACGCGCCCAGGCTATTCGCGTGTGGAACTTCCCGCGCACCCCTGAAATACACGCACCCAGGCTATTCGCGTGTGGAACTTCCCGCGCACCCCTGAAATACACGCGCCCAGGCTATTCGCGTGTGGAACTTCCCGCGCACCCCTGAAATACACGCGCCCAGGCTATTCGCGTGTGGAACTTCCCGCGCACCCCTGAAATACACGCGCCCAGGCTATTCGCGTGTGGAACTTCCCGCGCACCCCTGGAATACACGCGCCCCCAGGCTATTCGCGTGTGGAACTTCCCGCGCACCAGGCTATTCGCGTGTGGAACTTCCCGCGCACCCCTGGAATACACGCGCCCCCAGGCTATTCGCGTGTGGAACTTCCCGCGCACCCCTGAAATACACGCGCCCAGCCTATTCGCGTGTGGAACTTCCCGCGCACCCCTGATATACACGTAGCACGCTCCCCCAGGCCCGATCGCGTGTGAAACTTCACGCGAACCCCTGATATACACGTAGCACGCTCCCCCAGGCCCGATCGCGTGAGGAACTTCACGCGAACCCCTGTAATACACGTAGCCCGCTCCCCCAGACCCGATCGCGTGTGAAACTTCACGCGAACCCCTGAAATACACGTAGCCCGCTCCCCCAGGCCCGATCGCGTGAATAACTTCACGCGAACCCCTGTGATGCACGTACCCTGCTGAAATCGCGTGTTAGACTTCCCGCGCACCCCGGTATACACGCACACGTATTTTTTGTCAGCGGGTGTCCGTGTTTGTGGGTACCCCTTTGCACGTCATTTTTCCTGGAGGGACACAGTATGGGACATTCATCATGGCAGTATATAGGTGCTATTTGTTGGCGCACCTTTTGGCGCACATTTCTTACATCCGCAGAGACGCTACCGCCTGCTTTCTTGTGGCGGTCGTGTTTGTGCCTGTGCGCTGGTTTGAGCGTGCGCTTTTTTGCCCTATTCTATTCCATGAATACGTGTTGTAGGCGAGCGTGTGGGCGTTCCGCGCTCTTGTGCCCTGTACTTCCCCCGTGACGCCCACGTTTTGGCAAGTTGTTCCCCATTCCGAGTGTTACGCCCGTGTTCCGCCTACTTTTGTTGCGTGCGCCGCGCTATGTGCGAATTTCGCTGTGGCCTGTGCGATTTTCGCTGTGACCTGGCGCACGCTGTTAGATGGCCTGTGCGCCAACGTGCGCCGCGCACTTTTTTATCGCACATCCGCTGGTTTTCTCGCGCACGGCCTTCCATGAATCGACGTGCGCTGCTTTTCGTGCGATTTTCGCAATTGCACTGCGATTTTCGCTATTCCACTGCGATTCGCACGTTTTTGCCCACTTGCGCCGCGCTAATTATTCCATGAATCGGCCTGTAAATGTTTCTTTGCTTATGTTTAATTTGAACACAGGAATAGTCTCAAAGTCAGGAAAAATGCTGCAGATTTCTGGATATTAAGCACTTAACAATCTAATAAGTTGGGATCATAAATGTTTCACACATTATGTTTCAAATAGAACCAAAAAGGTGGAAATTATAGAACTATATATAAAAGGAGGGCAGACTCAAGAAGTGAACTCTCGCCTTCACAGGGTCTCAGAAATGGAACAGCACCCTTATGCATCAAATATCCACTGCCAGTCTTTGGGATATGTATGGTAAGGACTGGGAAGTGATGGAGGTTAACTGGGGCGGGGCACTCCCTTCGCTTTGTAGAGCACCCCATTTTCTGCCCTTTTCATACTCACATGTGCACGTGCTTCCGATCCGCAATGAGCAGTATGGCATAGCACAGGGCCACATCACCGACCAAGAGAGCCGTGTACCTGCAGGAGAGAGAGCGAGAAGGTGGAAAGGAGGCAGCGTTAACAAAGTAGGGTAGCACAGTGAGTCATCGCATCTGCTGCAAAGATAGAAGTACAATCTACAGGCCACAGATTTGAATCCTAGCACCGGCCTGTTGTAAATCACATGATTTGCATATGGCCAGTGTCCTCCTCCATGCAGTGGAGGAGACAGGTTTTTGTGCCAGAAGGTGTAGGGCTCTTCTTGGGGCACCGGTCAATACTGATGCTCCACTCTGCCTGTGGCGGGACAGGGAATGTGGGGATATAAAAGATGCCCCATGCATAGCTAGCACCATCAGCCACTCGCCTAGCTGCATCCCTGCTTCTATTCCCCAAGTTTTCCTAGGAAGGGAAAAGCGTGGCGATATAGCTCAGTAGGTGAGATGCACCAGGCATAGCAAGCACCTAGCTGCATCCGTGAGGATATAGCTCACTGGGTGAGATGCCCCAGGCATAGCTAGCACCATCAGCCACTCGCCTAGCTGCATCCCTGCTTCTATTCCCCCCAGTTTCCTAGAAAGGGAAAAGCGTGTGGCTATAGCTCAGTAGGTGAGATGGCCCAGGCATATCAAGGACCAACAGTCACTCGCCTAGCTGCATCCCTGCTTCTATTCCCCAAGGCTTCCTAGAAAGAGAAACACATGGGGATATAGCTCAGTAGGTGATATGGCTCAGGAATATAAAGCAGCATCAGCAACTCGCCTAGCTGCATCCCTGCTTCTATTCCCCAAGGTTTCCTAGAAAGGGAAAAGCATGGGGATATAGCTCAGTAGGTGAGATGCCCCAGGCATAGCAAGAAAAACCAGCCACTCGCCTAGCTGCATCCCTGCTTCTATTCCCCAATGTTTCCTAGAAAGGGAAAAGCGTGGGGATATAGCTCAGTAGGTGAGATGTCCCAGGCATCGCAAGCACCATCAGCCACTCGCCTAGCTGCATCCCTGCTTCTATTCCCCAAGGTTTCCTAGAAAGGAAAATGCAGGGGGATATAGCTCAGTAGGTGAGATGGCCCAGGAATATAAAGCAGCATCAGCCACTCGCCTAGCTGCATCCCTGCTTCTATTCCCCAAGGTTTCCTAGAAAGGAAACGCATGGGGATATAGCTCAGTAGGTGAGATGGCCCAGGAATATAAAGCAGCATCAGCCACTCGCCTAGCTGCATCCCTGCTTCTATTCCCCAAGGTTTCCTAGAAACGGAAAAGCATAGGGATATAGCTCAGTAGGTGAGATGCCCCAGGCATAGCAAGAACCACAAGCCACTCGCCTAGCTGCATCCCTGCTTCTATTCCCCAATCTTTCCTAGAAAGGGAAAAGCGTGGGGATATAGCTCAGTAGGTGAGATGCCCAGGCATAGCAAGCACCATCAGCCACTCGCCTAGCTGCATCCCTGCTTCTATTCCACAAGGTTTCCTAGAAAGGGAAAGCGTGGGGATATAGCTCAGTAGGTGGGATGCCCCAGGCATAGCAAGCACATAGCTGCATCTCTGCTTCTATTCCCCACGGTTTCCTAGGAAGGGAAACGTGTGGTGATATAGCTCAGTAGGTGAGATGCCCCAGGCATAGCAAGCACCATCAGCCACTCGCCTAGCCTCATCCCTGCTTCTATTCCCCCATGTTTCCTAGGAAGGGAAAGCGTGGTGATATAGCTCAGTAGGTGAGATGCCCCAGGCATAGCAAGCACATAGCTGCATCTCTGCTTCTATTCCCCACGTTTTCCTAGGAAGGGAAACGCGTGGGGATATAGCTCAGTAGGTGAGATACCCCAGGCATAGCAAGCACCATCAGCCACTCGCCTAGCTGCATCCCTGCTTCTATTCCCCAAGGTTTCCTAGAAAGGGAAAGCATGGGGATATAGCTCAGATGCCCCAAGCATAGGAAGCACATAGCTGCATCCTTGCTTCTATTCCCCACGGTTTCCTAGGAAGGGAAAAGCGTGGTGATATAGCTCAATGGGCGACATGCCCCAGGCATAGCAAGCCCCATCAGCCACTCACCTAGGTTCATCCCTGCTTCTATTCCCCAAGGTTTCCTAGAAAGGGAAAGCATGGTGATATAGCTCAGTAGGTGAGATGCCCCAGGCATAGCAAGCACATAGCTGCATCCCTGCTTCTCTTCCCCATGGTTTCCTAGGAAGGGAAAAGCGTGGTGATATATCTCAGTATGTGAGATGCCCCAGGCATAGCAAGCATCATCAGCCACTCGCCTAGCTGTATCCCTGCTTCTATTCCACGAGGTTTCGTAGGAATGGAAACGCGTGGTGATATAGCTCAGTAGGTGAGATGCCCCAGGCATAGCAAGCACTATCAGCCACTCGCCTAGCTGCATCCCTGCTTCTATTCCCCAAGGTTTCCTAGAAAGGGAAAGCGTGGGGATATAGCTCAGTAGGTGAGATGCCCCAGGCATAGCAAGCACATAGCTGCATCTCTGCTTCTATTCCCCACTGTTTTCTAGGAAGGGAAAAGCGTGGTGATATAGCTCAGTAGGTGAGATGCCCTAGGCATAGCAAGCACCATCAGCCACTCGCCTAGCTGCATCCCTGCTTCCTATTCCCCCATGTTTCCTAGGAAGGTAAAGCGTGGTGATATAGCTCAATGGGTGAGATGCCCCAGGCATAGCAACCCCCATCAGCCACTCACCTAGGTGCATCCCTGCTTCTATTCCCCAAGGTTTCCTAGAAAGGGAAAGCGTGGTGATATAGCTCAGTAGGTGAGATGCCCCAGGCATAGCAAGCACATAGCTGCATCCCTGCTTCTATTCCCCATGGTTTCCTAGGAAGGGAAAAGCGTGGTGATATAGCTCAGTAGGTGAGATGCCCCAGGCATAGCAAGCATCATCCTCGAAAATATTGACAGCACGGGGTGTCAAACAAGGCTGTATTTTGGCAGCCACCATTTTTAACTTGTTTATCGACATCAACTCAGATGATCCGAAATTAGGGCCACATCAAATTGCATGGATTTTATATGTGGATGATCTTATTTTAATTTCCAAAACTCCATCTGGTTTACAACGGTTAATAAAAGGACTTTCACATTACGTTCAAGAAAATCACATGTCAATTAACTTAACCAAAACTCAGATTATGCAATGTGGTAATAGAAAATGTACATCTGGACCTTTCAGGAAGAGCTCATTTGTATCACCCCACAATATAAATACTTAGGAGTGATTATTAACAATTTGAGGCTTGACCTTCCTTATGTTCTGGACATAAAACAAAAATTGCAAACGCTAACTTGCCAAGCTAAAGTCCTCTTATACAAATATGGCAAATACACATGCTCCCCGGTCCTCTTGCATTTTACCAATTCTCACGTATTGTTCTGAAACAAAACATCCAAGGGAACGTGTGTTTTGGGATCGATTAGAGGGCACATTTTGGCGTGTAGTGTTCAAGCTACCAAATTCAACTCCTGGGCCCTTGATACAATATGAGTTAGGAGCACTTTCTATGTTTGTGTTTTATGCTTGGAAATTATGTTCGTTAATGAGTACATTTTTGTTGTTCATAAATTGTATCGACTTATCTCACATATTGGCCATTTATATGTTGAAATCTACCCATCCTTTTCCAACTAAGTGGAGACATTTTGTTGCTAATCTGTTAGTAGATGCTGATATAACAATCGACTTGCTAATAACAAATCCTAATCGTGCTCAGAAGAAACTATATCAGCACAATTGGATTTGTACCTTAGATCAATGCTCACATTACAAAGACTATAGCAACCAACTTTTTGGATCGAAAAAAATGAGAACTACAGCATCTTACTTAAATTTCCTTCATCTCACTTTAGAAATCATTACCTCAGGTTTAGACTCAACCTATGGCCCACTAAAGAATTCTTATGTAGGAGAGGACAACTAAAGAAACAGCAGAATATTTGCCGGTTTTGCCAACTGCCAGATTGTGAGGAAAATCTAAAACATTTAATAGTTGCTTGCTCCTCATTGAAGGAGCTACGCTGTAAATACTTTAAAAGAGTATATGAGAATTATAACCTGCTAACTATAGATGTACTCTGGCATAGAATATTTTCTTCTCCTCTGCAAGCTGTCTGTATAGCTACTGTGCAATTTATCTTAGAATTAAATCTAGAGACAACTGAACCCACAGACTAACGAGATCTAAATCGATCCAATAACTAACATGTTCTCCACCATATGTTCCAAAGTGTGGGTTATGCACGTGCCGAAACGCTGTTAGAATTTAGAGACAGAAATTGCATAGGACCTGTATATATATGAATTATGTTTGATTTTTTATGATCTCTAAGACGTTATAGACTCCAAAATATAAACATTTCCAAGTTGTTTTCTTTTGTGTAATTTGATGTATTGAAACGTTGAAATGTCTGATGTAATATTTATAATATGTATTTTTCTATTTGCTGTTGATTATGTGTGATATTGAAAGGTTGAAGTATCAACCAAACAATTAAATCATTTCTTTTTTTTAAAAAAAGCAAGCTTCATCAGCCCCTCGCCTAGCTGTATCCCTGCTTCTATTCCCCAATGTTTCCTAGGAAGGAAAAGCGTGGTGATATAGCTCAGTAGGTGAATCACATAGTGCTATGATCTGGGTGTAAGCTTCAAGTTGGAGGCTTTCATCCAATCAATGCAGCCTTCATTTTTTATCTTTCACAGGTCAATAACATTAGTTGTATATTAATAATATATAGGCCAAAAGGCTGCTCTGTTGCCAGCGTATTGTAGAAAAATGCTCCGGGTTAATAGAATTAGAACACGTAGTACTTACCACCCAAAGCAGAACATGCAAATGTAGAGGCCCAGCAGCGTGGCCATGGCGTGCCTGATGAGAGGGCTAGTGTGCGCAGGGTGCAGGTACCGCCGGAAGAGGAAGGCAGCGGCGAGCGCGCTGAACTGAGAGACCAGGAAATCCTTCTGTTGAGCAACACCACAGAGACACGGCCAAAAAAGGAAGCAAAAATTACTCGAAGGGTTAACAGAGCGATTATAAAAACAAACACTGCTGCTGCCTTACTCCTCACTCACCCCCTACTTTATGTGGGCAAGCAGAATGCTGATATCACCAATGCTGCTCCCTTACTCCTCCCTCAACCTCCCTACTTTATGTGGCCACGCAAGAATGCTGTTATAACCAACGCTGCTGCCTTACTCATCCCTCACCTCCCCCCTACTTTATGTGGGCACGCAGCATGTTGTTGTAAAGATACTGGAGGGGGGGTCTGTACTTCCGCTCTCTATATGGTAGAGGAGAGGCACAGAGGACCCCAGCCAAGATTCTCTATAAGGTAGCAATGGACGAGCAATGAAGGCATAGCTTCTCAGGAGGTGATGCAGGCTGGTTCTTAAGTACAGTGTAGTCCCCTAGCCCCCACAAAGGAATGTCCACACACTGTATTACTGAAAACACAGTGTTTATATAATTAATATTCAAAGGTATGTACACTATCACAATAACGCACTTTGTACTCAGAAATCAACAATGATAAATATATACAATTCCAAAGTGGTACCACCAATATTATCAGATCTCTTTGAAGTGCATCAACTATACGGTCAGAATGTCACACAGATCAATAACAAGGAAACCAGCAATGGAGATAGGAAGGAAAGCAAGATGGTTCACAGAATTGGCAGACTACTGGTCCAGCTACCTAGACACAGTTCTGTGTGGAGATCCCCCCACCTGGGCAACCTGTAAAATAAAGATATAGCACAAGCCCAGTCCATATATTGCCCAATAGTCTTGTTCTCTCCTATAATGTTTTCACCCCCCCAATGTACCTGGTGGAGTAGAGTTCTTCGAAGAAGCGTCGACGGATCCTTCTTGAGTGACTCCCTTTAAAGCAGGAGCCACGGATCGTCGAGAGGCGTCGAAGAAGGTGAACTTGGCGTCGACGACGTCAATGAGAAGTTCGTGGATGCCGAGACCACGGCATCGATCCAGGCAGTGCTCGTCGGCGACGTCCTGCGAGGATGAGGTGTGCAGGGCACCTCGGCAATTGATTGTTCAGGACCGCAAAGAGTTTCTGAAGAACTGTGGCCCAGCAAGGGCGTCGAGGCATCGAAGTCTTTGTGGCCTTCAGGTGGCGGGGAAACCCACCGGCGGATTCTCCTCGGCGCGTCGGGGGCCTTGACTTTCTCTGGCAGGACAAAGCGGTCGATGTTGCGGACAAGAGAGTCCTTCGATTCAAATGTTCTTAGGCAAAGGAGCGGGCGGCTCTGGTCGTCGGCGGCACGGCGTCAAGCGGTCCCCTCTTCTGGGGCAACACGACTTCGACGTGCCTCCAGCGGTTACACAAACCTGCGAACCCTGGTCGACGGCAATTAACTTCGACAGCGGCGAAGTCTGGGTGCTTCACTTTGTTCTCCTCAGTGGTCCCCGTCTTCGGTCGGCAGCCTTTTGAGGGTCTGACTTCAAGGGAGCTTCGGCGAAAGTTAGCGGTGCTCGATGGTCCCTCGGAGCACGGGAAGAGGCCGCCTTACCAGGTCCTCTCTTGGATCAGTCTTCGACGAGTTTGGCAGCTTTCAGATCGGGTCAAAGCAAATGCTACAGCAAGTCTTCTTCTTCCAGCTGGGCGTCGAGGATCAGCAGTTCCAGTTACTCTTCAAGTGTGGACACAACTTCTGAACAATTTCCAGTGGTGAGAGGTCCCCAGATATACTATTCTGTCTCTCATCCACACTGCTGGGTCACACTCAGCAGCCAATCATACAGAAGGGCATTCATGCAGTCAGTCAGCCAATCAGGCACACAGTGCATTCAGGCCATCCTCCTCCCTCTCAGACACTCACAACAAGGAATGTGGATTGGGACAAGTACCCAGCCATTCAACACTACACACTGCATTCAGGCCAGTTTCGGGCAGGGCTGTCTCAGTCTTTGTCTCTCATACCAGAAACCAGACAGCGACAACAAGAAGTGTATATTGGTCACACACTCCATTCACCCAGGTCCCACCCACAGGGTGTACCCACAACATACAGTCACTGGGAAGGCTCCAGCCAGTCTGGACTGAACTTCACAACAACACCATATATGGAACTTCCACCCAACAGCCATTCAGGGGAAGGGACAGAGTCAGGGCTTCCCAGGACTTTGGGAAAACAAGGTAACAGGCAATAGTAAGCAAGAGGCCACAGGGAGCATCTTGTTTTCCATCAGGAATCAACTGATTCCAATGGCAGGGCCTGGGTATCCCAAAATGGAGGATACTCAGAGCGCCTGTCAATTCGGCATGGAGTTTCCACCAGCCAATACCCTGCTCTGTGGGCCACCCACAGGTGCCCAAAAACATACACTAGGGGCAGAGGGTTGTACCCCCACCCATGGGTGCCATAAGGGTATCCCATGGGTCTGTACACCAAACCAAAAACAGGAGGAGCTGCACCACCAGGAAGAAAACAATACAGAACACATATGAAAAAGGACTACAAGACAAGGACAGGGAGGTCCTGTCCCTCCAATGCATTTCCAGCATCACAGTTGTTATAACCAACGCTGCTGCCTTACTCTTCCCTCACCTCTCCCTATATTATGTGGGCAAAGAGCATGCTTGTATCACCAATGCTGCTGCCTTGCTCCACCCTCAACTCTCCTAGTTTATGTGGGCATGCAGCATGTTGTAATAACCAACGCTGCTGCCTTACTCCTCCCTCACCTCCCCCCTACATTATGTGGGCAAGCAGCATGCTTGTATCACCAATGTTGCTGCCTTACTCCTCCCAAGCAGCATGATGGTATCACCAATGTTGCTGCCTTGCTCCTCCCTCACCCCCTATTTTATGTGGACAGGTAGCATGTTGATATCAGCAATGCTGCTACCTTACTTCTCCCTCAACCCCCCTACTTTATGTCGGCAAGCAGCATGCTGATATCACCAATGCTGCTGCCTTACTACTCCCTCAAACCCCCTACCTTATGTGGGCAAGCGTCATGCTGGTATCACCAATGGTGCTGCCTTACTCCTCCCTCAGCCCCCCTACCATATGTGGGCAAGCAAGGCTGCTGCCTTACTCCTCTCTCACCCCCCTACTTTATGTGGGCAAGCAGCATGCTGATATCACCAATGCTGCTGCATTGCTCCTCCATCAATCCCCCCTGCCTTATGTGGGCAAACAGCATGCTGGTATCACCAATGCTGCTGCCTTACTCCTCCCTCACCACCCTACTTTATGTGGGCAAGCAGCGTGTTGATATCACCAATGCTACTACCTTACTCCTTCCACAACCCCACTACATTATGTGGGCAAGAAGCATGCTAATATCACCAATGCTGCTCCCTTACTCCTCCCTCAAACCCCCTGCGTAATGTGGGAAAGCAGCATGCTGGTATCACGAATGCTGCTGCCGTACTCCTCCCTCACCCCCCCTACTTTATGTGGGCAAGCAGCATGCTGGTATCACCAATGCTGCTGCCTTACTCCTCCCTCAACCCCCCCTACTTTATGTGGGCAAGCAGCGTGCTGATATCACCAATGCTGCTGCCTTATTCCTCCTCAAGCCCTACTTTATATGGGTAAACAGCATGCTGGTATCACTAATGCTGCTGCCTTACTCCTCCCTCACCCCCTAATTTATTTGGGCAGGCAGCATGCTGATTTAACCAGTGCTGCTGCCTTACTTCTCCCTCAACCCCTACTTCATGTGTGCAAGCAGTGTGCTGATATTACTAATGCTGCTGCCTTACACCTCCCTCACCCCTTACTTTATGTGGGCAAGCAGCATGCTGATATTACCAGTGCTGCTGCCTTACTTCTCCCTCAACCCCTACTTTATGTGTGCAAGCAGCATGATGATATCACTGATGCTGCTGCCTTACTCCTCCCTCAACCCCCTACTTTATGTGAGCAAGCAGCATGCTGTTATCACCAACGCTGCTGCCTTACTCCCCCTTCGCCCCCTGCCCCTACTTTATGTGGGCAAGCAGCATGCTGGTATCACCAATGCTGTTGGTGTCTCCCCTTGCATGTTTCTCTATATTGGCCCATAACATTGCAAGCCACTCTACATTGTCTTTCCCTCTGCTGGTCCCTTTCTCCAACATTCTTTGCATGCCTGATACTTTTCTGCTCACTGGAGAGCTTTGAAAAGGCCTAAAGGTGGTGAAAGAACTGTGCGAGCAATCAGCATATCATGACAATTCATTGTGCACCAGGGGGAGGAGGGGCGTCCACTTCCGCCGAAAACCACATCCCAAGTTTAGGAAGTTTATTTGTGACAGCCCCACCTAAGTCCATAGGCTTTCCCATCTAAAGTTATCTGAATGTACTAAGATCACCCCCACCCTCCAGCATTGGGCTGGGTGCGTGTATTGGTACTCAATGTATAGTCCTTGGATGGATCCAGTTATCCCTGATGTGTTGTAAACTCGCCGAGTGTAGATTTGTGTCAGAGGCGAGAGCTTACCCAAGGAGCTGTACATCTGGTTATGCTCTAAAATCCTGCCCAGCCGATGCCTCCTAAGAGATATTTTCCATGGTATGCAGAGAATATGCGGATAGCCAGGACATGACCTCTCTACCTGTCACCTGCAGAGGGGTACATCCTATCACCCATGATCTTCATCCTCTAAATGAACCCTCTTCATCATCCATCACATCAACATTCCCCTCCACCCAAAAACCGAGACAATACGCAGGTCTACCCATAAATATCAACCAGGGGTACTTTGAATGTGAATAATGTTCCTGCAAGCTTGCTACATTTCAAATCTGAGGAAATGGTTTGAGCAGAGCAACCCTGGCTCCAGTTGGCTCATTCAAAGAAGGCCAGAACGCTGGTCGGGGAGACGGGGAATGGCCTCAGGTCCTGGCTCGGGTGAGCTCTAAGTGACAGGTTAAACTCCTTTTTTGTTTGCGGAATTGTATTGAGGAAGAGGTCAGGACAGGGTGCTTAACCCAACGTCATAAGATTTGCACTCTCTTTCCTCCACTAACCCATACTAAAACTCTCCATACTCCTGCAAAACAACCCCATGCATAACAACTTTGGCATGCACACAAGACAACCATAACCCCCCTCCCCCTCACATGCCACTCACTGACACCAAACAGCAGAACTCTACATCTCCTTAAATAACTCACAATCCCAATATGGCCAATGCATCCTTATGTCACAAGGCACACACAGCTTCCCATATGGACGCAAATGCCTTGCACGCCCACCGCGCAGACTATTCAAAAGCAAAGTCACACACAGTGAATGTTATTGTCTAACTGAAACTACCAACACCATAGCAAACGTATTCACACACTCCCTCTCTACTCCCAGTAACAAAGCAACCCCTTTCTTATTTTCAGATCCACCAGGACACCTGGGAACCATGCAAATGGCTGTGGTAAGCTGTATAAATCCCACTAACATAACATATGGGGTGAGGAGATGAGGGTCAGAATGAAGAATAATCAGAGAGGAAACACAATTGGGATGAGTGTGAGGGTATATAGTGTGAGGAGATGAGGGTCTGAATGAAGAAAAATCAGAGAGGAAACACAATTGGGAAGAGTGTGAGGGTATACTTGAAACACTTGTGTATAGGCGCGTTATAAATACCATATCATATCATAATCATATCATATCATATATCATATCATATCATATATGGCTGTTGGAGTAGTCATGCGCATCTCTTAAATGTGATGAGGTACTGGTAAGCATGAGTATAGGACTCAGGAGAGTAGAGCTCGGTTTAGAGCATTTTCGTTGTGATGGCAACATCCAGACCCAACGAAGTATGGTACTACATGTAGTTAGTTGGCGAGTGGTTGCATGATGGCCATGAGATGTGCCCAAGCGGGCACTAGTAGTGTGGAGTGCAGATTAATGAAATGTTTGCACCGTAATCTCAGATTATACTGGCTCACTCGTTTATAGAGGTGAAATGCTGGTACTCAGTACTGACACAAATGCCAATTGCCAGTACTGACAGCACAAGAGCAATGTCCCCTTTAAAGCACATGTGTCCCAGTTTTCCTTTTTTTACTGTGAAATATAGATATATGTATAGACATAAACAACTTGGCTCTTATACTGTATATGATAACAGCAAAGGTGTGTTCAAAGACAGGCAGCAGAACCAATGCTGCAACCTGCCAATGACGAACAAGCTTGCTGAAGTGTGTTAACTTTCTTAGCGAATCATCTTTGGTAATGGAGGCAACCATAGCAGCTCGCGAAACCTATTTCTGGCCATATGGGCACTGGGATTAACTTCTATTGTGGCCGTTTATAGGCTGGTGCCATCTTCTGTTCCTGGGCAGGCTTTTCTATGACTGGACAGCTGGAGATCCTGTAAGTTTTAAAGTAGTACTAAAAAAATAAAAATAAATGAATCCAAAAGAATACGAGTGTATTCCTTTTTTATCAAAATCAAGTAGACATGATGACAGATAATAGGTATAAAATAATAATAGGGAAAAATACAGGAACTTAAATACTGTCAAACCAAAATGTGAATGGCCATCGCGTAGCACTGCCTTTGAAGGATCGGAAGGCTCACATTGGCTACATTCTCCGGTACACGAACACAAAAGATGTGTCAACAGGTACAACCAGTGCAACATATTGTCTGATCTGTTTGGCTAGCCACCGTGCAATGTAATAGCTACACGAATAATCTATTGGATGCAGACAGTGGCTCGCTAGATGCATTGTTAACAACGATTTTCCACGTGCAATAAGTGTATCCCTTTGCACACACTTGGCATGGTAAAGAATGAACACCCCACTGTATGCACGTGCAACGCTATGGCGACGTGTGGCACTTCTCGCGAGAACTGCAAGAGACTGATGTCACTCCCGACGTCCTGGTGCAAGGCTAGTGTGTAGCAGATGCAGTTGTGCGCATGTCAGCACAGCAGCGCATGCACAGATTCCACGCCCTATCGTGACATTCCACCGCAGGGTTCCAATTACCCACCCTAACTAGAACTGGAAGAGAAGGAACGGCCAATGGAATGTATCGCAGATGAGTGACCATCTACGTGTGAATGGCATGTGAATGGCGTGCATGAATTTAAACGTCATGAGCTTGTGTGTGCACGCCAGGCCCTCAAGCGTACCATGTTTGGTGGTGGCACACATGCCCGAGCTTTCTGGATGGCGAGGGGCTTGAGGCCGAAGACTACGACCATCACTCGTGGCAGTGTAATTATCTCGAATGATAAGCACCCATCTCAAAGTGTAAGAGGCAGCGTGCACGCGGCTATACAATGTATTTGGGTTTCTTGATTTACCGCGTTTTCCATTTAGAAAATCTTTAATTTTTTTTGTTGCTACAAAATGTCATGCGATTTGTTTTCTGTGGAGTTTTCAAATATGTTGAAGGAAATGATGTCAAGAGAGTAACTTTGCAGTGAGATTTTTCTACAGAAGATTAAGCAACTATTGCCCACTAAGGCACGTTTCAGACTATTGCTGGTCAGAGCGTTCAGAAGAAAATGAATTAGGGGAAGCCACAAAGAGAAGATTGCTGGGCCCTAATGGGTGATTACAGCCACAGATCAAAGTGGTCAGGAACTAAAGGGCACGACATTCCCTTACTTTTCATGGTAACCCGTCATCGTTTCCTTACTTTATGCGACCCAGAATAGCGTTCCAGGACGGCAACTTAAAAAAAATACATGCCTACTGGGGGCTTGAACCAGAGCCAGTGCTTTACGTTACTCTCACATTTCTACAGCGCAGACCAATTATTACCCGTAGGCTTAAGGGCGCTACATGTAACAAGACGTACAGACAGTTGGGAGGAAA
This sequence comes from Ambystoma mexicanum, assembly GCF_040938575.1. NCBI lineage: Eukaryota > Metazoa > Chordata > Amphibia > Caudata > Ambystomatidae > Ambystoma > Ambystoma mexicanum. The sequence continues at coordinate 249,179,819 of NC_090934.1, read as the reverse complement.
ACAGGGTTTAATGTCCCTATGGGATGATTTTTAAAGGCACATCCACTGACTTTAGAAGAACAGAAAAGTTTTCAGTTTCTTTTTGAATGTCTTTGTTGCTTGAATTTCTCTTATATCCAGAGGAAGTTTATGCCAGGCCAATGGGGCAGCACTACTGAAAGCTCCCTTGAGGGTTTTGTTGGTTTTGCAGTTGTGCGTTTTTAGCTGTGCCATGTTGCTGGATCTGAGTTGTCTCTGATTTTTCTTTTCCACAGTAAAGTCCTTCAGATAATCTGGCATGAAGCCCAGGGTACATTTGTGAGTGATCAACCGCATCCGGAAGGTGATTCTTGCTTTGCCAGGAAACAATTGTAGACTACGTCTAGCCTCTGATACGTGATCCCTCCATTTCAGTTTTTTAATAACCCTCACTGCCCTGTTTTGAATGACCTGCAGACGATTGATCTCACATTGAGAGATGCCAACTAGGAGGCTGCAGCAGTAATTGATTTTTGCGCCTATTATAGCTTTAGCAATCGCCTTTGAGTGATAAATGATCGTAGGTGTGTACGTAATTTTATGTAGTAGGTTGACGCCGAAACCAGACTACTCACTTGAGCTTTCATATTTAGATTTTTATCCAGTGTTATTCCTAGTGTTTTTACTTTTCTCCGTACGTCTAACTTGTGATTTGCTATAGTGAAGCTACTAAACAAAGGGCTCAGCTTTGCTAGTTTCTTTTCCGAACCAACCACCATAAGTTCCGTATTTTCACTGTTAAGCGCTAAATGATTTTGAACCATCCAATTCTGTATAATGTCATAAGTGCTGTTAATGCGTGCATCGTCATAGCTATGTGAGCCTGCTAACGGGATGACACATTGCGTGTCATCGGCATAGTTTGTGAATATAATATTGTGTTGCGCAAGGAGGTAAAAAAATGGAGCCATGAATATATTGTAAAGGGTGGGCGAAACGCATGCCCCTTGTGGTACGCCAAATGTTAGAGTGACTGGTTTAGCTTCAGCTTCTCCGCTTGCCACCCTGCATTGTCTCCCACTCAGAAATGATACCATCCACAACTACGGCACCCCGTTCCAAAATGGCATGCACAAAAAACAGGTTTTTGAATACAAACAAGTGACGCATATCGTCACGGGATTTGCTTATCTTAACTTCCGGGTAAGATTTGGCAGTGTTTACAACACTAGCACACGGCAATCGCACGCGTATTATTTCGTTTTTGAGAACGCAACATCCCTGCACACAAAAGGTAAGAAGCTCCGTTTCTTTTTTCTACACCAGGAAGCCGCACCTATAATAATGTGTACGTGCTTCATAGCACTGCATCCTCCTATTGACAAAGCGTGTATCGCTTATACACATATATATTGTTTTTATCTAGTGACACCTTTAGAACCTGTTAGGAGCAGCAATAACAGTGGACAGCCCGAATTTCATATATCTCCTAACGCGAGTGGGCTGTTAAAGTAAGTGTTTCTACCATTTTGTTGAACTGGTTCTAAAACAGCTATGACCCCACAACTACCTGTTCTGAAGTAAATTAGAAACACAAAAGAGAGAAAAGAACACGATTTCATATTGGTAAATTTTTATTGATTTTGGTATTTTTTTCTGATTCCCATTAGGCACCATTGTACAATTTATAAAAACCACGAATGAGAGCAAATTAACATTTTTTCAATTATGAATGAATCTACTGTCTAAAATCCCTGAGGAACCGCCAAACGAAAGGCAGAGAAACATGTGTCGGGAATAGACTGGGAACAAACTGAAACTGTGTAGTAACATTATTGTATTGAATGAATCTTATAATTCAGCCAAATAAGTTCTTTGGGAAAAGACCAATTATGTGAAGTAACAGCATTGAACTGAATGAAAATTATAAATTCAACCCAACTTTTTCTTTTGGAATGAACAAAGGCTAAGTCAAACCAGCATCCCTGTTCATTTTTATGATTGAAACTGGCTTCAACGCCTTAAATGATTTTCGCTGACTGTGTAAATGTTCCTGTTATCAAGTAGAGCGTGGACTGTTTCTAGGTCTAAACAACCATTTGTGCAGTATCGTGTCCCTTTACAGTTTAATGGTAATAGACCTTTGTTCCTCTGCCTGCATCCACATTATCACGAGACAGTGAGGAGTGCCGGAATCAGCTGAAGACTGTTTTGATTTGTTCCATCCACTGAGTGGCCTGATCTGAAAAGCCAGCAATATATCATGGTCCACCAGGTCGAATGCTGAGGAAGAATCCAAAATCATGAGCAGTGATACAAACCAGCTGTCCATTCTTTCTAGTAACTTGCACGTCAGGTCAAGGAGGGCTGTTTCCGTCCCATGACCATGCCCGAACCCTGATTTAAATTTATTGAGAACGGGGTAGTTATTAATATGCAGTGAAATCTGATCATATGCCACCCTGTCCAAGATCTTGAGGAGGAAGGGGGTGTTTGTGATTGGTCTATAGTTGGTTGGGGTTATTGGACATAGTTGAAGCTTTTTTTAGCAGTTGTGTAACCCATGCCTGTTTGAGGCCAATGGGGACATGATTTTCTTCAAAGGAGGCATTAATACATTTTGTAAGCACGGGTATTAAGATGTCAGGGCATTCCTTAATAATCATAGCAGAGCAGGGGGTCTCCCCCACAGCTACTGGGTTTCAATGTTGTGATGACCTTAGCTAGTTCTTCTTCAGAGATTGGGGAGAAGTGAAATTGCTGTCGTAGTTCCACATTGTCAGTAGGCTGGATCTGCTGTAGATTCATCTGATTGTTTATGGAGTCTTTTTTCACCTCTATGTCTTTTTTTAATGCTAGCAAGTTTATTAGACATTGCCTCCAGAATTGAGGTGCACCAATCCTCATTCTTTATCAATGGTTCTTTGTTGGGGCCTCTGGGACTTCCTGTTATCTTCGAATTTTGAAAATGTCTTTCGTATCTGAAGTGGACTAAGTAATTCTGTTGTAAATCGTTTCTTTTTTGGCTGGTATGATTGCTGTCTTAAGAGCCTTAACTGATTTTTTTGAAAAGTGTTAAGCCAGATGTCTTCTGACTTTTTCTCCATGTGTAGAAACATTTTCTCAGCTTTAAGTTTCAGAATTTCTACCAAGAACTACTTGTTGTCCTTGTGTCCTTCCTGGCAGACCTTCCTCTTTAGCGGTGCTAATGATTCAGATATATTATGAAATGTGTTAAGAAACAACTGGGTCACCCCATTGAACGTATCTGATTTCAAAATCTCAGATGGCAAGGTGTAAGTGCTTCCAGTGTTAGCTTCTTGTGGTTTCTGGCTACTTTGATACCCTAGTATTATCGATTCTCTTTGAGAACAGTTAATTAGTAATGTGGAAATAGATGCAGGAATGGTCTATCAAGGGACAAGGTAAAATTACTACGGGTGTGACCTTAACATTGTGGCCCGCCACCCAATTCAGGGCCTATCCTTTTACATGTGTTGGGTTATTGAGTAAATTGCAGAATCCAAATGAGCATAGTGCAGCCTCTAATGTCCCGGAAATGGCGTCTGATTTATTCCCCAGCCATAAATTAAAATCCCAGATTATTAGTAGATTTGTATTGGGTTTTGTGCATAGGTAAAACCTGATTACAGAACTGATCTGGGAAATCAGGATCCACCCTCAGAGCTCTGTAAATAAGCAGTAGGTTCAGAGTGGTGTCAGGGCTGATCCCCATTTTAACAACAAGGAGTTCAGACCCTGCTATGTCATCCATTTTAGTTTCCCATATGTTGAGTTCTGTTCTAAAGCTGAGGGCTACTCCCCCACCTCGGCCCTCCTTTCTTTCCATCCTCAGGATACTATATCCCATAGGAATGGCTAACTCTTAGGAGGGTCCTGCAGCTTCCTTACTCCCGGTTCCTGTTATTGCACAGATGTCGATGTGGCTTTCCTCAATGTGACTGGCCACTTAGACAGCATGCTTTATTAAAGACTTGGAGTTTAATAGCATACATTTTAAGGTTCTGGTCAAAGATTCATCCTGTGTCTTACTGTCATTCGCCTTTGTGGCTATACTTAATTTCCTTTTTGTGGCCCTGTTGTAATTACCTAGATTTGTGTATGGTATGGTGTGGGCGTACGGGGGACTGATCTCCTATTAACATAACCTTCCTCCTCAAGTCTTGTGTCTTCATTGTGGACTGTCAGGACTGCCCTATCGTGGGCCTTAGAAGCAACCTCACCGGGGGAGTGGTTACATCAATTACTGAATGAAGGGGGTAGGAGTGATTGTTTGGTAAAACTTGCTGAATTGGGCTGGGTATAGTTATTCCAGTAGTTTTCCCTTTCTCCTCCAAGAGTGGTGCCTCTTTTGTCTGGACTGACAGGATTTGCCCCCACCGGCCTTGATAGCGTCCTCATGGGGCGGGGTAATCTTGGCAGCAGGAATTGGGGGAGTGTGAGACAAGTTCTTAGAGATAGTCTTTGCTCTGGTAGCTAGCATAGCCAATGAAAAATAAAACCGTGTTCAACTGTATCATTCCTACCTGGATACGGGAGAGTGAGGCAGTTGGAGTCCAACCTGCTTCTTGCATCCTTGATGGCATCTAGCACCTCTGCTATGCCCATTCTGCCCGAGCTGCAGGAAAGCAACGGCACGACTTTCAGCACGTCCCTGGCAATGACCAGCACAGACCGGCTAGTCTTATTCGCACTGGCGCATTCGCACCTGAATTGTGAATTTGTAGTCCGTGAAACTACAATACCGATGGTAGTTGAAGTTTGTACGCATACGGTGTGCATGCAATGCAGCTAGCTCTGATTCAAATCGCTACAGCAGAAATAACAGCAATTAAGCCAGCAGAGCCCAAAAGTGTGCTGATATCAGGCAAGAGCAACATTGCACTGCGCTATCTCTCAGGTGCTGCAAGGGGATTATTTATTTGAATAGGCTGCTTGGGATGTTTCTAGAAAAGTCTGATCTATGAAAGTCTTGTCAAAGCAGGTTCTCTCCTGTTTATCCAGAACCATCAAGGACCACATCGACACGCTTGCTCCAGCCTTGGCCGATTTCTGCAATCACTCCTTTGCCACTGGAACCTTCCCCTCCCTCCAAAACCACTCCCTTGTGCACCCTGTTCTAAAAAAGCCCTCTGCAGATCCTTCCTCTCCGGCTAAGTATCGCCTGATCTCTGTCATTCCTTTCCTGGGAAAACCTTTGTTGAAGCTGTCCATTTCCCAGCTTAATGTTCACACTGAATCTGTTAGTTGTCTCCACGACCACCAGTCCGGCCTCAGAGCTGCCAGAAGCACAGAAACTGCTCTCCTGAACACCAGTGAAGACATGCTCTCCAACCTTGATTCTAACCTTCCTTCGTTCCTCATTCTCCTCAATCTTTCTTCTGCTTTTCATACGGTCAACCATGCCATCCTGCTCAATCGCCTCTGTGATGACCTGGGTATCACTGATCAGGCCGTGGCCTGGCTGGCCTCCTTTCTCACTGATCAACCCTCTCAGGTCCGACTTGGGTCTTTCCTCTCTTCCATCTCTATCTCTACGTCAGGTGTCCCCCAGGGGTCTAACCTTTCTCCCTGGCTTTTCAACCACTACCTGGCACCGCTTGCCCACTACATCACTACTTTCTTCTCCAACTTTCAGTGTTACACAGAGTACACCCAGCTCTCTTTCAGGCTCCCCTCAGCCACCTCTTCTCCTTCTCTCGTACCAGACTGTCTGGCCGTAATTTAGGAATGGTGCACCACCAATGATCTCTGCCTTAATGGCAGTAAGACTGAGATGCTCTTCATCGGAACACCAGCTCCCCCCTTTCTTCCCTCTCTCTGGCTGCCCACTCTGGGTCCTCTTCCTGCTCCTACCTGTGAGGCTAAGAACCTTAAGGTCATCTTCAATCCACCCTGTCCTTCTCTCCTCACCTATCTGGCATTGCTAAGAAGTCAAACTATCAACTGCACCCCTCAGAAGTATTCTCCCTTTCCTCACTTTCCCCCAGAAGCTCACTGTCTCCAGAGCTCTGGTTCTCTCTAGGCTGGACTACTGCAACATCCTTTTTCTAAATCTTCGTGCCTCTACTCTCCGACCTTTACAACCTATCTAGAACAGGACTGCAAGGCATGTCCTTGGCATCAAGCCCAGGGATTGTATCTCTCCAGCAGATCTCTCTCTTCGACAGGGCCTCCCTCTTGAACAGCCTCCCTCAAACTTGAGCATAACCACCTCTGGTTCCGGAAGCAACTCAAGACCTTCCTTTTCGCTTCTGCCTTCTCTCTTCCTCTCCCATGCTGATGTCACGACTGCTCCATGCACTGGTCACCTAGCTACCCTCTGAACCTGGGCCCAGGCTCTTGCATGTCCAGTTGTCCTTCGCACTGCCTCTTGGCTCCCCGAGCACTTGTGGTCTGTTTCTGCAACCCTACAGTCCCCTCCCTCTGCAGGTTTGAGTGATCCACTGGCTGCACTTATTGGGTAACCTGCACTTAACCTCTGGCTGCACTTTGAGTTACCTGCACGTCTGCCCCCCTCCCTCGGCACTTCTCCCCTTCCACTTCCCTGCACTTGCTTGATCTGAATGACACATGGTATAGTAAGATCATTGTTTTGTCCTCCTTCTGTATCCCGCTCCTTGTCTTGTCATGGCCAGAAACACTTGTGTACAGGCGCGTTATAAGTGCCATATCATATCATATATCATATCATATCATGCTGAGTGTGACAATGACACACTAATGGGGATAGTTTAAATCCATTTTATTTCATTGTGTTTTCTTCAGTCTTACTAGAACTGTTGTAAAACACAATGTTGCATGGTGGAGAAGAGGAAAAGAAGGACCCAGCTATGGGGTTTCAATCGGGGTGAGCGGGTGACAGTGAGTATGGAGGGAGTGGCCAGAAAAGTGGGCGGACAGAGAGAACATAATTCCACTTCTTTTTTTTTTACACTTCAACCACTGATTATATGGCCTGTCATCAGTAAGACTGTGCAGTAGCGAGGACCTTCATTAAGGGCAATGGGCCATTACCACCTGGTACAGCCCTCCAATGACATCATTATGGTTATCAACCCGATATCCGAGGTGCTAACAAATGCTATTTATTTCATGTACAACACAGGCAGTGGTGAGTGAGATTAATTTCTCACAAAAAATGTGAGAACTGCAAAACAAGTTGGCCTCCATGGAAACGGCACATGGCGAACTGCATGGAGTTCATCTCCCATTTCCATGGTGACCTAGGATGCTTAAGGGACGATGGCAATGAGCAGAGTAGAGGACATCAAGTGGGGAAGAAGGCGCTCTAGGTGGGGAGACCTGAAGAGCAGATGAAGGACTGAAGCGGGAGAGGAGAGCGGATGGCAAGTTCATTTGGCTCAGCGGTAGTGACAAGTGGCTGAGACACCAACCAGAATGCAGGCATGTGCCAGAAGGTAATGCCTGTGATCCGAGTAACTTGATTGAATGCTGCCTCCTGCCGGGTGCTGATGATATCTATTCATTGCATTCAGAGCATTTCTATTGGGTAAGAGGCTGTCAATAATGGATGGCAAGGAAGCGATCATTGTGTGGGACCGGGTTATGACTATTGACGGATTTGGTCAAAATGACCGAATCCAAATGACCTATACCACCAAATTACCTAAAATAGATACTACTAAATGTCCTACTGACTAAATGTTCGTAGGACATTTTGTAGTATCTATTTGGTGGTGTAGGTAATTTTATTTATTTTTTGGTCGAAACAGGTGCAGGGTATCCCCTGCAACACCCCGCTCACTATACTATGCAGTATAGTGAGAAGGGGTTGTGGAGGACACCCCCGTAGCTCACCCGACCCAAAAAAAGGCTATGGGGGTGTCCCCCGCAACACCCCACTCACTACACTTACACTTTAAAGTATAGTGAGCGGGGAACAACCCTGCAGCTGACCTGACCATAAAAAAAAAGAAAAGAAAGAGATCCTGCAGCGCTGGTTCCCGGAAGTGAAGGGGAACTGGCAACGCAGGTATCAGCCAGATGGAAGGAAAGGTAAGTAGGGGTTGGGGCTGTGGGAGAAGGTTGGGTTTTAGAGGCGTGGGAGGGGGTTAGGGTTTCTATACATTTGGGATTGTTTTACCTTGGATGACCGAATGGGAAATGTACGAACAATTTTGTATTAAGTACATTTCTCATGCGGTCATTTCCATCGCAATCTTTTCAGTCACGGTAAAACAACCCCAAATCCTATTGACTGTCGTGTTATTTTGAGACCACCCTTGACCTGGGGAGTTCCTTCCCACCCCTCAATCAAGGAGCCCTGCAATACTTGTGTAAGTACTTTTAAGCGCTGGCCTTACTGAAGACTCATATAGAGCCACACAAATCTCCTCCCTGTGCCCACAGTGAGTCAAGAACCAGGCCGGGTATAGGAAATATATTTGTATTTATTTTAATTATAGGTAATAGAAATCACACTAAACTACACAAGCCACCTTCTTTGTGGCTCACAATTAACTTCTTGTTACACAAGTGAATCACACTGGTGGGTTAGGAAAAACACAAATTACAATACTTTTCTTTAAACAAATTTCTATTTAAATGATCATCAACACTAGTCCATGCATAAAATCACTTTACATTTGCAATGCTGCACAATTTCGATATTCCTGCATGCTTAAAAGGCTAGCAGTTGGGTTACAGATTTGTACCAATGCATAGGACAATTATGATTTCACCCACACCTTTGCTCAAAATAAGCACAGGGTGATTTAGCCGTGGGTTTTTCCAGACCCCCCCCTACGTTGGTTTGTGTAGGGGAAGTCGGACAGAAAAATTGGGATGATTGAAGAATTTTGGATTTCAGACCAGCGTCCCCTTAAAGGCCTGTGTTGAGGAAGCTGGGCAGTAAAAATTGGGATGATATGAGAATTTAGGATTTTAGACCACCCTCCACTTAAAGTCCTGTATTGGGGAAGCTGGCAGTTTAGGTTTTTTTAGTTTAGGTGCAAAGACACCCCTCTTCCTAAAGAAGTCGGAGTAAACAGGACAAATAGGATCACCCAATTAAATTACAGGCTATAGTTTTCAGCGCACACCGGGAATGAGCTTTGTTAATTTTGAATTTTAAAATCACCCTGTGGTCCACCAAGGGGAATACAATTAATATTTTTGGTTAATTAGGCTACAGATCTACACAGTTTTGCCCCAGCCCACTATAAAGGGAAAGAATTTAAGGCAAGCAGACTGCCCCACCTTTTGGTTTGCCAGGGCTCAGTTCTACTTACATAGAAATCCTCTGTTTAAAGTTAAGGAAAGCCAGCTGCATTTCAGGTCCCTCTTGAAGGATAGGGCCGGGGTCTGGTCACTCCACTCTCAATGATGGCCACCATCAATCCACCATAGGACCCAGCCAGCTTTTAGGCCTTTCCCAGAAATAGACAGCTCCACCCAGATGCAATCTCAGCAATCTCCATTGGTGGTTTCTTGCAGCTGTCTGATGGTATGCTTCAGCAGCTCTCTCCTTCCTCATAGTGCATTCCACTTTATATAGCAGAGATGACACCATCAACCATCAAGTTTACAATCTTGGGGAGGGCCCTGCAAGAGTTCTCACAAATAGGATGGGGCAGTTACCCTTCTCTCTCCTCCCAACTCCTGCCCATCTCCATTTGCTACACAGAGATCCCCCACTGTAGATAATGAGCCAGGCCGGACCTCTGAAGTCACGAGGCCAGTGTCTTATCTGAAGGGGGCCACCATTCCGATCTGAAAGGCATCCATTTATTGTATTTCTTTCAAAGTTCAGCTCCCCTTAATTGTATCCCCCATCATTTTACAGCTCCCCTCTACATTCCAGGCATGCACCAGCCAGGGCTATTTGTCTCTGCACAGAGCCCAGTCTTCAGGGACAACACCGTTCAGGCAGGCCAAAGTTTATTGCAGTTGTAAACAGTTGGGATGCAAGCCAGGCTTCCAGTGGAGGACGTCCTTTGTCAAGTTTGCCCATTTTCCCACCATTTGTCCTTGACTGAAGGGAAGTCACAGATTGCAATTTCTATTTACTGATCAGGGCTCATTTTGTTTTTGCACTGAAAGTGCCGGGCTGTTTCTTTCAATTATTAATAAAATACACTTTTTATTATCTGCTGTTTGTTTTCCTGCTGAAAAGTGGGCCTGAATTGTCGCTGTGTACCCCCTTTTGATGGGTGACAGTTTCACTGAAAAATGATGCATTTATTTCTCAGCCTAGAATGTGATGTTCTTTTCCAATATGCACTCGGATTACATCTTTGTTTTCGCTTTCTCTGGATTTCCCTTGCAGAAAGACACCCACTTAGTCTGCCTAAATAGGCCCAATTTTGCATGCAGATTTCTGAGTGCTGGCAGGTAATTTCCTGTGGGCCCTTCAGTTCCGTGGGTTGGGGCCTTCGATTACACCCCACATGACAAATTGACTTTGCGTAAACGTTATCTTGAGTTCACTGAGCAGCGTTTCCCCTGGTGTAAACCCTGTAGCTACCTCATAAAATATTGCAGCTTACCTCTTTGCTTTGTACTTAAGGCTGAACATATTGCCAGTACGTCAGGTGACAGGGGCTTGGTCTAAGGAACCCAGAGAACTGAGACTCTGTCGTATTTGTGGGGACGAGGTTGAGTCCAGTAGACATATATTCACTGGATGCTCTGGCCTAAAAATGCTGTATGTTACGGGTCATGACCGATTTATTGCAAAGTGTGGGGGACATGAATCAGACCAGTTCTGGCAATGCTTTATTCTGCTGAATCACTGATGGCAGTAGCCACAGCTTTTCATATCTGGACAACAGCTAGAACCATGCTGCTATAAGTGTTTACAAGGGTTTGATTGATTGAAATTCTAATTTATATGTGCTATTGCAAATGTTTTAATTGAATTAATTATTAAGTTTTAATGTACACCAATCTTTTTTTCAGAATAATGTGTTTTAAAGTTGCTGGTTTTATTGTTTTGTATTATACTTTTAATGGCATGGAATGTAAAAGGCTTGAATTAGCCAAAAGCATAAATAAAAAAAATAGATAAATAATTGATGCCATATGGACATTAAGAGTGCAAATGTGCTTGGTGTGTGATAACAAAATGCTGCGTGTTGCATGCATGCAATTCTCGTTAATACACACTAGGGCACATTACTGAACTACAGCTATGTCTGCACAGTCTGTGTCGCAAGACATCATTCATATGGCAGTTTTGCATCAGAAAAAAACAAGCATTGGCAATGGCAACAGTTTTGGCTTTTGTGTAGCTATTGGAAATGTATTTGCCAGGCATTGTCGTAATGGTACTAACTGGCCCTAAATGGAAGCAGGTTGAAAATGGTACACACACCTGTGCATATGTTAGCAGTGGGTGGCAAATGCCTATCTAAAACCTATAGATTAGCCAAAACGGTAGGCTTTGCTAATACTGGTTTTTAACAGGACTTCAGTGAAGGCCACACATACTGCTTATAATCAAGTGGCTAAAGGCAGACAGCATTTTTATTACATTATAGCGTGTTTACAGCACGTATTAAACCATTCGCTCCCAGAAGACTGCTTTGAAAAAAAAAATCTGGCAGGCATTTCGAGTGCAAAGATTGATTTTAAGGCTTGCTAAAGTTAGCTCAGAGATTCCAGGAGGGGGTGTTTTGGGCAGGGAGGGGCAGGACGTGAGTGGGAATGGAATGGCCATAGGGACTAGCATGGCAGTCAATGGGTGGATACATAAGCAAACAACACCTACACGCATTGCGTCCCTCCTTATATGCCATCTCTTCCTAGCTGCACTGCAATGCAATTGTTTAGGCGTATAGGTGGTGCGCACCACCGTATAGCCAAAACGAACTAGCAACATGTCCCATTCAGCTTGCAATCTGATTGGAGTATTCTCAATATAGATATTGAAGGAGGTATTTTACACGGAATGTGTGCAACCACGTGGTGACATGAAGCTTCTTCCATTCACGTCAACAGATGCTACTAAAGCCAACATAGCAGCAGCACAAACCTTTGGTACGGTTAAGCTAGTAAGCCCTGTTTAATGTGATAGTTCTTTCAATTAGATCACACAAAATGTGCAGTGTTAGAAAAATATCATTTTTTAATAGAACTGATTGCATAACCGTTACAATTAGGTACAACAAAAGTCCAAGTATTTCTATACAAAGGGTGTATTTGGGATTTTGTTCACACATGCCAACGTGCCCCATTCCATTCCAGGGAACCTAGTAACTTTGGCGTAAAGCGCTTAACAAATCAATAAATACAAATAAATAAATACAAAGTCCTCTTTCTTTAACTTTGATTTCTGTAACTTGTAGCATTAGATTCCAATATATTAAATTCAGGAATACAAGTGCCAGTGTGCAAAGGGAAAATAAAAAAAAAAACAGGACTGGACGTGCATCTCCCGAATGTAATGTGGCATGTTGACATGCATATTTGTTTTGGAGAAACAACCATCTCTTCCCGGGAACCCCCGTCTCCCTCTTCGCCCATGAGCAGATGTGAAGGCGTTCGCATGAAACAGGACCCATTTGCCCGAGCCAGGCAATGTCAACGTGCAGAGAGAATCTTCCTGTGTCCCTCTTCTGTGTTTGTTGAACATCGAAGGATGTACAGGCTTTAAATGGTATGCCCCAATTGTAGAACCACATGGGTGGCCTCTCTCGTCTTCCAATGTAACCTGTTTATCCAGCTTCCGGACAGGTAGTTAAGAGTAAATCGATTCAGGGCACCTCTTGAACTTTATTCAGGGAATGGATGGTAAGGAAGAGCTTCCAGTGAAGTGGCTACGATTGACGCGATGCGGTGCCCACCTTCCAGCAGAATTGTTGCCCACACTCTGCATGGAAGTCACTGACAAAATCTATTGACAACATGCTCCATCCACCCTAATTTTCCCACCCTGGAGCACCCATACCCTTCTCTTCCAACACATCTCAGCTACCAATGCGCCCTCCCTGTAACGCTATGGGCATGTCCCCTATGTACAGCGACAAAAACCTTAGAGAAGACGCTGGACAAAAACAGGAGGGGGTATCGCATCCAGACAGAGAAGGTAAAGATTTACAATAGAGAACCCGCTGCCCATGCACTGTGCAAAGGAACGGACCTCAGTAAGTGTTCCCAGGTATAGAATTAATAACATAGCGGTCGAAACTAAATAACGGAACAACAAGGGTTCTAAATCAGGACAGCAGCAGGGAGTACAAAGACACATTTTATTAACAATTTCATCATAAAATCACATAAAAACATTAGAAAATTCAATAAAGAAAAGTGTGCAGCTATTAAAGTGACTTGTACATAACATCACAACAGTGTATACAAATATAACCCTAAAAACATACAATAGAGAAACTGTGCAAGGCAGAAATCAACACGCAAGCCAAACCGCCAAATTACACTTAGAATCACGCAACAATTCACAGTCGTCCTCATCCACAAGGGTCTTAAAATACCATATATATATATATGCTTATATGCTACATATATATGATTACAATGCCACATATATATGTTTATAATGCCTGACATATATATGCTTATAATGCCAGACATATATATGTTTATAATGCCAGACATATATATGCTTATAATGCTACATATATATGTTTATAATGCCTGACATATATATGCTTATAGTGCTACATATATATGATTACAATGCCACATATATATGTTTATAATGCCTGACATATATATGTTTATAATGCCTGACATATATATGTTTATAATGCCTGACATATATATGCTTATAATGCCAGACATATATATGTTTATAATGCCTGACATATATATGCTTATAATGCCAGACATATATATGTTTATAATGCCTGACATATATATGCTTATAATGCCAGACATATATATGCTTATAATGCTACATATATATGTTTATAATGCCAGAAATATATATGTTTTTTATTATGATACATACATATGTAGAGGGGCCAGTTACTTCCCAGCTGGGTTTGTGCTTTATAAATCCCAAACATGCAAACATAACTACAGAGGCACATCATACATGTTTAAATATATTCATATAAATGTGAAATGGGGCTCAGACATACATTGGGCCTCATTACGACCCTGGTGGTCCCGTAATGAACGGTGCCAGTACGGGACCGGCATCGTTCATTACGGGATGCCTGATTACGAGGTCCCCTAGCGGGACCCGGAACAGACGTCTGGTAAAACCAGACGTCCTTCCGGGTCCCGCGAGGGGACCAAGGAGCTAATAACGGGCCCGTTATTAACGGGCCCGTTATTAGCTCCATCCCCATTCCCATTGAGCCCTATAGGGGCTCAAATGGGAATGGGGAATGGTTTTGTGCATGAGGAATTACCGGGTTCTCCGAGGTCAGAATGACCCAGTAATTCCACATTCACAGAACCCGGTATTGGAGCCCGGTATGGGGGCTCATTGAATTTAAACACTTTAGCAAATGCCAAGGAATTCTTAACATTTTCGAAATAATTGATTGGAATGGGTATGCTGCTTGACTTTAAGAAAATAGTTCCGCTAATGTTGGTACAAGTGAAAGCAAACCATTACCCCTACCTATGTTTTACGGCTCATTGGCCACACCCTCCCCCCCCATGTGTGCTCCATGTCTAAGGGAAATCACAGCTGGTTGCTCTTCCTGTATGTCCGCTGTCAATGATTCTATGCAGGGCCAGATTTTCTTGGGCTAAAATGGTTTGAAAATGTGATGAGTTGATGACAGTGTTTCCCTTCTCATAATACCACGGTTTTTAGAATCACATCATCCGGTTCTGACATTTGAAATTAGATTCTCTGTTTTGTAATACAATACATGGCTTGATTTATGCAACATATTTTTGCTATTTGTGATTTAATACAATTAGATGCTACATTAGAATCGTGGATTTCCTTCAAAATAACTGAGCGACTTGAATCTGCATTGGCCTATTTTGATGTCATTTTGTTCTCATATGTGCATATATTTTGTAGTCCATGTATTTACTCCTCATTAATTATATTGATTAAGACACCTTGAGAAATAGATGTTTCTCCCTTTCATACAGGTATGGAAATTGACCATGCCTGTCAAATCACTCCTTTAATTACATGCACCAAATGTTTTTTAAGGGTTCCTTCACTACTTGCGAGTCTTAGGCCATGCTTCGGAGTTAAATGCAGCCCGAAGGACAAAAGGAAACTGCGTCTGGCTGACTGGTGCCTAAAAATGCAGAAACAATTTCCTGTAATTTGAAAGCAGATGGTTGACCGGCAGAGAAAAGGCCAGCAGTTAATTTCAACTGCAAAACCATGAAAATACTGGTTCATTTGCTAAAACGGAGAGACCACGGAATTGTGTGCATTCTGCAGCTTGGAAAAAGGAACATTCTAAATATGAAATTACACTGCAGAAGAGAATTCAAAGGCACGCTGTTGGCTGACATGGGATTCAAGACAAACTCAATGGCTGCTTCTGAAGCGAGGAAACCGTGTCATGATTTAAATAGATGAATACAGCAAGAGTGCATAGAGCTGCTTGCAACAAGCAAGCTCACTAAAATCATCCTCCATATTTAATCAAGATAAGACCCCAACAATCCTATACTAGAGATCTGTTAATAGCGCAGCAATCCGAACTGCTGCCTATAACTATCAAGAACTGCCCTCTCTACTTCCCCTCCTCCCCTCTTCCTTCCCTTTGATTTTCTCTCTCCCCTCTCCTGCCCCTCCTCTCTCTCCCTTCCATTTCCCTCATCCAACTCATCACCACCCCCCTACCCAATCCCACTCCCCTTTTCCCGATCCCCTTCAGTTAATTGCTCTTTGCACTGTTTTGTCGAATGATTCATGATGCAATTTTGCTTCCACTGTTATTTTGTTGTTGTTGTCATGTATTATGTTGTTCCACTGTACAGCGTCCTTGGTGTAAAGCGCTCTATAAATAAATAAATAAATCAAATCAAATCAAATCAATAATTATGCATTAGTGTTGAACTGCATGGAACTGAGTGAGATGTGCGCATGGTAGGAGAAGGTGTTTGACAGCAGCAAACAGAATGAGATGGGCATATGTGTGCATGGAGGGCAGAGTGGGGCATCGTGGCTGGTAGCAGTGCTTTAAGTGGGATGCTAATAGAGGGGATCTCTCGTCAGCCCCCCTTGCCTAATTGGGGGGCTGGTGAAACAGGGCAGCTGACCCCCCAGCTCTCAGCCTTTCATTCAAGGAGCCGCATGGTTAAAAACCACGGGCTCCCTGTGTGAAAAGTCTGTCTGCTGCATGATGACTGTACTCAGAAACAGGCATGGTTAAAGTACTTTCATGCTGCGTGATGACTCTTTACTCAGAAACAGTAGGCGAGCCGGGCCCTCCAGCCCACCTTCTGTTTCTGAGTACAGAGTCATCAGTTAGCCTGTGTAGTTGAAGCCATGGTTACACAGGCTGCCAGCAGGTGTCAGCACTTAGGTTTAGAAAAAAAGAAACAGTGGTGCCTTTTCTTTTTTCTAATCCAAAGTGCTGACACCTGCAGGCAGCCCGTGTAACCGTGCAGCGCTTTGGCTACACAGGCTGCCTGAGGTGTCAGTGTAGCTGGGTTTAGGTTAGTCGAGGGCGGGCCACGGCAGGGCCCTGGGTCGGGAGCCCTTTAGGGAGACTGCTGCAGCTCGGCACCGGCTATCCTGAACCCACTTAAAGCTCTGGCTGGTACTGAGAGTAGAGCAGTGAGCACTGATGATTGAGAGGTATAGTAGACGAGGCAAGTTAAAGACAGATTACATATGAAGTACACAAACTGGAGCATGGTTGTTCACGCGGCATTTGTATAGTAATTTATGTAAGTGTTTTGTGTGCTGTGATCATAAAACCCTAAAGCTGACTTGACAGCTTTGAAATGAAATTCACAGGTGAGCATGAGTAGACCTATGGCGAGATTATTGGAGAGGGACACTACCTGATGATAACATTTCAGCCTTGGTCGTACATTTGGGGAAATTACCAGGTTGTTTATTGTCTTGGATTGTGGTCCTGGCCTTCTACTGATCTGGTCCTGTTTCTTGGCAGTGCTATGTTGGGATTTGCATCAGTGCTGTTTCTCTTACTCTAAGAGGCTGGACCTCGGCAGAGTCATGTTAAAGTGTCAACGGTAGTTTACTAGTTAGGGCCAGCTCGAGGGGCTTATTGACTGCCTTTTAGATTCATGGACGCTTCCTGGTACTATGAATGTTAATGTGTTCAATCACATGATCTCATCCTCTTTCTTTTATTGGCATGATTTGCCAGGTTTGCAATTACCTGTTTTTGGGGAAGTGCGGTCAAGACCTTCCTCTTCGCCCCTGCCTTTGCCCCTCTTCTCCCCTGCTGATCTGCTTTCTCTCTCAGCAAAGCTGCACTTGGCCACACTCGGCCCTTCGGGCCCAGGAACCTGCTCACCCTGCCACCCTCCTGCACTGCCTCTTGGCCACCCCTTGCACTGGGGCCTGTATCTGTACACATACAGCCCCCCCACTCTGCACTTATCAGATACTCCCTATCTGACTAACCTTGCACTTGGCCACTCACAGGCTGCACTACCGCTGTTTTGGATCACCTTATTTATTTATCTACTTATCATTTATCTTGTCCTCTTGTATGCTCTGCACTTTGCAATTTATCCCTCCCACGCACTTTCCCCCTTTTCCCTTCCCCATGCACTTGCGCATTCTCAATGTCACTGGGCCTAGTAAGATATTGTTTTCTCCCCTGTTCCCCTCCCTTTGCCTGGTCGCGCTCTGAAATACCTGTGTACGAGCACAATATAAATAAAATATCATATCATAGCATATGTTCTGGGCCTGTGGGGTTGAATGCAGCCCCATGGAAATAAGCAAACACCGCCTGGCTGACTGGGGCCTAAAGATGCAGAAATACTTTCCTGTGATTTGAAAGCAAGCAGTTGACTGGCAGAAAAAAGGCAAACAGTTCATGTCAACTGCAAAACCATGAAACCACTGGTTCATTTGCTAAAATAGAGAGACCATCGAATATGTGCATTCTGCAGCTTGGATTAAGGAACATTTTAAATATGAAACTACACTGCACAAGAGAATTCAAAGGCACCCTGTTGGCTGACAGACAAAAAGACACCATTTCACTCGCAACTGCCAAACATCAAAATGCTGTTTCCAGAGAAATACAAACATTAAATGGGCCCTCTATTCGAGTGACTAGGCCAAAGGCCTGAAACTACTTTCCATTACATATGACTGATGCCTAAAGTGCAGCTTTGCTAACACAGAGGAAACTCCTTGGCCTGAACTTTTCAAATGTATATTAGTATGTGAAGCTGGACATTGATGGCCTGATGCAATTACATTTATAAAAGGCCTCACGTGTAAAGAAATTGTAAGATTTGAAAGTTTGAGGTTTCTGTGCATGATGAAAGGCAGTGTTCTCCGCAAAAAGACATTTTCTCATAAGATTTGAAGGCAAGAACTGCTCACTTATTCCCTAATCTTATCAGACTCTGGAAATGTCTTTGGACCTGTGGGAGAGCCAGAAAGATGGGTTTTTATGTGGGGGGGATGTAACACACAGTGTGAAAACAATGACCCAGCTAATGTATGTGAACTCTGAATAATTCCCCAAAATTCAAGCAAATTTGTGCTCCCTCCCGCAGCAGACTGACAGATGACATGCAACAGGAGACTACCACATGATGACAGGAGGTCGAGCTATCCCCTCTGCTCTTAAAGATAAGAGAACAGGTGGGAGAAATAAATGTTAAATGCTTTTATGGCAGGCTTGTGTCAACAAGGCCAGAGGCCAGCATATACACAGATCTTGGGAACACGAATATGCAAGTTAATTCAAGGCAAAAATATGCATGTATTTAATTTTCACATATTATTAAATGCAGGATCATACTTTGGCTGTTATCTCGAGAACCATAATTTGCACTATAACATTAAACCATGTACAAGAAGACCTATCTGTTGTTTCAACTCTCATAACAATTCGACCTTGGGAACTGAAGTTATTGGCCAAAATATGCTGGTAGGTTCTGAGAAAAGGTCACAAAGTGAAGATTTAGTGAGATGCTAGCTTGTTGAATTAAATATCTGCATAGAAATCCTTGTGTTGATAACAGTCATCTTTGTTGAAGAAATTACATAAATCTGCCATTTGAGCCTCCAACATTGTGCCGTAATGAGACATATTTCATTAAGTCCAGAAATATAGAGCTTGTGACTCTTATTTGTAAATTACAATTTTTTTGCCATGTTGTAGTTTTTAAGGTCATAACTGAAGTGCTCTAAAATGCAATTTCAAAGGGATGGAGTCATAAACTCCCACGATTAGAGCCCATTAACTAAAAGGGACTAATTAGAGAAAAGGGCAGGGTGTTGGATGACCAATCCAGATCAAGAGCCAATAAGCAGGTACCTGATAATTTAGATAATTTGGGGAGTGGTTAAAGATTTATATGGAGACACACAAGGGAAAAAGGCGATAGCTGTCTGAAATCATTTGAGTAGGAACTGCTGGAAAAAATTGATGGAGAATCAAGAGTACCTGGGAGGTGAATTAGAGCAGGAGAAAGACTAAACTCTGGAGGGAACCTGGAGAGGCAAATAAAAGAGATTGACTTTGGAGGTATCCACGACGGAACCTGGAGAGGCACCTAACCAGATACCTGCCCTGTTCCCATGAGATGATCCAGGAGGTGCTGTATTTTCCTGAGAACAACAACTCAAGATATTCAATGTAAGTAACCTGTCCATCCAAACCAGGTCTTGTGGGGATCTGTTTGATTTAATATCTCCCCTTATTGTTAGGTGGGCAGACCAAGTAGATCCTTAGTATTTTTATTACATAATAATGTAATTAATTCCCCTATGGCTAACTGATACATGGTGATTTTGTTGAAATTTGAAATCAACAGCATGGCTTCCAGTGTGGATAGAAATATAGCCTGTTAAAGTAATTTGTTACTCCTACTTCTTTTTGACAACCCCAAAATTCCCTAAAGGGAGGGGTGCATAAAATCAAAATTCCCAACTGCTCCCTATTCCCCAGACCCTGCCTTAAAGCAGAGGTATTCCATAGTAAACCTAGTATCTGGTTTGGGCTGGAGCAGAAAAGAGTCTTGTCAACTTAAATAGAGTGAAGTCACTGGTTTAAGAGCACATCTCTGCAGAGGGTGAGAAAGTGACCCCCAATAGAAGAGAGATTCTTCATTGCATAGCTGTGGAGGAAAAAGGGTTCTGTATATATAAAAAGTCTTTTGATTTTAAAAGTCTGTTGTGCTCTAACTGTGCTAGCATTGCCAAGTGCAGAGGGAGATTAAAAATAAAGAGCACTGCATGTGTGAAATTGCTTTTGTCAATAAAAAAGAGTTGCATGTTATTTAAATTAAACTTCATGTTAAGTGTATTACCAAGTGTATGATCGGGTCATGCTTGAAGGTGCTACATGTTATTAAGTAAACCCCATGCAAAGTATATGGTAAAGTTAAATAGTTTTGTCATGTCCAGGGTGCTGCACAATTCTATACCTTTGTGTATAAAAAGGGTTTTGTTTTTAAAAGTCTGTTGTGCTGTCTTCCCCCTATTTAATCATTATAAATGTATTATTATTTATCTGTCTATCCTCTGCTCTGTATTTATTATTTATCTGTCTATCCTCTACTCCGCACTTTCCACTCTCCCCCTTCCATTCACTTTTCCCCTTTCCCTTCCCATGCCCTTGCACGTTCTCAATGTCACTGGGCCTTGTAAGATCGTTGCTTTGTTCTCTCCTGTTCCCCTCCCTTGCCTTGTCGCGCTCTGAAACACTTGTGTACGAGCGTGATACAAATAAAATATCATATCATATCATATAAATGTAGTATCTTTCAGTGCTGTTGTTCATAATATATAGTTCCATATTTTGCATCTTTATGTATTACATATTATTGTCAAAGTAATATACCAGCAAAATAAGATTATAGTGCATTATTTTACCTGTTCTTTAGAATTTCTCCTTAGCTTACTACTTTCTGTTAACGCATTAAATAATTGATTACTACATTTTGTTTCTAAACATTGACTGTATCATTGTTCCAAAGATTTTAATAAAAACTATTAAAATAAAAAAAGTCTGTTGTGCTCCAACACTGGGTGGAGGGAGATTAATTATTTAAAAAAGGACTGAGTATTTTGTGAGTAACCCAGGTACCCAAAGTAGTCTATAGACCTGTGTTTCTATATAAACAGGGTGGAAATAGCCAATGAAGGAAAACTGTATATGCTGTGGGGTTAAAGAGTCTGTAATCTATGGTAATCAAAACCAATGAGTGTTTTCAATGTGAGTGAAAAGTGGATTGTTAGGAAACAAAAACATTTGGGCCACGGACAGAGGTGGCGTGATTTGTGATTTTGTACAAATATGAATTTTCCTATTCATTAATAAATATATATTTTTTCTACCCACCATCCTGATTCTTGCCTTATCTATAGCGGGGTGGGGATCTACTGGTATGATATGTTACATAGAAAGGGCTAGATTGAATACTATCAATAGGCATATTGGTGTGGTACTTTTGATTGGGAGGGGGCCAATGCCCTGCATTAATGGTTGCCGCATATATATCTCCTAGAGGCCCCATCACCCCAAAGCAGCTCATCCCAGACAGTTCTATAGTCTGATGGACTTTACCAGTAACCTATTGACTTCAGATATTGACAGCAACCAAAGCTACGTTCCCTCTCTGGGGCCTGCATGACCCACAACTTGCACCATTTTGACTCCTCCAAGAAATTATAGCACCCTTTTATTCTGGCTGCAGCAACCAGGAGGAGCACACCACTCCCTGAAAGTAACAATAAGTTTTACCGCCACCTGTAGGTAGTAGCAGAAGATTCTTTCCATCAGTCACATGGAACCCTCCATTGTCAGGTGACCTTCTTCCCTTAAACAGACAATCGAGGGTCAGCTTTGCGGTTAAGATGAGTCCTGTTGCTTGTCTGGACTCTTATCTAGTAGCTTCCCAGGAATTCAAGGGTTGGCTCATGCTGCATCCAAACCCTGTTACATATGACAGGCTCAGCACCCAATCCCTCAGCAGCATTCTGTATCGACATCCCATCCCACACCACCTCCCCTTAAACCGAGGACATATTCTTCTTGTCATGCGCCAGTAACACCCACACATTTCCACCCTCCCTCACCCCCTCAATCTTGTCTCAATGTATGTGCCGGTCTCACTTATTTACGTCACATGGCACTACCACCAGGATGCTTTTAAAAAGAACGGAAGGCAGATGTAGTGAGCGGCAACTATCCACAATTTACATGTGATTTAAAGCAAGCCATCGTATGTACGAGTCAGAGAGACACACTTATTCAATATACACGACTCATAATACTAGGATGTATGCCAGAGAGAGACACGTAATCAGTACACACGAGTCATAATACTAAGATATATGCCAGAGAGACACACGTAATCAGTACACACGAGTCATAATACTAAGATGTATGCCAGAGAGACACACTTATTCAGTACACACGAGTCATAATACTAAGATATATGCCAGAGAGACACACGTAATCAGTACACACGAGTCATAATACTAAGATATATGCCAGAGAGACACACGTATTCAGTACACACGAGTCTTAATACTAGGATGTATGCAAGAGAGACACACGTATTCAATATACACGACTCATAATACTAAGATGTATGCCACAGAGACACACTTATTCAGTACACACGAGTCATAATACTAAGATGTATGCCAGAGATTCACACGTATTCAGTATACCCGAGTCATAATACTAGGTATGCCAGAGAGACACACTTATTCAGTACACACGAGTCATAATACTAGGTATGCCAGAGAGACACACTTATTCAGTACACACGAGTCATAATACTAGGTATGCCAGAGAGACACACTTATTCAGTACACACGAGTCATAATACTGAGATGTATGGCAGAGAGACAGACTTATTCAGTACACACGAGTCATAATACTAGGTATGCCAGAGAGACACACTTATTCAGTACACACGAGTCATAATACTAGGTATGCCAGAGAGACACACTTATTCAGTACACACGAGTCATAATACTGAGATGTATGGCAGAGAGACAGACTTATTCAGTACACACGAGTCATAATACTAGGTATGCCAGAGAGACACACTTATTCAGTACACACGAGTCATAATACTGAGATGTATGGCAGAGAGACAGACTTATTCATTATACAGGAGTCATAAAATACTAATATGCATGCCAGAGAGACAGAAATATTCAGTACAAACGAGTCATAAAATAGTAATATGTATGCTAGAGAGACACACTTATTCAGTACAAACGAGCCATAATATTAAGAGGCATGCCAGAGATACACACGTATTCAGTACACACGAGTCATAATACTGAGATGTATGCCAGAGAGAAACACTTATTCTGTATACACGAGTCATAATAATGAGATGTATGCCAGAGAGACACACGTTTTCATTATACAGGAGTCATAATACTGAGATGTATGCCAGAGAGACACACTTATTCTGTATACACGAGTCATAATACTGAGATGGATGCCAGAGAGACACACGTATTCAGTACACACGAGTCATAATACAAAGATGTATGCCAGAGAGACACACGTATTCAGTATACATGAGTCATAATACTAAGATGTATGCCAGAGAGACACACGTATTCTGTACACATGAGTCATAATACAGCGAGGTATGCCAGAGATTCACACGTATTCAGTATACCCGAGTCATAATACAAAGATGTATGCCAGAGAGACACACTTATTCTGTATACACGAGTCATAATATTAAGATGTATGCCAGAGATTCACACGTATTCAGTATACCCGAGTCATAATACAAAGATGTATACCAGAGAGACACACGTATTCTGTATACATGAGTCATAATACTAAGATGTATGCCAGAGAGACACACGTATTCTATACACATGAGTCATAATACTGAGAGGTATGCCAGAGAGACACACGTATTCAGTACACACGAGTCATAATACTAAGATGTATGCCAGAGAGACACACGTATTCAGTATACCTGAGTCACAATACAAAGGTGTATGCCAGAGAGACACACGTATTTAGTATACACGAGTCATAATACTAAGAGGTACGCCAGAGAGACACACATATTCACTATACATGAGTCATAATACTAAGATGTATGCCAGAGAGACACACGTATTCCGAACACATGAGTCATAATACTGAGATGTATGCCAGAGAGACACACGTATTCAGTACACACGAGTCATAATACTAAGATGTATGCCAGAGAGACACACGTATTCAGTATACCCGAGTAATAATACAAAGATATATGCCAGAGAGACACACGTATTCAGTATACATGAGTCATAATACTAAGATGTATGCCAGAGAGACACACATATTCCGTACACATGAGTCATAATACTGAGATGTATGCCAGAGAGACACACGTATTCAGTACACACGAGTCATAATACTAAGATGTATGCCAGAGAGACACACGTATTCAGTATACCCGAGTAATAATACAAAGATATATGCCAGAGAGACACACGTATTCAGTATACATGAGTCATAATACTAAGATGTATGCCAGAGAGACACACATATTCCGTACACATGAGTCATAATACTGAGATGGATGCCAGAGAGACACACGTATTCAGTATATCCGAGTCATAATACAAAGATGTATGCCAGAGAGACACACGTATTCCATACACATGAGTCATAATATTAAGAGGCAAGCCAGAGAGACACACGTATTCCGTACACATGAGTCATAATACTGAGATGTATGCCAGAGAGACAGACTTATTCAATATACACGAGTCATAATACTAAGATGTATGCCAGAGAGACACACATATTCACTATACATGAGTCATAAAACTAAGATGTATGCAGAGAGACACACATATTCAGTATACATGAGTCATAATACTAAGATGTATGCCAGAGAGACACACGTATTCCGTACACATGAGTCATAATACTGAGATGTATGCCAGAGAGACACACGTATTCCGTACACATGAGTCATAATACTGAGATGTATGCCAGAGAGACACACGTATTCAGTACACACGAGTCATAATACTAAGATGTATGCCAGAGAGACACACGTATTCAGTATACCCGAGTCATAATACTAAGATGTATGCCAGAGAGACACACATATTCCGTACACATGAGTCATAATACTGAGATGTATGCCAGAGAGACACACGTATTCAGTACACATGAGTCATAATACTAAGATGTATGCCAGAGAGACACACGTATTCAGTATACCCGAGTAATAATACAAAGATATATGCCAGAGAGACACACGTATTCAGTATACATGAGTCATAATACTGAGATGTATGCCAGAGAGACACACGTATTCAGTACACACGAGTCATAATACTAAGATATATGCCAGAGAGACACACATATTCAGTATACCCGAGTAATAATACAAAGATATATGCCAGAGAGACACACGTATTCAGTATACATGAGTCATAATACTAAGATGTATGCCAGAGAGACACACATATTCCGTACACATGAGTCATAATACTGAGATGGATGCCAGAGAGACACACGTATTCAGTATATCCGAGTCATAATACTAAGATGTATGCCAGAGAGACACACATATTCCATACACATGAGTCATAATATTAAGAGGCAACCCAGAGAGACACACGTATACCGTACACATGAGTCATAATACTGAGATGTATGCCAGAGAGACAAACGTATTCAATATACACGAGTCATAATACTAAGATGTATGCCAGAGAGACACACGTATTCACTATACATGAGTCATAATACTAAGGTGTATGCCAGAGAGACACACATATTCAGTATACATGAGTCATAATACTGAGATGTATGCCAGAGAGACACACGTATTCAGTACACACGAGTCATAATACTAAGATGTATGCCAGAGAGACACACGTATTCAGTATACCCGAGTAATAATACAAAGATATATGCCAGAGAGACACACGTATTCAGTATACATGAGTCATAATACTAAGATGTATGCCAGAGAGACACACATATTCCGTACACATGAGTCATAATACTGAGATGTATGCCAGAGAGACACACATATTCAGTATACATGAGTCATAATACTGAGATGTATGCCAGAGAGACACACGTATTCCGTACACATGAGTCATAATACTGAGATGTATGCCAGAGAGACACACGTATTCAGTACACACGAGTCATAATACTAAGATGTAGGCCAGAGAGACACACGTATTCAGTATACCTGAGTAATAATACAAAGATATATGCCAGAGAGACACACGTATTAAGTATACATGAGTCATAATACTAAGATGTATGCCAGAGAGACACACATATTCTGTACACATGAGTCATAATACTAAGATGTATGCCAGAGAGACACACATATTCCGTACACATGAGTCATAATACTGAGATGGATGCCAGAGAGACACACGTATTCAGTATATCCGAATCATAATACAAAGATGTATGCCAGAGAGACACACTTATTCTGTATACCCGAGTAATAATACACAGATATATGCCAGAGAGACACACGTATTCAGTATACATGAGTCATAATACTAAGATGTATGCCAGAGAGACACACATATTCCGTACACATGAGTCATAATACTGAGATGGATGCCAGAGAGACACACGTATTCAGTATATCCGAGTCATAATACAAAGATGTATGCCAGAGAGACACACGTATTCCATACACATGAGTCATAATATTAAGAGGCAAGCCAGAGAGACACACGTATTCCGTACACATGAGTCATAATACTGAGATGTATGCCAGAGAGACAGACTTATTCAATATACACGAGTCATAATACTAAGATGTATGCCAGAGAGACACACGTAATCAGTACACACGAGTCATAATACTAAGATGTATGCCAGAGAGACACACGTATTCAGTATACCCGAGTAATAATACAAAGATATATGCCAGAGAGAGACACACGTATTCAGTATACCCGAGTCATAATACTAGATGTATGCCAGAGAGACACATATTCAGTATACATGAGTCATAATACGAAGATATATGCCAGAGAGACACACGTATTCAGTACACATGAGTCATAATACTGAGATGTATGCCAGAGAGACAGACTTATTCAATATACACGAGTCATAATACTAAGATGTATGCCAGAGAGACACACGTAATCAGTACACACGAGTCATAATACTAAGATGTATGCCAGAGAGACACACGTATTCAGTATACCCGAGTAATAATACAAAGATATATGCCAGAGAGAGACACACTTATTCAGTATACCCGAGTCATAATACTAAGATGTATGCCAGAGAGACACATATTCAGTATACATGAGTCATAATACTGAGATGTATGCCAGAGAGACACACTTATTCAGTACACACGAGTCATAATACTGAGATGTATGCCAGAGAGACAAACGTATTCATTACACACGAGTCACAATATTGAGATGTATGCCAGAGAGACACACGTATTCAGTATACCCGAGTAATAATACAAAGATATATGCCAGAGAGAGACACACGTATTCAGTATACCCGAGTCATAATACTAAGATGTATGCCAGAGAGACACACGTATTCTGTATACATGAGTCATAATACTGAGATGTATGCCAGAGAGACACACTTATTCAGTACACACGAGTCATAATACTGAGATGTATGCCAGAGAGACAAACGTATTCATTACACACGAGTCACAATATTGAGATGTATGCCAGAGAGACACACGTATTCAATATACACGAGTCATAAAATACTAAGATGTATGCCAGAGAGACACACGTATTTAATATACACAAGTCATAAAATACTAAGATGCCAGAGAGACAGACATATTCAGTACAAACGAGTCATAATACTAAGAGGTATGCCAGAGAGACACACTTATTCAGTACACGAGTCATAATACTAAGAGGCACACCAGAGAGACACACGTATTCAGTACACACGAGTCATAATACTAAGTGTTATGCCAGAGAGACAGACTTATTCAATATACACGAGTCATAATACTAACATGGAAACCAGATGCAGTCCCAAGGAAGGGGTGGTCTAGTGTGAAACACGTGTGGCCTGGATGATGACTTGTGCAAAGTGACAACATTTCGAATAAATAAATCTGAGTCACTAATGACCACGGCCTGATGCTTTATTTCACGTGTACACCCCCGCAGATATCAGGGGCACTCACCGTGTGCTGCCACGTCACTGCATAAAGCTGAGTCCTGGATCAGGTGTCTAAGCACTGCAACTCGCCCGTGACAGGCTTTCGTAAAACGAGTTTAGCTTGTTATCTCCGCTGTAATTAATGTATGCCCCCCACCCCCCCCTGCCCCTCCCTGTATCAGGCTTCACAGACCGGTCTGTCCCTTTGAGTCAAAAGGTGAATCGAGGTGACGTGATGACATCATCCGCTGGAAGTCAATCAACTGTCAAACACGGGAAGGGAGGGAGCAGCAGCACACAGGAAGCACTGTGCAGAGACGATACAGGCAGCCTGTCACAGAGCAAACGCAGATCGGAAGGCCAAGTCTCTGAGCAACATAACAAAAACAAACACTGAAAGTCATAGAGAAAATCCACACAGGCAGCCACAGACCCTACGCCCATCAGAAGATGAGACGGCAAAGCAAAAGAACAAGCAGGCACAAAAAACACACACATGAAATCACATATCAAGCACATACTGGCATACAAGGAGACAGCGAACAAATACACACGGAAGGAGTCACGGAATAAACAGTAAATCAGACAGGCAGTCACAGAGCTTTAACACACTAGGTGCCACTAAGAAATGGCAAATAAACACAGGAAACGGATGCCACAGAACAATGTCAGCCCTTGGGAATTACAGAGCAAATTCCCACAAAAGAAGCCTCAGACCTTTAACTCAAGCCAAATGTACAGTAGGACTTGGAATTCATTTACACTAAGGAGAGGGAGCTGTGGAGTCACAGGAGCAGCCACTCACAGGGAAAATCACAGAACACACACACAGGAAGTCACAGTTAAAATGCACTCAGCCAGCCACAGACATTTAACATAAAAGGATGATGACAAAGCAAATGTGCATGCAGTCACACAATGCATGCCGGCAGCCTAAGACCTCTAATGCACATGAAACCACAGAGCAAAGACGCAAGAATAGCAATTGCACATGACACCCACAGGCATTAATAGAGCAGATTCACACACAGGCAACTAGAGATCTTAACGTACAGTCAGCGAGAAATTACACAGGAGGTCGCTGAGCAAATGCATACAGTATGTGGAAGTTACATAAGCAAAGAACAAATACACATACCTAACGCCAAGGGCTGGACGCACAAAGAAGTCACAAGCAGTCACATGGCAAATATTCACAGGAAAAGGAAACAATACTCAGACAGGCAATCACAAAACAAATACTTGCAGAGCAATGCCATACAACATGCCACCAAGCTGTTACACACCAGTTAAAAGATTACAATTGCACCAAGGCAGTGTGACGAAAACGATTACTGCTCTGCAGGAGTACATGGATGAGTATTGGCTAAACTTCATACTCAGCCCCACACTACTACTAAGCCATCTGTGATCCCAATCATAAAGGTAAAACAGACACAACCTGACGGGTAAACTTCCTTCGCCTTCTGTGGCAACATGGGCCGGGGGTAGAAAACACTAACAAAAACCCATGGAGAGAAAACATGAACTACAGTACTGGTATAGAATCGCACTCAGAGTACATGAGCAGGGGTGGGAAGGCAAGGAATTGCAGCAATGTCAATGTTCAAAAAGGATATGTTTTTCAAGAAAAGTAGTGAAAAAGGTGCTCATAAGTTGCTATGTGCTCAATAGAGGACCTGGGGGGCAGGGCCTCTTGACAGTACCACATTCTTGGTCTTGTGTGGTTCAACGGCGTCAGCCTGGTCTTCTCAGCACTTTGTTTGTGGTTGAAACAGTGTTCTAGATGCAGCGAGTCGTGTTGTTCCAGGTTGTGTTGAGATGGGGCTCTGTGCGGTTCGAGTTCACGTTCAATGCGATTCGAAGGCTCTAACGGCATCTAATGGCCGGTTGAGTATCACTTTGAGATGATGCTACCACTGGATTTAGTGGACGCATGACACAATGCCTTCTAGCAGTTCAAATTGGTCAATGTCGTGTTGGCTCACTCAGTGCTCAAAGATGAAGCGAGTCAAACGCTTCCACAGTGGTGAGCTAGTGTTTGAGCCAAGACGGCGATGGGCGCTACTGGTGTAAAGCAGCATCAAGCTGTTTCGAAAATGCAGGAAAATAAATCAAAGATGCAAAGAGTGCCAAAAGCAGCAACGTTGGCCCTGTCAGATCGAAGGGCATGAAACACTGTTCAAATGCAGCTGAAGACTGTGCAAACAGGAGTCCAGCCGCTCTTGGGGTTTCTGGTTGCTGGGAGTCCCAATGCAGGACCTCCAGGCAGAAGCATAGCCAGGATTGCCTAACAAGAGGGGCCTGAAGGTAATGTATTTGAGCCCATCGCAGTGACATACTGCTGAGTGGGCATTTGCTGATTTTGGTTGTGCCTTGACCGCTCAGGCCCTACCCTGCCTATGCCTCTGGCTGCAGGATAAGGTAAGTCATCTTGTTCTGCACACCCACTTCCAGGAGCTTGGCTGGCACCTACATCAGATCCTTCACCTCCAATGAGTAGCCTGGTTCCAGTGCGGCTGGTAGAGGGGCAGGTTTCGGTTCAAACAGCAGTCATCCCCGTTATTCCCTGGGGATATTTGGGGGACAGAGCTTTTCTCTACTTTGGACGCTTTCTATCTTTACCTCACTGTTGGAGTTGGCGTCACTCTCAAAAGAGCTCCAGTGAATCCTTCTTGCCTTCTTGAAAGTGTAAAATGAATAGAAAAAAGAGCAGGAGTCCCCTTTCTTATAAAGGTAAATTCAAACTGAGGATTGGACTAAGTCAAGCCTGCTGTAAGGGGTCCAGTACCTGCTGCTGTAACAAGTGACACATGCATTATTACATCATCATAGAGTGACTGCAGTGAATGGAGGGGACAGGAAGGGAAAGAGTTCCAAAAGAAAAGCAAGGTGGCGGACCCCTTTCTCAGGTCCACCTTTTCCACTCTTGCTATTCTAACTACCTGCTTTTCCATGCCTGCTGACTTCAAAGGCTCTCTGTAGTGCAGCATCCTGATGTGAGGTTGGCCTGTTATATGAGTACCCCTTTGAAGAGGGGTTCCTAGGATATCTACTGGTGATGGCTTCTGTACCCGTGGGGAGGTGTTACCTTTCCTCCTGGAGAATCAAAGGAAGATAGCATCCTTGCTATTGTCACACTGGGAGTAGTGCAGGCAGGAAGGCAATCCATGAATATACATCACTGACCTGGCCTCACTGGCAGCAACACCATTTCACCAAAATTCCAGGAGTAGCAGAAATGACATCACACAACCTTTGACCTCCTGAAGACATCACAGGAGGTGAAGCAATTTGACCCCACACCCAAGTGACATCACAGGAAGTGAACGCCCTTCCGATTTTTCAGAAGCGTCTAGCACCCGTGTTGGTGCTCTCATTTCAGCCAGATATAAGAATCGAGGCACAGAGGAGGGTATGATTTGTCCACTATTACACATTTGGGGAATGTCATTTCCCAGATTCGATGTGGGGTCTATATGTAAAACATACATACTGCAGTATTTGTGACAGGGTACCCGAAATCTCTAATGCAGACTACAGCTAGTGTATGAAACATCAATTGGTCAATGGACACAGAAGTACAGGTTTTCTGTGGCGTTGCTGTGTTAAACCAGCCAAAAAAGCACTGACCTGGGGAGATGTGAGCTGCTGTTTACCCAGGAGATAAATGCTGCACGAGCAAGGCCTGAAAATTAAATAATTGACCAGGATTTAGTATCAACAAAATTCCCTGGTTATAAATATAACTATGAGTCAGCTACCACTAGAAACCTACTAGATTGTTCTGTGAGCACACAGGGGAGTGCATCTGATAATGTTATCTTTGCTGGTAAAGGTTCTTTCAATATACCCACGACCCCCATAGATTTTATTATTTAAGTGTAATACTAGGTGCCAGAGGACTTTAAAAAAAACACCATTTAATGTAATATCATTGCTGCACACATAAATCCATGGCACCACACAGTTATTTTAAATTGAAAACACCCACAAGTTGCTTCTCACCCGGGGACTCACTGGCAGACTTCAAGGCACGCACTGCACACTACCCCTTTGCCAGACCCAGTGGTGCCCAATGGCCTAGCACAAAATTTGGCGGTTCCCCTGCAAGCCATGCTGTGGGGCCCCCCCAAGCTCCTTCACAAAGCACAGGGCACACCACACCCCGGGCCAGTCCGGGCCACCACGTGTGTGCAATGTCTATGATCATTATGCCATTGTAGGGGTATGCACTACTGCAAGTGAAAGAAGTTAATATGCTTTTCAATCAAAGCTTAAATGTTTAATATAACATAGAAAGAAGTGGTCGGTACCTGAACCACACATATACCAGCCACCAGTGGTGGCTGGTGAGTTGTTTTTTTGGAGGGTGTAAATATTTGCTACAGGTATGTGATTACGAGCAAGCATAGTGAGGGATCACAATCTTATGAAAATGGGTTGGCGGGGGGGATTGGTGGGATTCTTCTCCCTAATCAGAGAACATGTTTTGAATAATGGGTAAAATTTCTGCTCTACACAGCACACTTCCTGGGAAAATGTGGGTAAAAGGCCAAAAGTTTGGGTAAAAGGCCAAAAATCGGCTTTGTATGGTGTAGGGTAAATCATGAAAAATGTACAATAGATGCAAGTCACCAAACGTGCACAGGGCATTTCTGATTGCATTATCATGCCAGTCCCTGCAATATATGTCAGTACAGAAAACATGTTTATGCTGGCTTTGCCCATACATTTCCATGCTGGCTCAACCAACACATGGTAGTATTCCCATATAAGATCATATTCATGTTCGCCTTAAGATGTTTTTTTATAGTATCATTACTGGCTCTGGGCCCAAAATTGGCTCTGCCAACATATGCCAGAACTACTATGTAAGTACATACTCCCGTTAGTTTGGCCATTTTAAGTAACATGTCACAATATCAAAACCTGTCCAAACTGGTTCTAATGTAAGCCAGTCTAGATCCATAACGTGTCATGCTTGATTCATCATATATGCTCAGTTAATAAAAAGTCATGCTACAGTAAATATTATACAGGCCGCTACACCAAAACATCAGTCCAGCGAGGTAACACTATTTATCATGCTTGCTTTTTTAAATATGCCGAGTAGTAAATGTCCTGCCACATTAAGCAAGGGCTAGACTGACTGCACCAAAATGCCAGTCTAGCCAGGGATTGGCACACATGAACGTGGCTCTGCCCAAAAATACCAGTAAAACATGCAAAGTCAATAAAAGATGTGGCACACATGCTCCTGTGATCCCCAGTCTCCCAGGGCCTTACACACAAATGCATTCCCTTTCACCCACTGGTCACTCACCCATACATCCCCTCTCGCATTCACTCACACTGGATTCACCACACAGGCACACACCAAACCCCACCCAGAACATTCAAACACACACTACCACATGTATACTCATTCACCCATTGGTCACTCACTCACACCTTCTATTCATTCCACTCATTGTATTCTCTACACAGTCACACACCCGCCCAGAACATTTAAAAAAACACATCACACCACATAACTTCTCATTCACCCACCAGTCGCTCACACCTTCCCTTACATTCACCCATTCCAATCTCTACACAGGCAAACTCCTACCCACCCAGAACATTCATAAACACACATCACATCACTTCTCATTTACCCACCAGTCACTCAGACTTTCTCTTACACCCACTCATTACATTGTGTACACAGACATACACCCACTCACCCAGAACATTCAAAACCACACTTCACATCACTTCTCATTCATCCACCAGTCACTCATACCTTCTGTTACTTGCAACATTGCATTCTATGCACAGTTACACACCCACCCACCCAGATAATTCAAAAACACACATCACATAATTTCCCATTCACCCACCAGTCACTCACACTTTCTCTTACATCCACTCATTACATTCTCTACACAGGCACACACCCACCCACCCAGAACATTCCAAAACACACATCACATCACTTCTCATTCACCCACCAGTCATTCACACCTTCTCTGACATCCACTCATTGCATTATCTACACAGGCACAAAACCACCCACCCAAAAAAATTAAAAAACATACACCACATCAAATCACTTCTCATTCTCCCACTAGTTACTCACACCTTCTCTTACATCCACCCATTGCATTCTCTACACAGGCACATACCCACCCAGAACATTCCAAAACACACATCACATCACTTCCCATTCACCCACCAGCCACTCACACCTTCACTTACATCCACTCATTACATTCTCTACACAGGCACACACCCACCCACCCAGAACATTCAAAAACATGCATCACATCACTTCTCATTCACCCACCAGTCACTCACACATTCTGTTACATCCACCCATTACATTATCTACACAGGCACACACCCAGAACATTAAAAAAACATCACATCATTTCTCTTCACCCACCAGTCACTCACACCTTCTTTTAAATCGACTCATTGCATTCTCTACACAGGCACACACCCACCGACCCAGCCTATTCAGAAACACACATCACTTCTCATTCACCCACCAGTCACTCACAACTTCTTGTACATCCACAAATGACATTCTCTACACAGGCACACACCCACCCAGAACATTCAAAAACACACATCACATGACATCACTTCTCATTCACCCACCAGTGACTCACACTTTTTTTTAACATCCACTCATTACATTCTCTACACAAGCACACAACCATCCACTCATTGCATTCTCTACGCAGGCACACATCCACACCCCCACCCATCCAGAACATTCAGAAACACACATCACATCGCACCACTTCTCATTCATCCACCAATCACCCACACCTTCACTTACATCCACTCATTAGATTCTCTACCCAGGCACACAACCATCCACTCATTGGATTCTCTACACAGGCACACACCCACCCAGAACATTCAAAAACACACATGACATCACTTCTCATTCACCCAGCAGTCACTCACACTTTCTCTTACATCCACTTATTACATTCTCTACACAGACACATTACCATCCACTTATTGCATTCTCTACACAGGAACACACCCACCCAGAACATTCAAAAACACACATGACATCACTTCTCATTCACCCACCAGCCACTCACACCTTCACTTACATCCACTCATTACATTCTCTACACAGGCACACACCCACCCACCCAGAACATTCAAAAACACACATCACATCACATGACTTCTCATTCACCCAGCATTCACATAAATACATCTGACACGCACTTCACAAAAGTACAATACACATCATATTACCAAAAAATAAAAAGCCTTCTTACCTTTTTCTTGCAGCTTTGGTCCGTCCTTCCAGGCCCCCTCTGCTCCTTCGTGCTTCTCACAAACAGGAACCAGGAAGCTGTGAGAGCTTCCTGGTTCCTGTATGTGAGCTGCAAGGAAGCCGGGGGTGAAGGTGTTGTAGCTGAACTGACATGTGACATGTACCACATGTCATAGTCATCTCCAACCCCTACTGAGTGCCTCCCCGGCCCAGCCTTCACCCTGATGGGAGAGGACTAGGCCAGGTACCCACCAGACCTGGTGTGACGGGGACCCCCATGCCGCAGGTAGGTGGAGCCCACTACACAAGGAGCTCCCTTTGTTTTTGTAAAAAGAAAATCTTTCTTTTTAAAAAAAAAACTTCTGGGCATGCAAGGAAGTCTGTAGGGGTTGCAACATAGGCCCCCAGTGGTTGAAGTTGTGACCCTTGGAGACCCCCAAACAACATCCCTGCTAACGGGGTTGACACCTGTATGGTATCACTTGTTGTGGTTTTAATAATTGTCATCATACCATAATCAGGTATGGCTTATTCTTAGAGATTACATTGCCACCAGGGTGATAAGAGCACAACAACAAGTGATACCGTACAAGTGTCAGCCCAGTGAGCAGGAACGGCATTGTTGCTCTATCTGTCATTATTGCTTTATCAGTCACCATACTATAATCAGGTATGGCTTATTCTTAGAGATTACCCTGCCACCAGACTGATAGAGCAGTAGTTATTACCTTTTAGAACAAGGTGCAGATATTAAAGTGACTTTAGGTTACAACAGCATATGAAATCCAAATTTGACCTTTGAACCTGCCCTGTGCCACTGAAAAGCAAGTGCCTGAGTTGTCAGGAGAATGATGCAACAAAATGTATGCATTATGCTTTTGGCATTGATAATTATGAAAGGGGGGTCTGATTTGCAGACTGCCCCTTCAGAAACAGAATTATCTGCATCATTTTATATTAATAAAAATAAAAATGTGAGGGCTTTTATACCCTAGTAGATAGCAATCTGTCATATGCAGTCAAGAAAGCTGAAATGTCCTCAATCTGAGATTTCATCACAGGGTGAGGGTTTATAGTATCCATTTGTGTTGAGAAATAGGAATAGATGGAGTCACCATTATCACGTTCACTAAGCATTTTAAAATACAGTAGGCAATTAGTTGTCATTTTTCGCATCTGTAAAGAAGTGAGCCCCAACTCTAAGCAAATTGCTTCAAAAGGCACACAGTTTGGGAGTCCCAAGGCCTTTCTCCAGAGTTTCCCTTCAAGTCTTTTCAACCAATTTGCTTCTTTCGATGTATAAATGTCCAGGCCATAAACAATGCCTGGAACAATACAAGGCTTACACAACTGCAGGAGACCTTCAGTGGACTCTCCACCACCTTTATGGATAAAGGAGTGAACTGCCTGGAATTTCACCACAGCCGTGTTTATTACGGTATTCGCAAATATTGCCTTTTTCACATTATTTTGGATCAATACGCCCAGATATATATTTCTATTCACTTCTTGCATAGTAGTTTTCGGAATATTTCAATTTAACTTCTTAATGTTGTTTCTATATTTTTTAAACATCATAACCTTGGTCTTACTAAGGATCAGTTCTAAGCCGTTTATGATGGAAAATTGGTTTAAGACTTCAAGGCTGTATTGTAGTGCAAGGGCAGTCTGATCCAATATGACAACATCATCAGTGTACATTAACCAAGATACGGGACGCTGGTCAATTCACAGAGGGTTATTTCTACTATTCTCCAGATTATGGCCCAAATCCGACACATATGTGTTCAATAAGACTGGAGCTAACATGCACCCTTGTTTTAAACCGAATGTGCCCTGAGCAACGGGATAATTGATCACCGGCAGGCAGGGTTCAGTGAGGGCTTGAGCACCAACGATCAAAACCGTCGGCTCCGCTTGGTGTGTGAGAAATATGCCATGCTGAGAAAAAGACAATTGTCTATGCAGTATTCGTTGACCTACGAACTGCATTTGATACTGTCCCAAGAACTCGCCTTTGGGAGTTGGTAGCAGAGCTCAGTATTCCAGGTGCGCTGCTTTCAGCTATCCAGAGCTTCTATACAGGGAACACAGCGGTGGTCCGTTGGGGGGTCGACTGAAGCATTACGAACAATATTGTTGTTAGGAAGGGAGTTCGCCATGGATGCGTACTGGTGCCCAAATTGTTTTGTTTCTTTATTAATGAAGTTTTGAAGAGGCTATTGAGGGTGCAGACCAATGCCCTTTCTCTGGCGGTTGATCATTTCCCAGCCTTGTTGTTTGCAGATGACGCAGTTCTCCTGACCCATACTCCTGTGGGTGTCCTTAAGCAGTTGGAGATTATTTGTACATTTTAGTAAAAGAAATGGCTCTCCTTGAACTTCAGCAAAACCAAGTCTATGGGCCTCATTACAAGTGAGGCGGAAAGGGGTTAACAGCGCCGGTAAAGGTGCTGGTGCCATTAACCCTGTACCGCCTCATTACGAGGTTCCCTCGCGGGACCCGCTCTGGACGTCTGGTCAGACCAGATGCTCTTTACGGCTCCCGCCAGGGGACCGGCATGCTAACAACGGGCCCGTCATTAACGGGCCCGTTGTTAGCATGCTCCCCATTCCCATTGAGCCCCATGAGGGCTCAAATGGGAATGGGGATGGTCTGGGTTGGGGTTCCCTGAATAGGGAAATACCGGGCCCTCCAAAGTCGGAATGGCCCGGTATTTCCCCATTTAGGGACCACGGACAATACCCGAGTTTGGAGGCAGCCCTGCCCTTATTAAGGGCAGGGCTGCCTCCAAATCCGTAATTAAAAAACAGAGAGCCCTTAGAATTACATTGGAGGACAGAGCGATTGAGCAGGTCGTCTCATACGATTATTTGGGGATGAGGGTTACGGCTCTTCTGCATGGACACTGTAGATCCAGAAAGCTAAAACTATGTTGGCCAGGTATTGTGGGGCCCTTGCTAGGTTCTCAAATGAGCATGGAAATGGGGTGGTGTACATAGCACAGGCGCGCCAGGCAGCTCTGTTTGGGGCCGAACTCTGGGGGCACATGGCCATTGAGCCCCTCGCAGTGGTGGAGAGTTCATTTTTGAAAAATATCCTTGGATTGCACCGAATATCCCAGTACTGCTTGAGACAGGCCTGCAAGGGTTCGATTCAATCTGTAAACTACAACCAGTGCTTTACTGGTCCCGCCTATGGTCAAGTGAAAATCTCTGTAAGTATAAAGAAGCAGTTTTGGACGTTATCTCTCAGCAAGGGAGTACTTCTCTAAATTGGGTTTTTCATGGCAAAAACACCATGGGACATCTGGTGCTTGCGGAGTACTGGTCTAACCCTGTGATTCTAACATCTGCATCAAAGTAAGAGATAAAGAATGCTGCAGGGCATAGGGTGGAGAGTGACACCCTGAAGGAATCCTCGGCCTCTGAGTCCCTGGCCCGGGAATCCTGTGTACAAGAAATGGGTCAGCTGCGTAGAGTGCCTCACTATGTCACCCCTAGGAGGGATAAGGTGGCATACTTAAAGTTTCATCTTGGGATTTTGCCCACAGCTGCTCTACTCCTCTGGCTGCCCAGCTAAAGCTAGAGTGTACTGCCCACCAGATAAACACCCCGTAGTAGTTTAGAAGCACTGCACAGGGATCAGATCAGATCAGCAGTTGGTCAGTGTCCCGGATCCCTGGGGGCTGTGTACCGGGCCGATCAGCAATCAGACCAGAACCCCACTGATGTAAACCCTCCTGTAATTGTCTGGCAATTGGCAGCGACGTAAGGAGGGGGCCACACAGAACGGGAACATCCACTTTGCAATGAAGAGTATATCTGCATCTGCCCCACCCGGTAAAGGAGGCCACCCTCGGCCCAAATTCCAAGAAGGGGGCAACACAGACCTGAGCACCAAACAGCCCCGGGGGAAGGGAGCCCAGAGATAATGGAGCAGCCCGGCCCACAGCTGATGAAGTGTCCTCCCACAAGCAGCCCCCAGCAGCCCCAGCAAAAAAAGAAACAAAAAAGAGGGGACACACTCTCCCTGTCCTGACCGTTCTCTGGCACGCCTGGTCCCTCTACAGGCCACATACGCTGAAGCCGAGCGAGTTCCGATGCCCCTCCCTGCACAAGGGATCACAGGCCTATCGGGGCCTCCATACACTCCTCTGGCCCCACCGCTTCTCCCGCTGGGGCCACTACAATGGCTATATCCCCTCACCAGGGGGGTCTTGGCCCCACCTGCGAGCAGCCGGACAGTCCTGGAGAGATGCACTCCATCCCACACCCGGCTCCAGGCTTGCCCAGGTGGGAGGATGCACAGAGCAGGCACACCAAAAGTAGTCACAGCAGGCAGCCCAGTCCTCCAGACTGCTCCTTTGGTGTGGACTCAGAAGCGTCTGGCAACCCTCAAGCCAGAACGCAGCCACCAAGGTGCACCTTCCAGCAGCGGTCAAAAACAATGTCGCTGGCAGCATCAGGGAACGGCTCCCAGCCCACAGCGCCCCGCAACACAGGATCGAATTGGGTGCTACCATCTGGAGCTCACTACACCACCCCAGTTTGATATCCAGCCCCAATTGTTGTGGGGCAATGGGTACTAAGCCGTTATCACCGGACCCGAGCCGAAGCAGCCCACCATTACCTGCTCACAGTGCAAACCGGTACCGGTCCACAGAATGAAAGCTGCAATGAGCAGGTTATTTGTAGGATATTTAAGAGCCTTAGACAGAGCTCTCTCAGGCAGCAGCCATATTGCAGCCACACAACAGTGCCCCTCCCTCCCCCCCAAGCTCAGGACATTTTGAACACAAGGACAACTTTTAAGTTACTAACTACTTGCTATGGGCCTCATTACAAGTTTGGCGGTAGCCTTGCCGGTAAAACTAGCAGGCTGCTGCCAAAATTGCCATTTTTTCCGGCGCCCGCAAATGGGCAATTACCAGGTCATTACGGCCATGCGTGGCCCAGTAATTGCCCATTCGCGGGCGCCGGAATGGAATGCTCCCCATTCACATTTCAGCCCCATAGGGCTCAATGGGGAGGTTGAATGCACCGGCACCATTCCGAATGGTGCCGGTGCATCCGACATGCTCTGCTTGCGGGTGGCGGTACGCCTGCCAGGTCAGACCTGGTGGCCGTAATGGCACCCGCAAGCAAAACTCGTAGTTTGCCGGTCCGGGAACTACGGTACCAGCAAGCTTACCGGTACCATAGTTCGCAGACCGGCAAACTTGTAATGAGGCCCGACTGATCTTTATTTTTAATTTTATAGGTAGGGAAGTTCCTCTTTAGAATAGGCCTAGAGAGGGGTTTTGCCAACCCATTTTGGTTTACTAAAATGTATGACTTTATGAATACCACAACTTTGTGTCCAACTCTCATTTTGAACCCTCACATATGGTGGCCGAGGTGGCATCGACCTCAGTTGATTGAAACTGGGCAACCTTGGGTTTGAGAAACTCAGTAACAAAGCTTCCAATCCATCAATTGCCAATGAACACTATCGGATTTGACTTGTGCAGTAGTAGGCATAGATGTATTTACAACAAGGCCGACTAGGCATGCAGACTGCCAGAGGAGCTGCATTTTATTTTGAATTTACTGGTTGTCATTTTTTAAGTATAAAGCCATTTTAATTTCTCTGTATCTGGCTGATCCACAAGGCTGTGAGTAGTTTTGAGCTGCTAGCAGTCATTCCACTCTGACAGCTAAAGTCTTAGATGGCCATACTTGAATATATGCCTGATATTTGCAGGGAAACGTGTACCAAACGCAGCATGCTTTAGGTATTTAGTGATTCAGTCATACAACTCTCACAGACATATGTGACAGATATAAAGCTCTTTGGCCATTCTTATCTTCCCAAAATGCTCTTTAATATGCAAAACATCCAAAACCTCATTGTTTTATTGGTGCCACTTCAAATTATCTTTGGAGTTCTTTCTAATCAATACACACATACACTGTGTTAAGCAATCACTTTTATATTCAAATACACAACATGCAGTTTTTAAACCATTGCAAAAATAAGAGTTTTCCCCTCTAAAAAGTAAAGTTTAAAAATAATGCAACATTTTACAATATTAAATGCATGGCTATGATTAAGGTAAGCACAGAGTTCCCACAGGTGACACTAAAATGATGTTCAGAAACAAGCACTCATTTCCGTCTCCGGCTCCAAATTTCAGAGGTCTCTGCCTATCCAAAAAAGAGCAAGTGTGACATAGATTATAGAGAAGCTAAAATGGTGAAGAGTAAATCTGAATGCGTAAGTGCATCAAGAAACCTGTGAGAGGATAGCCAAAACCATAGAAGGGTGAGAACAAAAACAGTGTGCCAAAGGTGGACATTGTTTTACAGCTGTAAAGGTGTCCCGTAAAGATATCCATTCAGCCATCATTACAGAAGCTGCTGCTCAGTGCCAAGCAGGCAACTGGCATCCTTGCTGGGTTTATCATGTGTCTTTGATTAAATTCTGCTGCACGCTCAGTACTACCAGGAGAACCAGCTGCAAAGTATGTCACAAAATGCAAAACTGTGATGCTTATGAGTAATTTCCCATTAATTACATTTATTTTAAATACAAGGTAGGGCTTTTACTGTGAAACAGTACTTCAAACGACAGCAGGACATCTCTATCTATACCCATAGAGCTCAAAATGTTCCTATGCATTGTACAGTCCAACCAACTCTACGGAGTTAACAACCATTTTAAATTACCTTAAACGCAAGCTGGCAAGAACCATAGCCTTAACCACACCAAAGCTTATATTGTGCTAGAACGGACTATTCATTGCTCAACTTTACTCTTGGAGCATTGAGTATTTTGAACAATTGTAGAAACAGCAATGATGTAAACAGTATGCACCACTTCATTTGTTACAAAAGGTGCCTGCATTGTGCAGCTATGAGGAATGATGTTACTTCCTACATATGAATGTTCAGGGTCACCCATATACATTACTCCACTGTGAGAATGCACAGCTAAAATATTTCAAGAATCCTCACCAACTGTCTTTACTCTACTGAGGTGTTTATGCCCAGGCAGAGTTTTTCCAAATTCCATTTGTGATTTTGCCATTTTTAATGGCGTTTCAGCCCAAAGGATGGGAGGTACATCGGCCACAGCCGGTAAATTGCCTTATTTCCATTCACCCCCCTCCCCCGCTAACACCAGAGCTGTAACCCTGAAAAGGGGTTTTAGTTATTTTTATTCAACATTGTCATAAGATGTGCCTGTACCACTTGCATATATTTCATATGTAAACTATCATTTGACAAGACCTGATGCAGAAATGTAGTTATGTTGCATTAATTTTACATACCAGTATAGGTGGTTTTCATAAAGTGAGAGCAGGCAATTTGTGAGAGAAACCAGATAATGGCATTAAAACCGAAATTCCCCATTCCAACCTTTTCTCACTTGTTTCCAGTTGGCAGACAGGCTATGTTCTTATCACTTTGTCTAAAATATTGTTTTCCGGACTTAACCGAAAGTAGACAATTAACTGTAACAATGACCACTAGTACACTCAACTCTAGAACACACTGCCTTCTCCAAATCTGAATACACTCTTTCAACTAGGATAACATAGAAGATGACATGCTTGAATTAATAGGGGAAGCAATAACTTCCTTATCCATGCAACCTTAGAAGTGTCCTTATAATGTTATGGAGCCAAAATGGGGGACAAAATGGGTGTGAAGGGGTGTAGTTTGGACAACGCAGACATAGTTTGTTGAAGGGGCGGAATCTGGTAAAGGTGCAGAGTCTGGCAGAGGTGGAGTAAAGAGGGGGGGCACATGCACTT
The DNA here is from genome assembly GCF_040938575.1 of Ambystoma mexicanum. Taxonomy (NCBI): domain Eukaryota; kingdom Metazoa; phylum Chordata; class Amphibia; order Caudata; family Ambystomatidae; genus Ambystoma; species Ambystoma mexicanum. Next base: position 249,136,531 of record NC_090934.1, on the reverse strand, counting down.
ATTTGGGCCTAGGGCAGCAGACAGCCTAAATACGCCACCTGTAATAGGGGAGAATAAATTCAAGCTGGTGCAAGGAAGGCATGGTATCAAACAGTGAAGACAGACCAAGTGATTACAGTTCAAAGGGGATTTTTTGGAACTTCAATGGGTTGGTTGAACGCCTATCTAACCCTAAATCTAAGGATGGAGCAATCTATGACCATCAAATAATAACAACGTAGTCCTAGTGGAGTCTCTGTCAAAATAGAAGGGCCAATACTAATAAACCTATTGCCAGTCCTTACTTCTAAATACAAATGGTGTGGGATAACAATGCAGGCAAAAGAAAAGTGTTCAAGAAAGAATATGTCCGGATAGTTGAGCAGTTGGCTTCCCTTCCCCACGTTTTCAGCATGGGACAAGGCGGCATGTTCAAGCTTCGCACTCACTCTGGCATCTCTGCCACTAGGATACAGTTCAAAGCATAGGTATCTGCCTTCTGTGCCAAAGTCTCTTTACCATTCAAAGTCTCTTTATTGCAGAGGGCCTGACTTAACAAATAAGCACTAAAGTTCCTTCCTTCCCAGGTTTTCCACATTCATGGGTTCTCAGGTCCACTATTCAACCATGGGTCGCTCTCCTTCAGGTTTGGACCCCTTTTAGCACAATATTCACAATTGGTCTCCCTCAATCAGGCTCGGACCACGGATCTCCCTTATTTGGGCTCTGACCCCTCTAACTCAATTGGTCTCCCTCAATCGTGCTCAGACCACGTATCTCCTTCATTCGGGCCCGGACCCCTTAACACAATGTTCTCAATTTGTCTCCCTTATTCGGGCTCGGACCGTGTCAAAATCAAAGACTTTCAATTGTGCAATGGATTTTGCTTAAACCATTGCAGGACCACTTCATTTCACTTCATTTCTCATTCTCATCTTTTACTTTTACTTTTTATCACTTTTAGCTGAACACCTTACAGAGACCTTTGATTGGGCACACTTGCGGTGCTGGAACACTGTCACAGATGTTGTATCTTCCTTTTCTTAGTTCAAACATCCATCAGCAATTCAGCTTTCCTTGCATTTTTCATCACACGCGTTACACATCTTCCTTCTTGCGCACTTTATACAATGTTGCGCTTGCAACCTTGACTTCAGCACAGACCGGTCTTGCATCGGTCTCCCCAACTCACTGGCTGTGTTAATCTTACTGGCACTGCTTTAATCTTGGAGCCAAGGACGGTACCACGGCGGCTGCTGCTCCTCCCCGACTTGATCACCCATGCAGGAGGGCCCCGGGTATCTCCGACACACAATGCAGGATTCTTCAGTCTTGTGACACTACCAGTGGATTGCTGTCTTGATATATATCATGTACCACCTTTTCACTTGTGTTACTAACATCACTACAAATGTAGAAATGCATTATTAGTGTTTGCATATGGCATTGGGAATTTATTTCTGCTGTTTTTTGCTTTCATTTGTGTCCCACAATTATATTTTTGTAATGAAGTGTGGCTCTGCCTTTCGTGGACCTTTTTATATGGTTTTTGAATAAAATGCGTTAAAGCTTTTCTGACCTCATGTAACTGCTTATTTTACAATAGCAGTTTGGTGTTGAACACACTTAATATGACCTCCAATTGTGTGTAAAGGTGGGGTGGTTTGTGGGTACCTGCTTTGTTTATATACATCATTGTTCCCTCAACTCACAAACCCCCCGGTAACAAAAAAGAGGGCATTTTATGCTCTAGTGGCATTGATATTGTTTCCTGGTCTTACGTCTTTCAATCCGAAGGACTTTGGAAAGTAACGGTTTTCCGCTGGAAAGATCAAGGGTATCTCCCTCCTGGTACATCCTTCTTGGCTTGCCGTCTTTCTCCCTTCGTTCAGCTTCTGTCTCAACCTTTGTGTGCTTTGCCTCGTTCAGAATGTGTTCTCGTGCTCCGCCTTTTATCCATGTGGGGAAGCTTAATGGAAGTCAGGTGTGAGTGGTTGCCATTAATTGCCTGACCTGTTCTGACCATAGTAGTGGGACATGCTCGGGTGTGAGTCTGTTTTGTTCCAGTGCGGGCTGTCTGTGTTAAAGTGTTCGTGTAGGGAAAGGGGGGGGTTACTAAATTTCCTACGGAGTAGGATGGTGTAAAGGTCTTATAGGAAAGGGGATACTGCATCTTGCCATCAGGTGTCCCACTCCCCGAAGACCCTCAGCCAGGTGATCCTCCTGCACTGGTCCACCCGCAGGAACGATGGCCATGTCCTGGCCACCTGGATGACAGATGCCTGGGGACTAGTGGGTGAGACACCTTCTTGTTTCTCACACTGGGGACAGAGTTTTAATACCCTCACCACCCCACCCGGAACATACATTAGACTTGCCCTTAAGTCAGGTTTGTCTGGCAACACATCTTAGATGTGTTGGAGGGCGTAATAGACCCAGACTATAGAGGGGACTTAAAGGTTTGAATACAAAACCATAGCAAAGTGGCCCATCAAGTGAAGGCAGGAGAGAGAATAGCACAAGGAATTTTGAAGAAGGCGATATTTTCTAAACCCCAAGAATTTAAAGCGCATTATAAAACAGAAAGAGGAATCCAGGGTTTTGGGGAGGCAGATATAGAGCCTCATATTACACCCAAGGCCATTCCATCTCCCATAGCAGATGAAGAACCTGAAATAATCCCTGACCTAATGTTTGCTAGGATGAGGGAAGAGAGAGACGGGTGGACATTTTTTTTCTTCTGAAGACATGGTTATTATATAGGGGAGATAATAGACCTGATAGTACCCCTAGGTCACAGGTTGTGGTGCCCAAGAGCCATAAGAAAATTGTGCTGGAGATCGCTCAATCCCACCTGACAGGTGGGCTCTAAGGGATAGCCAAAACCTATGCAAAGATCCTAAACTGGTTCTATTGGCCCGGGATATACCCCGTTATAAAGAACTTTGTGCACTTGTTCTCTATGTCAGAAGACCAGGAGCCAAATGTCCCCTCCAACTCCCTTAAAACCTCACCCCATCATAGAAATACCTTTCTCACTCATAGGTATGGCTATAGCTAAACCCCTAGAAACATCAAAGTTGGGAAACCAATCTATATTAGTGATATTGAACTATGCAACACATTACCTTGAAGCTCTTCCTTTACAAAAACAAAACTTCAAAACAAATTCTTAAGCACTTGATTATATTTTTTTCAATAGCGGGCTTTCCCGAGAAGATCTTGACAGACCAAGGATCTACCTTTATGAGTAATCATATGTCTGAGGTAAAGGACATTCTTCAGATTCAAACTTTACGTCCGTTCATATATCACCCTCAAACTGATAGTCTGATTGAAAGATTAATTAAGACCTTAAAGCATATTTAAAGGAAACTGGTTGAAATTGACGGAAAGAATTGGGATGTTATGACGCCATGGGCCTTTCTTGCTATTAGGAAGACACCACAATCCTCAACAGGGTTCGCACCATTTGAACTTTTGTATGAGAGAGAACCGTGAGAGGTTTTACATATGTTGTGTGAAATCTGGGGGGAACGAGAGAAAGCTACTTTACCTCTATCCCAAACTTCCCAGAGACTGAAGGACCACATGGCAGCAGTTAGGTCCATAATACAAATAAATATGGTTATGACCCAGGAACATCAAAAGGGATATCATGATAGAATCGCTGTATTAAGATCCTTTTCTATTGGACAAAAAAGTCCTAGTTCTCCTTCCCTATTCCAAAAACAAAATGCTCTCTAGGTGGCTCATTCCCTGTGCGGTATAAGAACAGACAGACCCTTACAATTATTGGGTCTCACAACAAGATCGAAAAGGTAAGACCCACATTTATCATGTGAATCTTCACAAGGAATGGAAAGAAAACCCCATTAAGGATACAACTGTGGTATTGACCAGTTTGTTAACTGAGGAAACCAACACAAATACTCAAATTCCCCCGAACTTAGCTCAGAATCGAAAGGAGGACCCTGTGGACCTCTTGGAGCAGATACCTGATGTTTTCTGAACAGAACCTGGTAAGGTGAAAGGAATATATCATTACATCTGCACACCTCCAGGAAAAGTGGTACATCTAAAGCCATATAGAATGCCTGAGGCTATAAAAACAATAATTGAGGAGGAGTTAGAAAACATGTTTATCGAGCCCTCTAAGAGCCCCTGGTCATCACTGACTGTATTAATTGCTAAAGCAGAACAATCGTGGAGGTTCTGCATTGATTCCAGGAAGGTAAACACGGTCTCTCAGTTTTGATAGTTACCACATGCCCAGAATTGATGAATTTTTTGATCAATTGGTGTCTGCAGTTTACCTCTCCATGATTGATCTGACGAAGGGGTACTGGCAAGTTCCTGTTAATCCAGCAGATTTAAAGTATTACCTTCTGGTTTAATTCTTCGGCCCTATGCCTCTTTCCCTGGAGCATACATTGATGATATCATCATCCACAGTAAGATTTGGAGAGAGCATGTTTACCACCTATATTTAGTTACCAGAGCATTAAGAAAAGATTGGCTCATGGCAAACCCAAGAAATGCCGTTTAGCTAGGTCAGCAGTTAAACAGATTGGTTCAGTCTCAGACAAAAAAAGTTAAGGCTGTTAAAGAAACCCCAAGTCCCAACACAAAAAAAGATCTGAGAGCTTTCTTGGGTTTAGTAGAATATCACTGGTGTGTTTTATCCCTAATTTCTCATCTGTAACATCTTGTCTTGCTGACAATCGCAAGAATGTTGAGCCCCAGAAACTTAAATGGTGGGATGAAGATCAATCGTTTTTTTACAAACTCAAACACATTCTACGTAGCAAGCCTGTGTTGAAGGTGGCAGATTTCAACTGGGAGTTAATCCTACAAACTGATGCCTTGTATAGCGGTCTGCAAACAGTTCTTTCACAAGATCAGTACGGTATAGAACATCCCATCCTCTTTATAAGTAGGAAGTTATTTCCACAACAGAAAAATTATAAAATTATGCAACTCTTGAAGCCCGAGCCATTAATTGGGCTATAACCTACCTCAAATACTATCTGACAGGTAGGAAATTCTGACTTGTCACACAGATAATGCCTCATTTCTTGGCTTGGATGAGCCTTTGCAAGGACACTAATGTACGAGTCATGCAATGATTGTTAGATTTACGAGGCAATGTCCACTTCCTTTCCCGTTTTCGAATATAGGCTGAGAGAACCAGCAGCATTATGGGAAATGTATATGCTGATTCCCTGGCGGTGACCTCCTCCCAGGTGGCCAGGGGATAGCAGACACTACCTGATCCTGACCCTGGGGGCAGCTATATGAGGGAGGATCACATGGGAGGAAACAACTACTTGGGAGGTGGTGACTCCATTGGATGAGATGCAGTATTCCCCCTTTTTCTCCCGAGGAAGACCCTTAATACCCAAATCCCTAATGTCCTATTGCTATTCTAGTCAAACCCCCATCCATGACTCAAGCACTCACAATCACACGTAACATCTTCTATTTCCAATATGTTTTTATGTGAAAATTTTAAACAAAACCATCCAAAAAATCTGATAACATCTATGGACATCAACACCCATAAATCCTCATATACTAAGACGAGGAAGAGGAGGAAGGAGTTTATGCAAACCACGAGAAGCCCGAAACCAAATGTGCAGGCTAATTGTTTTACTAGCCCTAAATTGCGCAGGACGTTTAAAAATGGCATCCACACTAATGAAAAGAGCAGAGCGGGAGAGAACCGTGCAGGAGAAAGCAGTGCGAGAAAAGACATGTACATCCCGGCGGCAGATCGTGAACGCGAGACACACATACCGGTGTTGCGAGAAGGGAGGAGAGAGGCAGCAGGCACACCCAAAAGGCCATGGAAGCACTGGGAGCTGCAGAGGAGCTCCTGGAGGTAAGGTCGTGCAGAAAGGCAGCATTCTCCGGTCCAAGACATGGCCCGAAGCCAGCGAGTGATCACAAAGCCACAGGAAACGCTGAGGGAATGTCCACACAGTGTGAGATGTCAAACCAGAGAGGAAGCTTCATCTCAGAGGCACGCCAAGAGTCGTAGACACTGGGAATGCCTGATGAGTCTGCCAAAATCCATTGAGGACCCTGGGGCTGTACCGACACACATGCAATCGAGTAAATTAACAGTATGAGCTTGCTAATATGGACAATATTTAAAAGTGGTTTGAATGCAGAGAAAACCCAATAGCAAATCCATGCCAAATACAAAGAATATTTGAATGCAGAAATAACAAAGTACAGCAAGAAGACCAAAGCAAATACAGATGTATGAGATGCCAATTTGGGGGAAAGTTGAAGCAAATGTTACAATAGGCAAATATGCCAAGCACCTCAGGGTATATGCTACTGTGGTATAATGAAAGGAACAGAGAAGCAATTTAAAATGTCCTGGCCAGTGAATACCCCAGGCAGTTTAAATTGTTGTCAGATACCTGGCAAGGTGGTATACCAGGGGATCTGAAAAGCCCATATAAGGACTCCTGGCAGAGGAGTATATGTACCAGGCAATCCGTCAAAGTTGTATAAAGATTCTGACATTGTGGGAAGATACCTGGCTGGGGGTATAACAGGGGTTTTGAAAAACCCATAGAAGGATACGTGGCAGGGGAGCATACCAGGCAATCCACAAACATTACAAGGAGAGCAAAAGATGAAACGTATTGTTTGAACAAGAACTTTGTGAGTCTAGTGAAAATACAAAGAAACTGTTTGTTAAAGAGACACAAGAAAGACTGCTATTGTTTGAATAATAACTTTGTGAGTCATAAAGGAACTATTGGATAATGGGACACTCTTGCCATCCTACCTAAAAATCCAGTTGAAGGGAGCCACTCTCTGGATCCAAAGGTCTTTCATTCGAGAACACTTGTATGGAAGTCATCCGCATACATTTTTGGTTGTGAAAACTGTTTGCTAAACATCAAGTCAGAGATATTTCCTTGCGCTCTTGGTTGTTTTGTTTTAGTGTGAGGGTCAGGATGGCTTTTAAGTTACTGACTACTTGACACAAACTGAGCTTTAGTTTTCTAGGTAGGGAAGTTCCTCTTTAGAATATGGCTAGAGAGGGGTTTTCCCAACCCATTTGGTTTTATGAAATGCCTGACTTTGAGAATACCACAACTTTGTGTCAGACTCGCATTTCTGACCCCTCACACAAGAAACCACTAAACAGGCACCCATAGGCAGTCCCACCATGCAGTTACAAAGCAACAGCGCACAGGTGGATACCGAGCAGCAGCACAATAGGAGTCTGGACTATACACATATGCATTCTTTCACAACAGGCACAGAGCCACAGAATAGCTAAAAACAATAAGGGGGCACACAGGAGGGACGCAATGGAGACAACCTGAGATAGTTACAAAGCAGACACACACAGAGGCATTGACAGAACAGGCAGAGAGCCAGTCACATGGAGCATGCACACACAGACGGGTATGGACTAGCAAACGAGTATGAAAGCAACTTGGAAATTTGTTTAGCACCAACAAGGGACCAAGGTAGCCACCTGGTCCCATAACTATGTGCCCCTTGCAGACTGTCACATGATCTCACAGAGACTCATGTGGCTGTGTACACAGTCACCGTGCTTTCCAATGAAAGTCACATGCCACAACATTGTAAAGCCAGTCACAGAGAGCCAGAGAGCTGCTCACAGCCAGCCCTGCAGCAAAAAACATCTTACACGCAGTGGCTGGTCAGGCAGTAATATGTAGCAAAGAGAGCGTCACAGGGTCTTACAGTCAGAGGACCACATACAGTCCCTGCTATAGACCGCGGGGAATCTTATATACAGTGACTAGCCTATCACAGTTACAGGGCATCCAATAGAGGGTCGCAGGTCCTCAATGCCGGAGAGTTACACACAATAAGTCTTTCTAGGCCGGAGGCAATCTAATAGACCGTCTCTTCGCCTATTATAGTTGCAGGGCACCCAAGAGACATGCACAGGGCCTGGCATTCAGGAAGAGACAGTCACAGGTAATCTTATAAGGTTTCGCGTGACCTATTACAAGCATTCACCGGGCACTCGGAAGACCGTCACAGGCCGCAGGGAGTCTCATAAGCTGTCTCTTGACTTATTACAAGCAGTCACCGGGCAATCGGAAGACCGTCACAGGCCGCAGGGAGTCTTATAAGCTGTCTCGTGACCTATCACAAGCAGTCACCGGGCACTCAGAAGTCCGTCACAGGCCGCAGGGAGTCTCATAAGCTGTCTCTTGACTTATTACAAGCAGTCACCGGGCAATCGGAAGACCGTCACAGGCCGCAGGGAGTCTTAAAAGCTGTCTCGTGACCTATTACAAGCAGTCACCGGGCACTCGGAAGACCGTCACAGGCCGCAGGGAGTCTTATAAGCTGTCTCGTGACCTATCACAAGCAGTCACCGGGCACTCGGAAGACAATCACAGGCCGCAGGGAGTCTTAGAGAGAACCGTGTGGCCTATTACAGGCGGTCTGCAGGGCACCGTAGAGACAGCCAATGAAAGAACTGCTTCAGCCTGCTGTAGCCCGCGGTGAACCTTATGCACAATCTCGTGGCAGACAGTCACAGGGCACGCAAGAGACAGCATGAAAGATGGCCTTCAATGTTCTGCATCGCTTCCTCCCAACAGTCTCTCAAAGTTAATGAGCGCTTCCTCCGTGTATGACCGAAGGCACTTTATGTGTTCCCGGGGAGGTTGAGCGACAGCATAAGCTGGGGGTAAACTGCCTCACACCTATTGAGGACCCCTACCCTCCCAAATGAAGTGGGAAAAAGGGCAGCCGAGTTGGGGGAGCCTTGCTTGGCGACTAGGGGCCCCGGGACAGGGCATACGCCTTCCACCGGCTCATCACGTTACAGTGCCCTTTCACTTCCAGTAACCCAGGCAGCCAATCATTTCACTGGCTTAGAAATGAAAGACCCTGGGGCCCTCGTCAGGGGCCCAAATGACACACTTGTCTGGCTTCTGAAACTCGCGAACAGCCTAGATACGGGAGGGGCTGCTGGGAGAGGGTAGGGGGGTCACGTGAAGGGGTGCGGGGGGGGGGGGTCGGTCAGGTGTCCTGCTCGCCTCATTTAGAAAGACTCGCTCCACAAAACGTGTCCTACCCGAGCCCATTCAATCTTTTGTCGCTTGGCTGCATTTATCAGAGACCAGTGGCGAAGGAAGGCTCCGTCCTGTTTCTTTTTCTTGGCCTCTCCGCTGCTATGAACAGGAGTCGGTGAAAGGAGAGGAGTCCAGTATCCGGGAACCTCCAAGACCCGGTCATTGGCCCCCACCTTTGCCTGCCAGCGATGCCCTCCAGGGAGGCCCCGAGCGAGGAGGATGCTCGCTCTATCAATGTACCCACCTGTCTCTGGCGGAATACCCCTCTCCCCTTCTGTGTCACAGAAGGGTACCACGTCCCTTAAGGTATTTCCAAATGTTCCGACACTGAAACAATAGGCGGCCAGCCACCCAAATCCTAGAAGCACTAGAACCTCTAGCCCCGCCACTACTTGAAGGGTGTACTGTTCAGCACATGTCGTGCGCCCCTCCATGATGCACCTGTTTGCACCCCACTTCCTGTGTGCATCACCTGCTTGATAAGCCGCCCTTAGCACAGCCAGATCCCCACAACCCCCCCCCCCCCTCCCCCGCCCCGTCATCGCCAGTTCCTCACTGGCTTGCAGACCCTGGCATTCACAGGTGCCCAATCCGTTTACCTGCTGCCCCTCCCCCACTGATGCCACAGTTGTGTATACCCTGCCTCTATGCACCTCTCTTGGGCACCGCCCAGATGCCTCGCCTGTCACTTCCCAAGTTCTTCCCTTCTTAAGGTTACCTCAAAGGCTCCCCCCCTACCTCCCTCCCGCCACTCGAACAGGTTCTGCACCCATGCCCCTTCTGCCTTTGTACACCTGGAGAGCCCAACCGTTTGCCACCGGCCGCCTCCTCCCCACAAGTCCTCATCCATGCCTCACTAGAGAATGCCTAGCACCCGACTACTAATGCCCTCCACCCTCACAGCCCGGCCCTCGCCCCGCCTCACCTGCTTGTCGGGCAGCTCGTTGTACTCCCTGGCAAGGGACTGCAGCAGTCCCGGGCCCTGCATCTCGGCGGCGGTACCCAAGCTGCCCATGGCCGTGCCGCCCGGGGAGAGAAAGGCACTGAGTGCGATAAGGCGTGGAGTGACGCACTCACAGTACACGGGCACCCACAGCCGGCACTCCCTGGCGCAGCCCCCACCGACCGCACCCGGGAACCGCCCAGGACAGCAGCGGACAGGCAGTGCAAACTTCCCCCTAACACACCCACACGCAGAGAACAAGTGCAGCACGGGGGTGGGGGCGGGGGGCAGCCATTCAAGTTTCACTCGCACAAGGAACCCAAAACAACAGACACAGAAGCAGGGCAAGCTTCATGCACACACACAGATCATCCGGTGTAGCAGTTTAGCGAGAATGCAGATGACCCTCTCTCCAGAAGATCGCAATCATTCACACCAGTGCAGTGAGGTAGCCCACTCAAAGAGTGTGACGGGAAGGGCGGGCACCAGCTGTGGAAGCTTCCCTCCCGCACAAAACGGGGACAGTGCTCTTTCTGGCAGAATCAGTGCACGCTTCACTGACACACAGAAAAGATACAGCACTGGCACTAGTACACGCTTTCCTCACACAGCGGTGAAGCGGGTGTCCCCCCAACGCTACTTTATATACCATACAACCACACACACACGAACGAGAGCTGCCTGGACCACTGGCTGTAGTACTGTGTACTGCACGCTGAGGTGAAGCCTGTGCTGCACCAGTGCCCCTTTAGACACCACACAACCGCAAACACATGCACAAGAGGTACAGCACTGTCAGTAGTACAAGTGTACCTCACACACAAGTGAAGCATGTGCTTCGCCGGAGCCCCTTTAACCACCACACACACATGCACAAGAGGTACAGCATTGTCAGAGGTACAAGGGACCTCACACAGAGGTGAATCATGTGCCTACCTAGTGCCCCTTTACCTACCACACACATGCACAAGTGGTTCAGCACTGTCAGTAGTACAAGTGTACCTCACACACAGGTGAAACATGTGCTACGCGGTGTCCCGTTACGCACCACACAACAGCAAACACATGCACAAGAGGTACAGCACTGTCATTGGTACAAGGGACCTCACACAGAGCTCAATCATGTGCCTCCCCAGTAACCCCTTTGAGTACCACACAACCACACACATGCACAAGAGGTATAGCACTGCCAGTGGTACAAAGGACCTCACACAGAGTGGAATCATGTGCCTCCCTAGTGCCCGTTTACGTACCACACACATGCACAAGTGGTTCAGCACTGTCAGTAGTACAAGTGTACCTCACACACAGGTGAAACATGTGCTACGCGGTGTCCCGTTACGCACCACACAACCGCAAACACATGCACAAGAGGTACAGCACTGTCATTGGTACAAGGGACCTCACACAGAGCTCAATCATGTGCCTCCCCAGTAATCCCTTTGAGTACCACACAACCACACACATGCACAAGAGGTATAGCACTGCCAGTGGTACAAAGGACCTCACACAGAGTGGAATCATGTGCCTCCCTAGTGCCCGTTTACGTACCACATACATGCACAAGTGGTTCAGCACTGTCAGTAGTACAAGCGTACCTCAAACACAGTTGAAACATGTGCTTCGCCGGTGCCCCGTTACGCACCACACAACCGCAAACACATGCACAAGAGGTACAGCACTGTTCACACACATGATTCACACACAGGGGAATCATGTGCCTCCCTAGTTCCAGCTACATACTACACACATGCACAAGAGGTTCAGCACTATCAGTATTACAAGCTTATCTCACACACAGGTGAAGCATCTGCTTCGCCGGTGGCCCTTTACGTACCACAAAACCACACGCATGCACAAGAGGTACATGCGTGCAAGGTAATTTCAGGATTCCAGGGGAAAAGGGTGAAGAGGGAAGGGATCAGGTCAGGGAGAACCAAGGGTAAAAGTGAGGCCATTGCGAGTGATAGGACAACACTTTCCAGATGTTACGACAAAGACATTTACAACATCGGTTCATATTAGAATCAATTTGGGAGGTGATTAAATCAACACCAGAGAAGGGTTGAGATAGGGGTGCCTATTAGCTCCCTGTCTTTTCAACCTTTATATGTGTGACCTGGGAAAGAGAGTGTTAGATGCTTTCCACCAAAAACTGGGCATCTCCATCTGAAATACTTGGCTTTTGCTGACAGTCTAATTCTCAATAAAACTAGCATTGGCCGACAGAGAAGTTTTATAAAACTGGTGAATTTTGCCACCGTGAAGAACCCAAGGCTAAGCATTAAACAAACAGCCATAGTTATCTTCCCCAAAAAAGCAATTAAAAGAGGAGCCAAGTTTCATATGTCTGGTGGCCCAATTCAATCCTGCAATTCAATTCGACATTTGGGATAGACAATAGAAAAAACACCACAAATGTGGGGGACACTAAGGAAAGACTAATGGGCAGTTGACCAGCATTTGTGGCTCAATTAAAGAAAATTAAGAGCACATTTTGCAGGTGTACTTAAATCCCCCTGCTAACCTGTCATAAACAAAACATTCTTCCATCATTGCAATATGGGATAGAATGCGTGAAAACCCTCAATGAAAAAGAACTGGCCCTCATAGAGGGTACTATCCGGAAAAAATATGAAATCTGCCAACCTATGTTCCTATAGTGGTTATCAGGTTAGAATTGGGTATCCATTCGATCCATTCATATATATTGGCAAAAAGACTGATGCTGTTGACCAAAATCTTAAATCCAGTAAAAAACTCTCTGTATAAGGATTGCCATGAATATTAACCAAACAAAGCGGTAATGCTTTACATTCTTTCTATAACGCCTGAATGCACATGTCACAGGAAATCTGCTTGATCCCCTGAGAATAAAACACAAAGGGAGAGAGTTTGACTGGACCAAACAATGTTACAAGTTACAGCAATGCAGCTTACTAAGGGACTATAAACTTACAATTAGGCGCAAGGATTCACTCCTATGCTATCTGAAGCACTCTCTTAGACCTTCTAGCAACAGATTTTCTTACGCTTCAGACTAAACCAATTGTGTAAACTGAATGTCTGGGGCCCAACAAGAGGAATTCCTAGAAACTACAAATTTGTTGGCTGCGCGAAACAGAGGGCAAATTGGCAACATCTGTTTCTAAGTTTTGAAGGTACCCGCGATGGTCGTAGGAAGATCTTGGGTCCCCTCCAGGAAGGACCATGTCAGTCAGTTGATGAAATTATGTGAACAAGAGTATTAAATGGCGATAAACAGAGTGTCTACCTGGTGGCAGTCAACTACATAAAAGCATGCCATAAATCTCTCGGAGAATCACTATTAGAAAGATGTTAATCTCCCTCTTATATCGGTTACGATAGAACTGAACTCACTTAATTATGCTTTATGATATGTTATAAGTCATTTATAACATGCCTGTACACAAGTGTTTCTGGGCGTGACAAGACAAGGGAGGGGAGACAGAAGGAGGATAAAAACAACAATCTTATTAGGCCTTTTGTCAGTCAGATCATGCAAGTGCGAAACGCAAAATGCAGTGGGAGAGCAAGAATGGGGAAGGGCCAGGGCGGCGAGGAAACGGGGAAGTGCAATCGGGGCAGAATGCTCTGTGTAAGTACTGCCAGGGCAGCGAGGCTCTGGGTAAGTGCAAGGAGCCAGGGGACTATAGGGTTACATTTATAGTCCCTTAGTGCGAGGTAGGCCCGGAGGCAGTGCATGAGCAACTGGTCATGGAGGAGCCTGGTACCCAGTGAGACTCTGAGGGTAGCCAGGCCACCAGACAGCGCAGCAGACAGACAGGTCAGCAGGGGGGAGAGAGAGAGAGAAAGCAGAGGCGAAAAGGAAGATCTTGAGCTGTTTCCAGAACTTCAGGTGGTCCGGCTCAAGTTTGAGAGGGGCAGTGAGGGCATTCCAGAGGGAGGCACCTGCAGAGGAGAGAGATCTACCCTCCACTCTCTGCCTGGTGACGCGTGTGAACCTCAGAGAGTTAGAGGTGGCTGAGCGAAGGGCTTGAGAAGGAAGGTGTTTAGGAAGAGAGAGTTGGATGTAGTGCGGCCCCAGCAACAGAAAGCCTTGTGGACAATGCAGAGGGTCTTGAACTTGATCCTGCAGCCACCAGGAGCCAGTGGAGGGATTTCAGGGCTGGAGGAATACAGTCCCCGGGATTGAGGCCAAGGATAAGTCTCGCAGTCCTGTTCTGGATTAGTTGCAGAGGGCAGTCAGTACAGGAAGGCAGATTGAGAAAGAGACTGTTGTCAGTAGTCCAGCCTAGAGAGAACCAAGGCTCTGGAGACAGTGAGCCTCTGGGGGAAGTGTGAAAAGGAAGAATACCTCTGAGGAGGTGCAGCTGGTATTGGGCCTTCTTGGTCACATCCATGATGTGAGGAGTGAAGGAGAGAGTGGAGTCAAAGTTGACACAAATTTTTTTTGCCGCACGGGAAGGCAAAGGAAGAGGGCCCAACGAGGGGGGCCACAGAGTGAGAGACGGAAAGCGGGAGTGGGTGTTCCAGTGAGGAAGATCTCAGTCTTACTGGCATTAAGGCAGAGATCGTTGGAGGGGCATCAATCCTGAATTGTGGATAGACAGTCAGGAATGAGTGAGAGAGGAGAGGAAGCTGAGGGAAGCTTGAAAGAGAGCTGAGTGTCATCCGCATAACCCTGAAAGTTAGAGGAGAAGGTAGAGATCAGGTGGGACAATGGGGCCAAGTAGACATTGAAGAGCCAGGGTGAGAAGTTAGAGTCCTAGGGAACACCACATGTGGAGAGAGAGGTGGCAGAGAGAAAGGGCCCAAGTTGGACCTGGGAGGGTCAGTCCAGGAGGGAGGAGGTCACCCACTCCAGAGCCTGATCCGTGATGCCCAGTTTCTCAAGGCGTTGATTGATCAGGATGGCATGGTTGACCATGTCAAAAGCAGAGGAAAGGGTAACAGAAGGAAGGATGGAGTCAAGATTAGAGAGCAGATCTTCACTGGTGTTCAGGAGAACAGTTTCCGTGCCTCTGCTGTTCTGAAGCCAGACTGATGGTCCTGGAGACAACCATCAGATTCAGTGTCGAGAGTAAGCTGGGAGATGACAAGCTTTTCCAAGAGTTTTCCCAGGAAAGGAGTGATAGAGATCGGGTGATAGTTTTCCAGACAGGTAGGATCGGCAGAAAGCTTTTTGAGAAGGGGGTGCACAAGGGAGTGCTTGAGGAGAGAGGGAAAGTTACAGTGGCAAAAGAGTGTTTGCAGAAATCGCCCAAGGCTGGAGCAAGGGTGTCAATGTGATCTTTGATGGTTCTGGAGGAGCAGGGAAGCACCTGTTTCGACAACACTCTTATAGATCGGATTTGTCTAGAAACCTTGTCTGGTGTAGTCAGAGAGAAGGAGGAGAAGGGAGGAGTAGAGGTGACCAAAGGTGGGAGGAGAGAAGTAGAGGGAGAGGAAGAGGAGAGAGAAGACAGGATGTCCTGAGTTTTAGTGGTGAAGGGAGAAGCCAGAACCATACAGAGGGCCTGGGATAGAACAGGAGAGGAACAGGAGAGGTGGAGACTGCAGAAAGATTGTCCAGCTCCTTGCAGATTTGAAAGAGTTTGGCCGTGTTGTTAGAGGCAGCAGAGATGCAGGCTTGGATGTGGGCTCTCTTCTTGGACAGGACAGAGAGTCTGTATTGCCTTTGGAGCAGGTGGCAGGCCAGTTTGTCAGAGGATGCACCTGATGACTTCCACTTTCTTTCAGCCACCCTGCACTTGTGTTTCTGGGTGGCAAGGTTCAAGTCATACCAAGAGTTGCACTTGGAGGTAGGCTGGAGATGGATTCTCATTACAGGGGCAAGGACGTCCACAATGTTGGAGATAGAAAGAGGCAGGTTTGTGAGGGCTGTGTCAGAGTCTGAGTCAGCAGCAGGCATAGGAGGAGCAGAGAAAGTTGCGGCAAAGGTATCCACTGGCACACGCTTCACTGGCCAAATGACCGAGTAGGTTGGTGGCAGTGCTGGAGTGGGCTTAGCCTGGGGGACAGAGAGCGTTAGGTGAGAGGAGAGCAGAAAGAGGTCAGTCCAAGAGAGAGGAGTGGTAAGAGGGTTTGAGAGTTGGATGTTTGAGGAGATGAGAACATCCAAGGTATGGCCGACAGAGTGTGTAGAATGGAAAGAGAGAGAGTGTCGCCAAGGCTGCAGAAGAGCCTAGAGGAGGGATTAGAAGCATCCAGGTGGATGTTGAGGTCTCAAAGGAGGCGAAGTTGGGAGGTAGACGCAAGGAGAGAATAGAAGAATTCAGCCCACTCTGAAAGGAAGAGGGTGACCTGACCTGGTGGCCTGTAGATGGTGGCCACAGTCAGAGATAGGTCACGAGAGATAGAGAGCCTGCAGACTAGGAATTCAAAGTAGGAGTAGGCCTGCATAGGAATAACAGAAGCAGGGATCTACTCCTGACAGATAAGAGCTACTCCACTTGTGGGATGTTTGGTTCTGGGTTCGGAGAGGATCCTGTAGCCATCAGGGAGGAGAGTGTCAAAACGTTTGACAGAGCTGGTCATGCACCAAGTCTCGGTGAGAGCGAGGACAACCAGGTCAAGTTCTTTGAGGAGGTGACAGATGTCAGAGGCGTGTTTGACAGCAGAGCAAGAGTTGAGAGTAGCAACGTGGAGCATGTTGCCACATTTGAAAGACTTCCATCGAGGGGAACAGGCTTGAGGTACGTCCTGGAGAAGTGATAGTTGGGCCCGTGAGTGGGCAGAGGGGGCAGAAGGAGGCGGCAAAGTGGCCAGAGATGAGGAGGAGGGTGCTAGAGAGGTGATGGATGTAGGAGGTGGCGGAGGAGCCAGAGAGGTTCTGGTAGGAGGAGCAGGAGAAGGAAGGAAGTTGATTAGACGCAGGAGACGCCTATCGAAAAGGAGGAGATTGGGCTCAGGGCCCTGGACCAAGACAGTGCCAGTCAGATAGACATTAATGATGGTCTCAGAGGAGTGGAAGGGCGACCATGGACTTTAAATAACGTGAGATAAAGCAGATAGGATTTCCTACTTTTTGGATGTTGATATCTTGATGATTTTATTGCTCTCTTTTTTCTTTTTTCCGTTTTTTCTTTTCGTTTTTTTTTCTCTGTCTCTCATATATGAATTTAATAATGAAATGTGCGATATTGTAAGTGAGATTTATTATGGGATTGAAACAGCTATCAAATGTGATTAAATGTATGTTGTGTGCTTTGATACAAGTATAATGGTTTTGTTAAACCAATACATACTAAATACGTATATATCTTTTTTAAAATATGAGTGAAATACAAGTGTAGGTTTCTGATTCCGAATGGCAATCATTAGGGGTTGAAGGGAGATTTGCTCTGAGAGTTCAGCTTTCCATGGCCTCTAGAGTCTGTGATTCTACGCTTGCTGTGGGGCATTGTGGGGAAGGTTGTTCTATAGTGTGTGGTCATGGATGGAAAGCAACTTCCGCCCAGTTTTCACCCTATTTGCAAAGCTTGTCTGGGATCCCTGTTGATACACTGTTCTTAGTCATCTGCAAGGGTGATACTGGGGAAGACGGCCATGTTGGAACTCTAGGTCCATTTTGCAAGAACCTCTCTAGGTTGTGCAGGGTGACTTAGATTGGGCCTCTTCTTCATTGGAAGCCACAGCAGCTCTTTCAAAGCTGGAGAGATGTGATCACAGGATTTCAGTTTGAAACTGGTTCTTGTTGTTCTGTTAACGAAAAGATGCAGATTTTGGGTCGCCGAAATAGACAGTGTTACACTTAGTTTAGAAGAGCTGCACTTTAATTAGAGATCAAGGATGCGACTGATTTCTTTTAAAGAGCTGGAGTTGAAATGTGCCATTGCTGGTCAGTAGATTGATTTGCTGTGTAACTGATGCCCGAGGGCCAATGAGTTGGCCAAGGTCTCTCATTTGGATGACAAGGTAGGTGGTCCCTTACAGGGCTAGGCCAATCAGGATTAAGGACTCAGGGTTGCAGGGAGGCTTATGTTGCTAGTCTCTGTCTTGCTTCTACTGATTGAATGTCTATTGGCACTCAGCCAACTATGGACCATAACAGGCCATTGAGTGATCTCCTGAGAGGCATTTAGATCATCGCCGACCTTGGAAATCATTTGGAGGCCATCAGCATAGAGCGGGTTTAGAATAAGTCAGGTTCTCCAGAATGGAAGCCAGGGCCCATGTGTAGAGTCGTAGGGAGAGGGGTAATCCCTGTGGAAACCTGCATTAGGGTGGGCCCTGGGGGACAGGAACCATCCTGATCTCCCTTTGCTGATTTGCCTTTGAGGAAGGATTTATTCCAATTGAGGGTGCTGGGTGAGAAGCCAAGTCTGTTGATCCCATGGTCTACTGTGCCATATGCTGCTCTGAGGTCAAGCACACTCCTTGGGCCTTCTAATTGACAGGTTTTCTTATGCTTCAGACCAAACCAATTGTGTACTCTGGATGTCTGAAGCCCAAAAAAGGGAATTCATAGATACGACCGAATTTGTCGGCTGTGTAAAACAGAGGGCCTCCTGGAAAATTGGCAACATCTGTTTCTAATTTGAAAATCAAAATAGTTTTACTGGATCCACTGGGACCTGGTGGGAAACAGTAAGTGGGGAAACAGTCTTACCCTTGCCCCAACATTTATTAAGGACATTTACACATGCCATTGGGCAAAATGAAACATTTTTTCTAGGATGTATAGTTATTGTCAACGTGATAGATATTGAATGGCATGGTGTTAAGACGGATTTCTGAACTCTGTCCTGGTGGCGCAGAAGTTCAGAAGGCCAACCTAATTACTTGGAACAGGGTAACCTCTGGACAAGCCAGACCAATCAAGGTAGCGATCGCGGCGGTCAAGACTAGGTCTCAAGAGGGGTGAGGGTGACCGAAAGCCCGCAATGAGCACACAAAGCAAGGACACTTACAAACTACTCCAAACAGGTGTTATATGAAAAATATATACACATTTATTCCAAGGCCTTTAAAACAATGACCGTAGCGAGAAATCACAATACAACTCTAGTAAACCAACACATACCATACCAATACAATATATATACAAATACAACAAGTCTCAAGCGTTAGATGCACGAAATGTGTAGTCCACCTAAAAGGGAAGGAAAACAGGCAGTGCGAAATAATGCTTAGACCCAGTCCGCCTTCAGAGGCACCTAACTAAAAGGAAGTCCGAGCCCTACGAAGAGTGGAGCCTTGTGCTCAAAAGTACCTGCACACGCAGGGAAATCAGGCAGGTCAGTTTAGTGCACAAATGAAGAAGAACAGTGTTCCGCAACTCACGCGCAGCCTCCACTGTGGGCAGAAGCAGAGCGCGATTACGGAAAGGCGTGCTGTTTTGACACAGGGGGGAAAAGCTATGGGCTCCTGCAGGAGGGCGACCAGTTCCTAGCTATGCTACTCACCGGTCCCCGATGCAAGCAGACCCAGGCTTCTCCGCGTCAGTTTCAGTCGCTGGCAGGTTCAGAAGAGCAGGGGACGTCTCGTCGTCGTGTTGAGTCTGCAGCAGCAGAGGTGAGTAAAAGACGTCCCAAACGAAGGAACCCGCACAGTTTGTTACCACAGCAGGGCAACGGAGCGGCCGTGTGTATCTGAGCCAAATGTACACTACTCACTTCAGACCTGGGAACGCCAAGTGTTACGAAGCGTGTGAGAGTGACAAGGACTCGAAATACTACACAACCTGGCGGCGGTTACAGAGCAAGACTCCTGTGTAGGCTGGTCAATTTGCTGGATGGCCCAGAGACGCTTCCGAAGGTTTACTAGCAGGAGATGGTGAAGATGCCGAGAATAGCTGTTCCCGCTATTCCAAGGGTCGAAGTACCAGTACAGGCCTTCTGGTTCGATCAAAGGTGAAAAGGGTTTCACAAGGCGACAGCAGTGCAGAGGAGCAGTCCTTCAGCGGGTCACCAGCGATTCCTCGGTCCAGCCTCTTGGTTGCAGGATACTTGGCTCCTGTATTCCTGAGTTCGTGAGAACTCAGGAGATCGACATGGTAGTGGTGTTTCCAGCCCCCTCTTATCCACGGTTCCCTTTGCGCCAAAACGGAGGGGACCCAATGGGAGATCTGCTCATCAACACTCACACCATACGTGGACCTATCACGGACCACGGTGGTCCCAGGCATTCACACAACCCTAGACTCTCTGGCACCCAGGATGTGTATTGGGATCAGACATCTCAGCCCACATCCTGGAGGCACACACCAGGCATGTAGAAGCCCGCGAAAGCATCCGTGTTTCGCGGGAAAGTACATGCCCAAATAAGGAAGGCCCTGGGTCGGCTCGACCTGGGGAAGGTGAAAGGAGCAAGACGGTCAGCGGACAGGACAAAGGAGCCTCGTGGTCTGGCCATTTTGGGAGCCAGGCCACCATTTTGGGTTAAGCGTGAGAAACGCGCTTAAAACGCCAAAAGGAGCTCAAAGCACAGGAAATGATTGCTGCCACCATTCCCGTCCGTGAATCACTTGCACCGATCAGTTACAATCCTAAAAGAGTATCTAGGGCCTGTAGAAGGCTAGAGACCCAAGAGAGCAGTAACTTAGCTTACAGTGCCATCTTGTGTCATGTTGCACGAAAGCCGCAACATGATAAAAGAAACTACGGAAAACAGCATTTCCAGGTACTGACTGTCTTAAGGGCATGTCAGTTTCCCCGTAAGAAAGGAGCGAAAGCCCAGAGGAGTGCGACAGAAGGCTGCACTTCTCTGGCAAAGTCGAGAACAAGGTGAAAAACAACAGCAAAAAGTTTAGGGGTTGCCACATGGAAGGAAAATTACCTACAATTACGAAATCTTTCCTAACACTCGCCCCTCCCAGACTATGGACAGGGGGAACTAATCCACCCCTGGATGAGTCTCTTGTTCAGGTCGGTTAAACATTCTGGAAAACCCATCAGCATGCTATGTTGGACACCTGGCCTATGCTCAATAGTGAAGTCGAAGCCTTGTAGACTTATGGACCACCTAAGCAACTTTGGATTCTCCCCCTTCATGTTCATTAGCCACTTTAAGGGCTTATGGTCAGTTTGCACAGTGAAGTGGGTCCCATAGAGGTAGGGCCTCAGCTTCCTTAGGGCCCACACAACAGAGAAACATTCTTTCTCTACCGTGGACCATCTGAGCTCTCTGTCCTTAAGCTGGCGGCTAATAAAACCAATAGGGTGTTCCTTACCCTTCTCATCTACTTGTGATAGTACAGCTCCTATCCCAGTGTCAGAGGCGTCCGTCTGCACGATAAAAGGTCTTTGATAATCAGGGGCCCTGAGGACAGGGGCCTGGCACAAGGAGTCTTTTAAGCCATTGAAGGCCTTCTCACACTCGTCGGTCCAAGTTACCTTCTTGGGTTTCTTCGGAGTTGTGAGGGCAGTCAGAGGGGCAGCTATGGTGCCATAGTCTGCCACGAAGTTTCGGTAATACCCCGTGAGTCCTAAGAAGGCTCTCACTTGGGTTTGTGTAGTGGGAGTAGGCCAGTCTTGTACTGCTTGTACTTTACTGGGAAGAGGCTGTATCCTCCCTCCACCTACTTCATGTCCAAGGTAAACCACTGAGTCTTGTCCAATCTGGCATTTACTAGCCTTTATGGTCAAGTGTGCTTTCTGAAGAGCCTGGAGCACAATCCCGAGGTGTTTCACATGGTCTTCCCAGGTGGCACTGAAAACTGCTATATCGTCCAGATATGCAAGACAGAATTCGTCCAATCCATTCAAAACATGATTCACAAGCCTCTGGAAAGTGGCAGGTGCATTCTTCAACCCGAACGGCATTACCCGGAATTGGTAAAGGCCGTCTGGAGTAGAAAACGCTGTCTTCTCCTTGGCATGTTCTGCTAAAGCTATTTGCCAATAGCCAGCAGTGAGGTCAAACGTGCTGAGGTACTTGGAGGCACCCAAAGTATCCACCAGCTCATCTGTTCGAGGCAAGGGGTGTGCATCTGTCTTGGTGACAGCATTCAGAGCCCTGTAGTCCACGCAGAACCTCAATTCAGAAGTGCCTGCCTTTGGAACCAAAACCACAGGGCTGGACCAAGGTCTACTAGAGGGTTCAATCACCCCAAGGTCTAACATCTTGTTGACCTCGGTCTTAATATAAGACCGTACTTTGTCTGACATCCTGTATCCCCTACATTTGGTAGGTACACTGTCTCCTGTGTCTATGTTATGTTTGCACCAAGGTGTCAAACCAGGCGACTGTGAAAACAGGGGGGAAAACTGCCTAAGCAAACTTTTCACCTCAGCCTGCTGATCAGAAGTCAGGTGAGGGGCCACTCGGACACCCTCAAAGGAGCTATCTGAAGGACCGCTCTGGAACAGGTCGGGGAGAGGTTCAGACTCCTCTTCCTCAACGTCTGAAGCCAGTAGCAGTGCTGCGATTTCGACTCTTGGGATGAAAGCCTTCAGCCTATTCACGTGAAACACTTTTGGAGCCTGTCCAGGCCTTCCAAGGTCTACTAAATAGTTAACCTCACCCAGGGGCTCCACCACTGTGTAAGGGCATGACCATTTGTCCTGTAAAGCTCGAGGCCTTATGGGATTCATGATCAGGACTTGCTGACCAGGTGTAAAGTTGATGAGGGAAGCTTTCTGGTCGTACCAATGTTTCACCAGCGCTTGTCCTGCCTTCAGTTTATCACTAGCCAAGCCCATCAGAAGTACCATCCGTTTTCTGAGCCCTAGCACATAATCAACTACGTTGGTAGTAACAGGGGGAGTGGGCATCTCCCATCCCTCTTTGACTATGGCTAAGGGTCCCCGTACAGGATGACCGAACAGAAGTTCGAAGGGGCTGAAGCCAACACCCTCCTGTGGTACCTCTCGGTACGCAAACAGTAAGCATGGTAAAAGAAGATCCCATTTCTTCTCTGAGGTTCTTCCAGAGCCCCAATCATGCTCTTTAACGTTCTGTTGAAACGTTCCACCAGACCATTGGTCTGGGGGTGGTATGCAGAAGAGAACTTGTAGGTGACCCCACATTCTTTCCACATAGCCTGTATATACTTTGACATAAAGTTGCTGCCACGATCCGACACAACTTCTTTAGGGAAGCCAACCCTAGTAAATATGTCAAGTAAAGCTTTTGCAACTGACTTGGCAGTTACAGTTTTCAATGGGATGGCCTCAGGATATCTGGTTGCATGATCGACCAGCACCAGGATAAACCTATTGCCTGAGGATGTTTGCGGGTCAAGGGGACCAACGATGTCGATCCCTACCCTTTCAAATGGTACCCCCACAACTGGGAGAGGTACCAATGGAGCTTGGATTGTGGAGCCAACCTTACCACATAACTGGCAGGAGGCACAACTCCTGCAGTGACTTTCTACTTGCACCCCCATCTTGGGCCAGTAGAAGTGCATGGATAACCTTTGCTTGGTCCTCTTAATACCAAGGTGACCAGCAAGGGGCACTTCATGCGCCAACTGCAGGAGGAAGGGCCTAACAGCAAGGGGAACCACCAACCTCCTATGGTCTCCTTCTGTAGACTCTGTGGGCTCACTATACAGGAGTCCACCTTCCCAATAAATCCTATGCGTCCCAGGAGGTTCACCCTCAAGCTGGGAGCAGGCCTGTCTCCTTAGGCCTTCCAGAGATGGGCACTCACGTTGGCCTTTACTGAATTCGTCCCTATCAGGACCTCCTTCAACTAACAAGTCTTTTAGTTCAGGATGGTCGTTGGGGTCAAATACTTCAGGCATCGCCACCTCCTCGTCAGGCCCGGGCAATTGACCAACTTCCTCCACCGCAGTGGTAGGCGAGCTCGGGGGAATATTCTCTTTCCCTCGTCTTGACTTGTTCACTCCTTTCGCCTTGGGTTTCCCCTTCGGCTGGGGCGGCGTATTGGTCTTGGCCAATGCTGCCCGTGCTTGAGACCGTGTGTAGGGTCTTTCGGAAGTGTCTCCTACGAGCCCTAAAGCTCTGAGATCATTACCTAACAAGACCTTTCCCGGGACGTTTCTCTGAATGCTCACTGGAATCCTGACTGCTGTACCATTTAAAGTAAGATTTACAGGTATTACTGGGAACATACGGAGTGGGCCGTCAGCCAACTTAGTGGGCATCAGAGTAGCTCTGGCAACTTCCTCTGAGTCTACCAAGGTAGAATCCATTACAGTTCGACTGCACCCACTATCCCTAAGAGCTGGAGTATCTACTCCATTGATCAGCACACTGTCTTTAAAGTAGTGCTTGGTATTATCTGGAATCCTAGCATAAGCCCCTGCGACTTTAGGCTCCCAGGAACCCAGGGAAACTAAAACTACCTCAGCCTCTATCCCGCTGGGAAATGAGTCTGAGGAGAAGGATGCTCCTGTAATCTCTTCTTCCTTGTAGGAGGAGAAGGCCAGATTAGCGGAGTGGACCCCCAAAGGTCTAACCTTATACCGGGGATCCCCCTTCACGTGGTCAGTTGCTCCACAAGCAAAACAAGATCCATTGGGTCTGTTTACATAGGGAGGCTTATTGTAACCAGAGTTCTGTTTCGGAGGCTGACCTCCACTACCCTGTGAGTTCTCTTGTGTCTTACCCTTATTTTTCTTTTTGTGGCCCTTTTGGGAAGAAGATTTATCAGATTCTCCACCCTCCTTATCTTTGGACTTTTTCCCTTCCTCCTGCTTACCAGGATGAGTTTTGTCCTTATGGGACACTCGATGTGACACCCATAAATCTGCTGCAATGGCCAGCTTCTTAGGATCTATCTCCTTCGAATCGGCCAAATGCTGCTTAAGCTCCGGGGAAGAAGATGCAAAAATGTGTTCCAGCATGACAAGATTTATCATGCCTTCGAAGGTAGAAACCTTATAACCTTCGACCCAGCCAGTTAAGTTTTTCAAGGATTCAGTGACATAAGATACCCAAGTACCACCTTCCTTTTTCTTATACTCTTTGAATCGTTTCAAATATTGGGCCGGAGTCTTCCCAAACTTTAAAATGAGAGTTTGCTTTAACATTGCGAAATCAGCTCGCTCAGCCTTCGACATTTCCATAATGGCACTACAGCCAGAATGGGGCAGTCTGCTGAGTAACCAGGCAATCTTATCAGCATTGTCAACTTGTTGAACTTCGCATGCATACTCAAACGCATTCAGCCAGTCCATAATGTCATTCCTTTCCTCATACACACTGAGCAGATCTTTCGGAAACCGTGGATGAGAGGAGGCCCCAGACCCATATCCAGGACCCTTCGACCCATTTGCAACCTGAAGCTTGGCCAGTTCCAACTGGTGAACCCTGTCTTTCTGTTTTTCTGCCTGTTCGATTTTTAGTTTGGCTATGCTGAATTCAAGCTCCTTCTGCCTAAACCGCAGCTCTTGCTTCTTGAATTCAAACATAGCCTCCCAATCAGCACTGGCAGAGGAAACATTAGACATCTCATCCTCCCTGTCCTCGTGGTCGCGGTGGATCAGTGCAGCGGCAGAACCGTCGGTTCTACCAGTGAGAGCAGCCTCACCTCCTTCCGCACTGTCCTCCACAGAAGTTATAGCGTCAAGAGGCGCTTCTTGCCACGCCACGATTCTTTGGATCATATCCAATTTCGTGCCTTGAGAGGAAACACCTCTCTCCGCACACATCTTTTTCAATGTTTCTGATTTGGAAGCATTTAAAGTTAACAAGGTATTTGTTTCCATACTGTTAGATAGGACTATGGCCTTTTTAAAGTCATACTATAACAATTCACTACGTGTCCTGGTAGGAATAACTTGAAATGCCTTAGTTCGTGCGCAACACTGCATACCTTCAGTCGTATCCCACCGCTGTACACCAATTTGTTAAGACGGATTTCTGAACTCTGTCCTGGTGGCACAGAAGTTCAGAAGGCCAACCTAATTACTTGGAACAGGGTAACCTCTGGACAAGCCAGACCAATCAAGGTAGCGATCGCGGCGGTCAAGACTAGGTCTCAAGAGGGGTGAAGGTGACTGAAAGCCCGCAATGAGCACACAAAGCAAGGACACTTACAAACTACTCCAAACAGGTGTTATATGAAAAATATATACACATTTATTCCAAGGCCTTTAAAACAATGACCGTAGCGAGAAATCACAATACAACTCTAGTAAACCAACACATACCATACCAATACAATATATATACAAATACAACAAGTCTCAAGCGTTAGATGCACGAAATGTGTAGTCCACCTAAAAGGGAAGGAAAACAGGCAGTGCGAAATAATGCTTAGACCCAGTCCGCCTTCAGAGGCACCTAACTAAAAGGAAGTCCGAGCCCTACGAAGAGTGGAGCCTTGTGCTCAAAAGTACCTGCACACGCTGGTGCTAACGGGCAAAAGGGGAGTCTCTTCGAGGGAAATCAGGCAGTTCAGTTTAGTGCACAAATGAAGAAGAACAGTGTTCCGCAACTCAAGCGCAGCCTCCACTGTGGGCAGAAGCAGAGCGCGAGTACGGAAAGGCGTGCTATTTTGACACAGCGGGGAAAAGCTATGCTACTCACCGGTCCCCGATGCAAGCAGACCCAGGCTTCTCCGCGTCAGTTTCAGTCGCTGGCAGGTTCAGAAGAGCAGGGGACGTCTCGTCGTCGTGTTGAGTCTGCAGCAGCAGAGGTGAGTAAAAGACGTCCCAAACGAAGGAACCCACACAGTTTGTTACCACAGCAGGGCAACAGAGCGGCCGTGTGTATCTGAGCCAAATGTACACTACTCACTTCAGACCTGGGAACGCCAAGTGTACGAAGCGTGTGAGAGTGACAAGGACTCGAAATACTACACAACCTGGCGGCGGTTACAGAGCAAGACTCCTGTGTAGGCTGATCAGTCTGCTGGATGGCCCAGAGACGCTTCCGAAGGCTTACTAGCAGGAGATGGTGAAGATGCCGAGAATAGCTGTTCCCGCTATTCCAAGGGTTGAAGTACCAGTACAGGCCTTCTGGTTCGATCAAAGGTGAAAAGGGTTTCACAAGGCGACAGCAGTGCAGAGGAGCAGTCCTTCAGCGGGTCACCAGCGATTCCTCGGTCCAGCCTCTTGGTTGCAGGATACTTGGCTCCTGTATTCCTTCGTTCGTGAGAACTCAGGAGATCGACATGGTAGTGGTGTTTCCAGCCCCCTATTATCCACGGTTCCCTTCGCGCCAAAATGGAGGGGACCCAATGGGAGATCCGCTCATCAACACTCACACCATACGTGGACCTATCACGGACCACGGTGGTCCCAGGCATTCACACCACCCTAGACTCTCTGGCACCCAGGATGTGTATTGGGACCAGACATCCCAGCCCACATCCTGGAGGCACACACCAGGCATGTAGAAGCCCGCGAAAGCATCCGTGTTTCGCGGGAAAGTACATGCCCAAATAAGGAAGGCCCCGGGTCGGCTCGACCTGGGGAAGGTGAAGGGAGCAAGACGGTCAGCGGACAGGACAAAGGAGCCTCATGGTCTGGCCATTTTGGGAGCCAGGCCGCCATTTTGGGTTAAGCACTTAAAACGCCAAAAACACAAGAAACGATCGCTGCCACCATTCCCGTCCGTGAATCACTTGCACCGATCAGTTACAATCCTAAAAGAGTATCTAGGGCTTGTAGAAGGCTAGAGACCCAAGAGAGCAGTAACTTAGCTTACAGTGCCCTCTTGTGTCATGTTGCACGAAAGAAACAGCGTTTCCCGGTACTGACTGTCTTAAGGGCATGTCAGTTTCCCCGTAAGAAAGGAGCGAAAGCCCAGAGGAGTGCGGCAGAAGGCTGCACTTCTCTGGCAAAGTCGAGAACAAGGTGAAAAACAACAGCAAAAAGTTTAGGGGTTGCCACATGGAAGGAAAATTACCTACAATTACGAAATCTTTCCTAACACATGGGGCCTCATTACACGGACGGCGGTAAGGGTTAACGGTCACCGTTAATGGCAACGGTGACCGTTAACCCTTACCGCCGTACTACGAGGTCCCTTTGCGGGTTGGAGGATTTAACGCCTGCTTCTTGCAGGCGTTAAAATCCAACCCGCTAAAGGACCTCGGAGCTAATTACGGCACCGCAAAATTGCGGTGGCGTAATTAGCGCCTTCCCCATTTCCATAGAGCCCTATGGGGCAGAAATGGGAATGGGGAAGGGCAATGGCGGAAAGGGGATTTACCGCCCCTCCAACCTTGGAATGGGGCGGTAAATCCCCTTTCCGCCAAGGCGGTGCCGGTATTTTACCGGCATGAGCCATGGCGCTAATAGCGCCATGGCTCACCGCCTACCGTGTAATGAGGCCCATGGTCTTGCTCCTTTGCACCTTTCAAGAACCTGAAGTCAGACTGTCTGCCATGGAAAAGGTTATTTGCTTCATAGTACCTTTGTATTTTGCAAGCCTTATGAGTCTTGAGATTGCATTTCTTTGAAGGAACATTATTGCAGAACTCCTTGAGTATTAAACGCAGAGTCTTAAAATCATTATAGCATGGGCTTAGCATGGGCTTGGGGCCCTTACCTGCCTGTCTACCCCTGAACGGGGAGGTTATCGCAATTAGCACCCCAGAGGCTTCACTGTGGGCGCTAACAGCCTTGTTTTAGGTTGGCCTGAGCCACGCTTATCGAGCATGCACGATTAACCCCCCCCCCAAAAGAAAGAAACAAAAATGACAGTGGCGTAAATAGTAAACGGACGTCCTCCCATTACTACTTCAAATGAGCGATGTGAGGGGCCCATCGGCAGGCATAGAGGTGAGTTGGGAACAGCCTAGGGATGGGGTGGGCAAAGGACTCCAGGGGAGAGTGGTACATGGGAGAGGAGATGACGTGGATCGGGCGCAGAGGCAAAGGCAAAAACAGAGCGGACACTTGTGGGATAGACGCAGATAGCCAGGGAGAAGGCATGCAGTACGGACAGGTTCCGGACGCATTCTGCTGCATCTGCTTCACCAGGCACTTTCCCCTCAGGTGCTACTGCTGTGTATAACACTTTTAGTGCCATTCGAACATATAGAAACACCCTACAAAAATGGACACATTTTTCCCAATGGCATATATAAATGTCCTAAATTTTGGGATGAGGATAAGACCAATAATTACCGTTTCCCACCAAGTCCCAGTGGATCCTGGAACCCCATTTTCATTTGTCCTGGTATCTTCTCCCCCCAAAGGCCATGACCACTAAAGGTTGCTTATTCTGAACCGCATGACATTATTATCTCAGCAGCTGTGTAAGGACCACATGGCCTAAGTTACCTTGGGGTAGGAAAATGGTCTGGTGATCAGTTTCTTAAAATCTTTTAGTCTGTAACATCTGGGTTCAAAGGGTAGTTTAATACCCACGGAGACTCCCAAACAACTCTCGTTCAATGCTGGAGTAGGGCTTGGTCCCAACATGAATGCACAAAAAGATGGACGCTTGGGCATTGGCCTAGTGCCAATACATCAGGATCTGCTGGTTTGGATCAAGTATTGACAAACCAGTACTCTGCAAAATGTGATGGCTTTATAACCATGAACTCCCTGGGATGAGGCAGGTGCCTTCTGTATCAATCTCTCCCAGCCCTATCCAGAAGCAGTGCCAGGCCAGCTGAGTAAGGAGCCTATACCCCCGACCGGGATGGCCTAATCCTAAACCAGTAATGATGAAGTTACCTTACACCCCCCTTACATCTCTGGGACAGATGCGGCACAGGGGCAATCAAAGCAAGTGTCCACACGCGGACAGGGAAGTACAGCTCTGAGGAAAGCACAGCAAGCGTCCAGGATAATATTACAGCACTTGGAAGCAGGAGGAATCCAGCATAAAGCGCAGTATAAAAATCGGACATTATTAAATCTATGACACACATAACAAGCATATGGGGCAGGTGCAGTAGTAGTGCAAGTTTCCACGACTGTGCCTGAAAGGGTGCAACGTGGTAATCTGGTTTAAGCTAAGCAACACAAACCAAGCTCTATGTTTTTCAATATTTGCTTTTGCTGTTCTCCTGCTGGGAAACTAATGACCATGTTGTTTGTATGTCAATAACACTTAATGATTTGTTTTATCCCTGTGTGTGCTCACCGGCAATATAGAAACAAGTAACTATGACACAGTGCGATGAGGAATTCACACTAGCAAAGAGAGGTGTGGATGTGATAGAAGGTGTGTGGGGTGTGTGGGGGAGGGCAACCACTGGCCATGTATTGTGTCCTATGGTAAGATCCCCAGCAAAGTCAGCAAGGGCACACCCTACAAATGAAGGGACTTCCAAACAGCAACCATCAGAAGGGACCTTACTGCTTAGCAATAGCATACCAGATAATACAGGTCAGCAAAGAGTACATCTAGTGACCATATACTCTAGATGCACTGTGGGGTCCTTACCCATTGTCAAATTCTATGTGTGAAGTGCTTAACTGCTGTCTTCGTGCTGAAGAGCAAATATTAGAGCGATTTTGAACTAGCATTTGTGGAGCTCGGGAGTTAATATTTGGGGAGATTGAGATTTGGAGTATGCATTTGAAGAGGGTTGGAGCAAGAATAGTGGAGATACGCTTGCAAGTGTTAGAGTAAACATTGGGCGATTTGGGTAGCTCTTAGGGAGACTTTGAGTGAAGGATTGAAAGATTTGGAGGAACGGATGCCAAATTAGGGGAACACATGCATGGGGATTTGGTGTATGCATTGGGGAGTTTTGAAACAGGCATTTGCATTAGGTATTGGGGTAATTTGAAAAACTAGTTGGGGAGATTTGGGGTATGATTTAGTGATATATGTAGGTAACATATAAGGAAATTCGTGATAACCTTTGGGAGTTTTCAGATAACCATGGCAAGATATTACAAATATTTTGGGCAGTAATAATGTGAAGTACAAGAATGGCCAGTTTTCACATTCAGGGCTAACATTTCAGCAAAATTCGAGCTAGCATTGTGGAGATTTCAAGATCATGGTTAGATGTGGTGCTATTATTGGCGATGGACAAAGCTTGTAGGAGATTTAAAGTTTGCATTGAGAAGTGATATGCATAGCAGTGAGCAGATTTGGTGGAAGCAAAGGGACCATTTAGAGCTGGTATCCGGGCCATGTGGCATGAGAACAGGGTATCCACGGAGCAAGCTTTGAAAGATTTGCAAGTGGCATTTGGCGACATTTGAAGCTAGCAATGGGCAGAACTGCCAGCCTCCCATTGACATGCATTGTGGCAATGTGCTTCTGACTAGGTAAAAATCAGAAGCACCAAGAAACTTGCAATGGAAAATGACCAGACTCCCAGAAAAGTAAGCAGATTTTGGGGGACTTGCCGCAGGTCCTCGTGTTTTTGATCCAGGTTTTGAATGTTAAGGACTGGACAGTCCTGAAGTCCATATTTTTAACAACAGAGGGAGTGAAAATCAGGCTAAAAATATAACACTCGGCGAAACCGGTAAAGCAGCCTAGCAGGCTTGGCAGCACTCCCTTTTCTGCAGGAGACTCTGATCTCTTGTGCCAACTCTTATGAATTGCTTTTCACATTTAGCTTGGAGCATTGATTTGCGCCAACGCAGGGCAATCAAGGTTGGGAGACCTGGTGGGTGTAACATGAGCAGGTGTGAAGAAAACTCTTACTGTGTTGGGCGGGTTTTGGAAGGCCGGCACATGTTTGGGGAGGTGAGCCCAGCTCTTATCACAGCCCATAATCCTCTGAGAACTTGGAAGGAGACCAACCATCACAGAGAGGAACCTGGGCCTGATCAAGAAGGTGGGCCTGAAAGGGCTTCAAGGCATGTCTGCTCTCTGAGCACTCCCTCTGTGTGTTCTTAGGCCTTGCAAAGTGGCCTCGGGCAGGTGGGTAACCCCTGTGGCGCTGCCTGATGAATGGGCGCGCACGCGGCGGCGTGACGTTGCACGCCGCCGAGTTCAGCCCCCAAGGAAACTTCATCCAATACAAGTATAAAACCATAAACAGTAAGAAAGAAGCAAAGTGGACCCTGCGGATGTTGATTCCTCATTATCAGGGGATTTCGGTGGTATGGCACAGAGGCCCTGATCTAGCCTCTTTGCAGGCGCATTTTGGGGGTGCCTGGAGCGAGCGGGAAGGAGGCTGGTTAGAGTAAAGAGTCACTTCGTCGCCGCCCCTTCATTTTTTTATGAACTTTTGGTTAGACAGGTTTTGCTTTTGAGAGTTTTTGTATCTGTATCAGGATGGCTTGGTCTGAGTAGCAGTTGGTAGTAATGCTGTCAAAACTGATGTGTAATTGACACTGGTGGGATAGGTCGCTGACAATTATGCCAAGGAATTGGTAGGGAATAGTCATACTTAATGTATTATTCTGAGGGACACAAAAGGTCAGGTGTTCTAGTTACGGAGCAGGAGTCAGAAGGTTTGGCAGGAAGTGACCAAAAAGGGATCATACAATTACTGCGCTGTTTTTACGGCGGGCACTGCAAATATCGACTTTTTTTTTATTTCGACCCCCATATATATGTGGGCAGTTAGGTACAGTATATAATGAATGTAAAGGGGAGTAGAGGGTCGCAGGGGTCTCCCCCGCATATATATGGGGTGAAAAGGGTGTAGAAAAAAAGTCTGCATTTTCGGTGGCCGCAGTAAAAACGGTGCAGTGAACACATAGATCCACCGAAAGTAAACTTCGGTGTGTGCTGATGGGGATTCTTCTATAATAGGGACATTGCAGGCCCACGGTATCTCCAGCAGTGGTGAGGTTGTGGGGACAACATTGGGCCCCAAACTGTCTCTGAAGGCAGAAAACCTGGCCAAATTACAAGAAAGGGCTCCTGGGAACTAAAACGAAGATACTGCTGCAGCAGGATAAATCCATGCAAGATGGCGGCTTGCTGTTGGGACGTGGCAGAAGGAGGATTTAGTAAATCAAGCATTAGTTGATGGTCAGATTTGTTTTCTTTAGAAGCTAGCTGAGGTGCGTGAAGGTGGTGATTTGCTCGCTAAGGTCTAGCCTTTAAAATTACCTTGTAATTGTTGTTGGTTATTTATAATGCGCTTAATACCCAGAGGTTTCAAAGCATGGACACAGGGATCAAACCTGTGTTGCTCAGCATGGTCTTGCTTCCAAGACAAGCGTGCTGCCCCTGAGCTATCCTCCCGAAGCTGTTGTCTTGTATGGGAAAAGGGGTCTACATACGATTCAGTCTGTCCTCCACACTATTAGACAAGTAGAAGTCACGCTTCATGGAGTCTGTCCTCCACTTTATGAGTCTGGAGGGACTTGTGCACATCCAGCCTGAGCGCCCCTTCATCAGACTAGAGAGGCTCCTTTTGGTAGCATATCTAGCCTGTGCACAAATGCACGACACCGGCTGGAACCCTGCTCCATTGAGTTTATCTGCAATTGTATCAAGCAGGAGGGAGTCATGCACCTTAAAGTCTGTCCTATACTTCAAGAGACTCGAGGGCCTCATACACATTAAGCCTGGAGTTCCATTCATGAGACTAGAGAGGCTCACAGTCCACTGAGTCTGTCCCCCAGTTCCTGGGACAGCTGGGTCTAATGATCTATGGAGCCAGTCCTCAGCTGCATTGCACGAGAGGGAGTCATGGTCCATTCAGTCAACTCTCCACTCATTGAGCCAGGCAGGAAAGATGAAAAGGGCCTCAGGTATCTTGTCCACTTCCTGAAACAGGATGGCCTAACGGTGGACCCTTGTGTCTGTTCTCCAATCAATGTGCCCTCTACTGTCCTCACCTGTATAAGACTGAAAGGACTCATTGTCCTCTGATTATGTCCTCTGGGATAAGATTAAGGAGGGGCACATGATACCCCCTGTTGATTCTCTTCTTGTTGAGGCAGAAGAAGTTCAGGGCCCACTGCCAGTATCTCACTGCATATGTGGCAAGATGGACTCCTGGTCTATTCAGTAATTTCTCCACTCTGTGCGGGATGCATAGTTCCTCAAGTGTGCCTTTAACTGCTTGAGTCCACAACAAGCCATCACTCATCATGTCTGTCTTCCAGGCACAGCACTGGTGGGACCGATCCCCCATTGAGTCTGCCCTTAACTGTATGGGACAGAAAGGACTTGTGACCCATCACGTTTGTTCAGTGCAAGTCTCTCCCAGTTTATGATTCAATCCAGCCTCAAGATTCGTTAAGTCTTTCTGTCAGTTTACTGAGATGGCAATGACTAAAATCCAATGAGTATGCCCTGAACCTAATGAGACAAACAAGACTTGTGGTCAATTGAGATTTTTCTCCACTCGTTGAGACTGGAAAGATGCATAGGTCCTCAAGTTTGCCCTTCACTTCATGAAACTCCTGGTACATTAAGCCTGGTCTGCAATCTATGACACTGTAGCGATAGGTTATAAAGTCTGCATGAGACAAATGAGACTTGTGGTCCATTCAGATTATTCTGAACTCCATGAGACTGGAAAAAGGCATAGGTCCTCATGTCTGTCTACCAGCGGATGACACAAGAGGGACTCACATACCACTAAGTCTTTTATTCACTACAAGTATCAGGAGAGTTTCATAGGTCCTCCTGTGCGTCCTCATCTGCAGATCTCCAAAAGAAATTCTAGCCCATTGATTGTGTCCTCCAGTATATGTGTCAGGTGGAGCTCATGACCCATCAGGTCTTTTTTCCTCTTTGTGAGGCACATGAAGTTCATGGCCCATTGCAACCATCTCCTACTGCATGCAGCAAGATGAAATTATTGTCCATACAATCGCTTTTCTTCTCAAATAGTACATAATTCCTTGACTTTGCATTCCACTGGATAAGACCGAAAGAACCCATGATAAAGAGTTTGGAAAATGTCTCACTATCCCTAATCTATGAAGTATTTCCTTACCTGGAGCAAAACTAAGAGTCTGTCCTTTGGCAAGATGTCCAAAGTAAAAATATGTCCTGTGTCCGAAATCCTATCCTAGCCCACACACTCTAAAACTAACTTTAAGGCATTAAGGTTTGTGTCTCTTGATCTCACAGTGCAGAAAGTTCAAATGCAACACAAAGGTATACATCCAACAAAGGTTCGAAGTATACAATGTTCACAGTTCCAGGGAATTACTTCCTTCCCCAGGTTTCTCTCCTCCACAAATAAAGAAAAGTTTAAAACAAAGAACAACCCATTTTCTTGTAGTCGAAGAGGATAACTTACTCAACTTGGTGTTGCAATCCACTCCCAGGGAAACGGCTCCCTTCCCCAGGTTTCTCTCCACATTCAAGATAGGTAAAAATCCTAAGGGCATGAGTCTTCCTTGGGATTCTCTTCTTACTGTATTACAATTTGGATGCAGGTCCCGGACTCACAAGATACCTGAAATACTCCACGACCAGGTTCTCTTTCTCATTTAATATAACTGAAAATCCTAAAGGAA
This sequence comes from Ambystoma mexicanum, assembly GCF_040938575.1. Classification (NCBI taxonomy): domain Eukaryota; kingdom Metazoa; phylum Chordata; class Amphibia; order Caudata; family Ambystomatidae; genus Ambystoma; species Ambystoma mexicanum. The sequence goes on along the minus strand of NC_090934.1, from coordinate 249,101,307 downwards.
TAGTTCTTCCTTGGGATTCTGTTCTTATGATACTTCAATTTAGGTGCACGTCCCAGACTTGCAGGATACCTGGCATACTCACCCGCCATGTTCTCTTTTACAATCTGTATGTACAGGGTAATCCTGTCCTCACAAATTCAAGTCTTCAATCACTTTTTTGCAGTTATTATTTTTACCTTCCTGAACTTCCCAAACGTCGACCAGTCTCTCTTGGTCTTGGACCAGTTCTTGCTGGCCACTCCATTAAGCACCAAACACAGACAGATATAACTGTCCAAAATCTGTCTTAGCCCCTCCTGGGCACACTACCAGCGCTTAGCGCCAATAGACTTTATCTTTTCCAGCCTTATTGGCCTATACTGCTTGTATTTAAGAAAGCAGCCACTGGATGCAGCACCTTACAGAATAAGAACTATGCTTTTGTACCCATATGAAGTATTACTGTGCACATCTCTAGCTCTTCCCTTATAACTATAAGGATATGTTATGTACCTACTTTTCATATCTGTAATCGACTGCATTCTGCAATGTTCACCATTTTTGCACATTGTCACCACTGTTGTTATGTTTAAAATCATGTTGTTTTCTTTTTAAACAAATATTTGTTTTGAAAAAAGCTACAAGAATAGCCATAAAAAATAATAAAAAGGCTGTTGTAGACCAACTTCAGTTGGTGGGTGTTTCCTCCCCTGACTATGAGTATTGGTTACCAAAGTTTGGGAAGTTCAGGAAGGTAAAAATAATAACTGCAAAAAAGTGATTGCAGACTTGAATTTGTGAGAACAGGATTACCCTGTATATACACATTGGGCCTCATTACACGGTAGGCGGTGAGCCATGGCGCTATTAGCGCCATGGCTCATGCCGGAAAATACCGGCACCGCCTTGGTGGAAAGGGGATTTACCGCCCCATTCCAAGGTTGGAGGGGCGGTAAATCCCCCTTCCACCATTGCCCTTCCCCATTCCCATTTCTGCCCCATAGGGCTCTATGGGAATGGGGAAGGCGCTAATTACGGCACCGCAATTTTGCGGTGCCGTAATTAGCTCCGAGGTCCCTTTGCGGGTTGGATTTTAACGCCTGCAAAAAGCAGGCGTTAAATCCCCCAACCCGCAAAGGGACCTCGTAGTAGGGCGGTAAGGATTTACCGGTACCGGTATTTTACCGGTACCGGTAAATCCTTACCGCCATCCGTGTAATGAGGCCGACTCTTCAGCCCATTAAATCCTGTCTGATTTAGGGCTGTCCCTTCTGCTACAAATGTTCTCTTTTACATTCAATGCAACTCAAAATCCTAAGGGTGTGGGCCTTCCTTGGGATTTTCATATGCAGTTCATTACACACATTTGCCTTTGCCTGGTATACTCTCTTGGTAGGATCTTTATGCAGTTCACTTCAGACAGTTGACTTTGCCTCGCCTGTATACTCTCTTGCCAGGACATGGCTTTGCCTGGTATACTCTCCTGCCAGGACTTCAATGCAGCTCAGTTCACACAATTGGCTTTGCCTGGCATATTCGCCTGCCACGGCTTTCATACACAGTTCATTTACAGGGTCCTATACCCTCTTCTCAATGGTACTTCATGGTGTGCGAGTAGCAAACTCACTGAACTTTCTCAGGGCTTCCAACTCATTGATACCCTTGCTTCATGGCTTCTCTGTGTCTCGAGCCCCCTTCTGTCTGCCCACATACCTCTCCCTTTGGTTTGTGTCTTCGGGACAATGGGGTGTCTCTCCAAGGCTCCGGCAGTTCTCGAGTTTCTCTGGTTGCTGTGCGGTTGGCTTACGCATCTTTTCTGGCATGTCTCCACTTCTTGCTGCATCTCATCCAAGGCTCATAGCTTTCTGATGCCTTTGCTGTGGTTCTCCATGCACTGGCTTCTACCCCTTGCCCAGGGCATCTCACCTCCTTGCCACTGCTTTCCATTTCCTGGAACGGGCACTAGATCTTCTTTTCGTTTCGTGGGGCTGCTAGCATGGTTGCTCCAGCAGCTCTGCCGTTGTCATCTCTTCCTTCTCCGGGACTCCTGACATTTGTCAGCGAGAGTGAATCCTCTGTTTTCCTCTTGACAATATAGCAGACCAGGGTGCCTGCGATGCCGCCGGCACCTTGCTCTGCACCGAGCTGAAGAACTCCCTGTTTCTCTTTCCAGCATGGTTTTAAATCCTGTCGGGCCCATTGGATTTTTCCCACGACTAGACTGCTGTTGTTGGTTCTCATTAGGAGTAACCCACACTACTCCTTGTCTCTTCCTCATCTCAGCATTTGACGTGCTGTTCTTTGTGTTATTGAGGAGGCTGGTGTTGGTTCTTATTGATATTGAGGAATACTGGCAATAGATTTGGCAAGTGGTTGAGAGAGATTGTTACGATATGCCATCCAGGCATGAGAACGAGAGGGAACATCCCTAAAAGAGAATGGGCGATATGTGACTTTCTCTGACAATGCTGAGTCATCACCCTGAGGGTCGCCACCCCACATTTGGTCCTCCCTCAAATAATCACCATCAGGGTCAGGATCAGGTAGTGGCTGCCATCACATAGGCCACATGAGCAGAGGCTACCTCAGGGAAAGGAGTGATGACCTCATCAGATTCATCACATTTCTTAAGTCCATTCTCCACTGCATAAGGCTATCGCGTGCAATACCCCATCAAACCCATCCTCGAGAAGGCATAAGAAACCTGTGTTCTCTAGAGGTGCACCTCAACTGCATAAGGCTACAAAAAACAATGATCCATCGAGTCTGTCCTCTTAATGTCAGCAGGGACATGTTTTCACTCAAGTTCATCCGCCACTGCATAGGAATGGAAGGAGCCATCTCGCATCAAATTTATCCTCTATGAAATGAGTCAGAAGGGATTTTTGGTCTCTCAAGTTCTTCCTACAATACATAAGACTACAAGGAGCCATTCCATGTCAAGTTTATCCTCTAAGAGTCAGAAGGGACTTATGGTCCCTCGAGTTCACCCTCTACTACATAAGACTCCACACAGTCATCATCCATCAAATTTCTCCTCTACAAAATGAGTCACGAGGGACCTGTGGTCTCAAGATCATCCTCTACTACATAAGACTTCAACCAGCCACCCTCTACTGCACAAGGGCATAAAACACCATCCTCCATTGTGTTTGTCTTTTAAGAGTCAGAAGAGATGTATGGTCCCTCAAGTTCATCCTACACTAAATAACACCACAAGAAGCCATCATCCATCAAATATGTTTTCTATAATATGAGTTGGCAGGGGCTTGTGGTGTCAAGTTTATCCTCAACTACATAAGACCACAGCCAGCCATCCTCCATTGAGTCTGTCCTCTATTGTAAGAGTCAGGACAGGCTTGAGGAATCTCAAGTGCACCCACTACTGCAGAAAAGCCATCCGAAGCAATCCTCCGTATGGTTTGTCTTCTAAAAGACCGAAGGGACTTATGGTCTCCCAAGTTCATCTTCCTAGGCATAAGTCTGGAATGTGTCACGATCCATTGAGTCTATTCTGCACTGTCTGAGTCTGGGGAGCATTTGGCATCGGGAATCCATGTTCTACTGCAAAAGGCCACAAGAAACCATCCTCCATTTAACTATAATGATCAAACGTGTGATTCTCTGGAAATCATGTTATGCTTTCAGTTGTAAAAGTGTACCAACATTGTACAGTGTTCTCTCCAGTGTTATCCCAAATATCACCTTCCCACTCAACCCTCCCCATCAAATCACATTCCCAAACATACTCCAAACACGCAGTGCTGGACTGGGAGATTTCCCAGTGAGTCTCTGCACCATGGGCCTCTTTTATTTGGGTACTCAGGTTTGGGTTTACTGTTCTTATTAGCCTCAGTCCGTCACCCCACTTCCTCCCATCTCATCTCATCCCCAACATCTCTTTGAAGGATCTTTTTCCTCATTCTTAACAAATGCTATGTCCGTTTTTTATTAGGCTTAACTATTTTTAATCCCGACATGTGCTTTGCAATTCACTATTTGACCTCATTTTTCCAACTTCTTTGTGAGAGAACCGCCAAAGCCTGCTTAGAGGTCTTCTGTGAAGTGCAGGCCGGCTGCTGGAGTTAAGCCATGTGTTATCCGTGGAAGTTAACTAAACATTCAAGGGAAATACCTCTCCTCGTCTTTGGCCTAGGGATATGAGAAGTGTGTCACTCTCGTTTATTTTGCCCATGTCTTGAAATTGTGCACGCAATTCCGCCAATTTCCCGAATTGGCCAGATTTTGTCTAGTAAAAAAAAACATATGCCTAGATGTGCAGCAAATACTGGCTGTCAAAATAGATTTTGCACGTTTCAAAGTCTGTGAAATTGCTGTCAAAATGTCAGCAAACGAACCTGTGCTGGGATGCTATCAGCAACCCAAGTGAAAGCTGTGTTCTTCTTATTTTGCTGGTGAAAATAAATGTGTAATATATCTTTTACAAGATAATTCATCAGCAGAGGAAGGGAAGCATCTTTCTTTGTGTTTCCCCCTTCCATTTTGCTGGAAAGAAATATAGCCACACTCTGAATTACACGCAATTTAACTTACTTTTATTTTTCCTTGATACACCACCCAGAGGTCTGCACTGCTTCTGCCTCTGGACTTGGGGATCGTAACACAACCTTGACTCATGCACATGGGAACAGACTCACTGGACCAGGACTCATTCCAGCCTTATGTAATGGAGGATGGACTTGAGAGATCCAAGGTCCCTCATAATGACTCATATCATAGGTGACAGACTCTGACAAATGACAACTCTAAGCATCTCCATGAGTTCAAAGTGAGGTTACTGCTCCCATTGCAACAGTTGTAGGAGGGAGGTGGTCCCCTTTCCTGCCTGTACTCGGCACCCATGGGCGATGTCTCTTAAACAGACTGTCTTTGACTACCTATCACGTGAAACTGAGCTATGAGTCATATTTCATCTGTTAAATGGTATGCAGTGTTTATATCGAAAATGTAATAGTGAAAGACACATATATCGAGTACTTTATAACGAAAACCTGTACACCGAATGTATTTGGGATGGGTTAAAGGCTTACATTTTTGGGTGAAATGTTTGGGGTTGGGTTTTAAGAGGGCAAACAGGGGTTTGGGGGGGACCACACCAACAAAAAATTGCACACGGTATAAAGTTGTGTGTTATAAAAGACTCGATATATTTGTCTTTCACTATTAAGTTTTCGATATAAAGACATGTAACCCTGTTAAACAGACTGGGCCTCATTACGACCCTGGCGGAAATCGCGGTGCTAAATGCACCGCAGAGCACGGCGGAAAGCTGCCGATAGCGCCATGGAGGTTGGCGGATTTTCCGCCCCATGCCGACCTTGGCGGGGCGGTAAATCCCCATTCCCCATTTTACCCTTCCCCATTCCCATTTTTGCCCCATAGGGTATAATGGGAGTGGGGAAGGCGTTAATTGCGCGTACTATGCTTAGTGCCTTAGGTGGTTAATGCCGTCTCGTGCTTACATACACATCATACATACAAAACATGCCGCATACCTTCATCAAACAATGAGTTAGAGCAGGTAACTATATCACGTGTATAGCCCAGTGGGAGGATTATGCAATTCTCAAATAATCACATGTCCGGTGTGAGATGTTAAACCAGTTCCCATCATCTCATTACATTCTGGTACTTATAAACCTGGCTCTGAAACTAAGACTGCAATTACTGTACAACAATACCCAATTAATTCTACTGAAAGAAAGGACTTCAACATCTGAGCCCTTACATGGCAGAAGTCATGATCTTTATTTCTGCGTATTATTATACATTATATAAAGAAGGAGCAGTGGGTTAGTTCTGTGCCCCCATCGTTCCAGGACTAGAAAGGGCCTGGAAAAAGAAGTCTCAGTGACTTATAGTTATGTGGTCAACTGCATCCCCCCATCCCCCATGACATACAACTACAAACATGTCATAACAATCAATATGCACATGAAATGTGAGGCAAAATATTTAGGGGCAAACATAGGAAGAAGGATCCGGCTAACAAAAGATAAGATTCATTACTGCACAGGCAAGATTATTGCAAGTACCCAGCTGGCCCACAAGAGAATAAATGTGGTTTAGTGCAGCACAGGTATCATGAGTACCCAGGCAGCAGAAGCAAAAGCATTGCTCAAACAGAATTGGTGGAGAAATTGTAAGCTACACCTGCACCTATACCTTCCCCTTCTCACCCTCTACTCCCTCTGACCTCAGTCACCTTACGTACCACTATTGTAATTTCAATAGTTGTCAACGTGTATTCCATGCAGCTGGCCCACCCACACCCAAGACTTAGCATCCAAAATGTTTATGCTTAAATGATGTAAGAGTGTTTTTCCTTCCAAGGTGAACCTTAGTATTTATTCCCTGTAGCTTAATCCCAATGTTTGAAAGATGACCCTTTACTCAGGGCCAGTATTAGGGGTGCAAGAATGTATGGCTGCATGATTTCAGATTAATAAAGCATTTGACTCTGGCGTTTGCAACTGTCTTACCCGTAGTGAAGAAACCCTCTCCTGACCCAATCGTCCCAGCAAACTATCACCCAGTTCTCTCCTTCCCCATTATTCAAAAGTCCTTGAGTGGGTGGTCTTTGACTGGATCACTACGTACCTTGAGGATAATGACCTTGAATATCCACTTCTATCTGGCTTCTGTAGTAAACACTCAACCGAGACTGCACTCATGCATGTTGTTTCCAAATTTCTCGCTAATGCTCACCACTCCAAACTCTCTTTTATACTCATCCTTTTGGTCCCTTCGGTCGCATTTGGCGCTGTCGACCACTCCTCTTTCTTCATTAGTCTCCAAGAACTTTGGTTTCACGAATGTGCTCTTGCCTGAATCACCTCCTACCTGGAAGGTTGATCCTTTGAAATCGCTTGAAAATCCCAACCCTCTGACACCACCAATCTCCCTGCCAGCACCTCCCAAGTATTTGTTCTTGCAACTCTGCTTTTCACCTGCCTCTTCTGACCCCTGTTTCAATCTCTTTTCCTCCCTCTTTGCTTTCCATCTCTCCCTCTGCCTGGAATTCAGGTGTCTACCTTGATTCCTCCCTCACTTTCTCCACTCACATCTCATATCTCTCTCGTTTTTGTAGGGGTCATCTTTTTAACATTCACAAAGCCCAGCCTTTTCTCACTTACCATGCCTCTAAATTGTTAAACTCCTCCCTTATTTTCTCTTGTCTTTTCTATTGATTCTCTCTCCTCTTTGGTGCTTCTATCTCTCTCTTAAACCCCCAAATTATTCTATAACTCTTCCATCCGCTTTCTTTTCTCACTTTCCCAGTGAGATTCCCTCTCTCCAGCTTTGATTTCACTTCAATGGCTACCTTTTCATTCTCGGCTCAGGTTCAATTTCCTATGTCTTGTCTTCAAGTCTCCCCATAATTTCCCCCCACCATCTTCCGTCTCTTTTCTCATTGTATTCCCCTGCTCGATCTCTCCACTCCCAGTCTCAATTTATTTTGTCTGTTCCCTGCCCTTCATTTGCAAATCTCGGTTTCAATCCTTCTCTCTGTTGGCTCCTCTCCACTGGAATGCACTCCCTATTTCCTTCAATTCTCTTTCCTCTTACTCTCTGTTCCATTCAGACTTTAAGGCGTATCTTATTTCCATTTACATTTTTGTTTTTGTTGCATTTTATCATTTAATTCGTACCATTCAAGATATTATTGTTAAACGCTTTGGCGTAAAGCTCTCTATAAATTAAAATAAAATACAAATACAAAATACCCTCTATACTCCTGCCTTGGGAAGAATTAACCCAACCTTGGGTTTTCACCATCACCTTTTTGCTGATGACACTGAAATATTGTTGTCCTTTCCCTCCTACACGCAGCCATCTCGGAACAGATTACAAGCTGTCTCAATGCAATTCGTTACTGGATGGCTCTCTGCTGCCTCATGCGAATTGTTCGAAAAGTCATCTTTCTCCCGACTTGCAATGCAATCCCAACCCTCTCCTCTCCTACCTCCTGCCTACCTGTCCTTTTTGTTACTTCACCCAAGGCTCACAATCTCAGGAGTCCTCTTTGATAGTGAAGTACGACTGCAGCAATTCATCACTGCCACTGCATCCGCTGCTCATATTAACCTCCTCAGCATTTGGAAAATGTGTCCTTTTCATGCTAACCACTCTCATGCTCAACAAACTTTGACTACTGCTCAAACCTACTCCTTATTCTTCCCCTGTACTCTCCCCCCCTCTAGACAAAGTCCTCAACTTTGCTACTCATATGCCCTACAACCTACTCATATTCTCTCCCACTTCTACCTACCAACAACATACTGGGTTGCTCTCCATGCACAAGCACTCTCTTTTCAAGTTCCTTCTCCTAGTCAACAAAGCTATCAATGACCTTGCTCTGCAGTATCTGTCTGATTGTATCTCAGTGTACTCACCATCTTGTCTGCTCTGATCTTCCTTCCTCTGCCTGTGCCTCCTCTCACTCCCAAGCTTTCTCCCTACTCGCCCGCTCCACTGGAAACTGCTGTCCATAACTATCAAAGCCAGCCCAAGTGTGGATCTCTTCAATGCTCAGCTTGAACTTCACTTACATGCTAAAGAGGGTACTTCTCCAACCCTCTCCAAATCCTCCCTACCCGACTCCACCATTGCCCCCAGTGATGCTTAATAATGTATTTGTGTATATTTAATTAGTATTCCTCTTTCATTGAAGCTCTTGCCGATTAATGTTACCTTTGTAAGTCACCTAATATTAATTTTATTTCTGTTTATTTTGTTTTGTCTCTGGTATATGTCCTATTTTTCTACACCACCATGAAGTGGCTCACTACTTGTTCTCATTCTCACCCTCGTGGGAATGCTTCAGAGATCCGGGAATGTGTTACTGTGAGTCATTTCTGTTCAAAATTGACATCTCAGTTCTTAAAATAAATACACATAGAAATCACATGCCACATGGCCACCACAAATTTGAGTAGTAATTCTTATTACAGAAATGAGACTATGATGGTATCCACCATGAAGCACTTAATGAAAACGTGATATATATATATATTCAGTAAAAAAAACTTTGTTAAAGGGACGTTATGGTCAAGTTGCGCTACTAAAAACCTATGAAATTCAGTGGAAAAAACTTTGTTAAAGGGATGTTATGGTTCAAAGTAAAACAGAAAAACCCCAGAAATTCGGCAGTTATGGTAAGAAGAGCAACCATAACTCGCGCCACTGTGCACTGCTAACACTAACACCCAGGACATCAAAGATGACATCACAAATGTCATTGATGACATCACTGATGACATTACATGTCTGTCTCTCCCTTTTTTCCCTTTACTGACATATCTAGGCCACATCGTTTTCTTCAGTAACAGTCAGGAAGTAAACATTGAAAAGGTACTATATTTGTAGACTTAGGGTCAAGTCACAACATATGAAACATATACATAGCGGAAGACACAGGCTTGAAAGAGAGCAATCCTTTCTGTGCATGAAGATAATCATTAGGGTTATCAGCACTTTCTCATAGTTTTATTTTTATTACTCTACCTTCCCTGTATATGCTCATATTTGTATACATTATACTCACTCTCCTTTTCTTTGGGTGCAGTCACATCATGTGATACACATACATATGGTAAGTAGCAGCTTTGAAACAGAGCAATAGTTTCTCTGCATAAAGACAATCAGTTAGGTTATGAACTCTTTCTGCTACTACTTCTGCTTTTTTGTGTACTTCACTGTCCCTGTATATACTCATATTTGTATGTGTTGTTGTCTCTTTGTGTTTTGTCTGTAATAATTATGGATTAAGTGGGTTTTATTATCTACTTATTACATGTTTAACAGTATGCAAAACTCTAATAAGAAAGCAGTTATCATTTCACTATTCAACATGGCAAGATTATGAATATGGCACCTTCATCATGTATGCTGCACACACTGCCTATGTTTCTGCATGAGTAGCTTAGTATACTGGATAGAACTTCATAATAGAATGCTATTTATATCAATGCATTGCTTAATGCACTAATTAGCTCATGATATTTATCCCAATGATCCTTGACAGTTTTTGGTCAGCATTATAAGAATCCCTTGTACAGAGTTTTTATGAAAAGTAAATGCACATGTAATGTCATCAGTGATGTCATCAATGACATTTGTGATGTCATCTTTAATGTCCTGGGTGTTAGTGTTAGCAGTGCACAGTGGCGCGAGTTATGGTTGCTTATCTTACCATAACTGCCGAATTTCAGAGGTTTTTCGGTTTTACTTTGAACCATAACGTCCCTTTAACAAAGTTTTTTCACTGAATTTCATAGGTTTTTAGTAGCGCAACTTAACCATAACGTCCCTTTAACAAAGTTTTTTTACTGAATTTCATAGGTTTTTAGTAGCGAAACTTAACCATAACGTCCCTTTAACAAAGTTTTTTTACTGGATTTCATGGGTTTTTAGTAGCACAACTTAACCATAATATCCCTGACTTTAAATACATGTAACATAGAACATACTGAACCCCTAGCCAGTGTTTCGATGTCCGTGGACTACCGCCATGTCCGCGGACATATCAAAAATCTGAGCGTGGTGAATGTAAATTTAAATAGTGTGCCCCATTTCCCCTTTGAGGTTGGCTCTGAAAACAGCCGTTTTTTTTGGGTTTTTTTGCAGATGCTTGACAGACACCTGTTATTTTATATTTTTTTTCTTCTTTTTTTCTTACTTTACTCCTAAAATCTTCACATAACCTTCTCCAAAGCAACCCTTACATTCCAAAACAGCATGGCATTTCCCATAAAAGATAAGGAAATGCCATCTTCTTTAAAATAAACAGCATTAACGGAATCAATATTCTCATTATTACAGAAGAACATACCAGCTCTAAGCATGAAGGCACACATGCCTCGGTTGATTACACACATAGCATTGTTTTGCTGAGGACAAAAAACGGAACTATTGTCCCATATTGCCCTAAGTAGTAATCCAGAAAAAAATACTTTGGCATTTGGAAGGATGTTCAGTACTGCTTGAACCAAGTGTTCCAAATCTGCCAACAAAGTAGGGGCACTGACATAGCCCAAACGGAAAGCACCATAGTGCAAAACTACCATATGGGGACTGTTGATCCTGCCCATATCTTCACAAACTTGTACAATTCCCTGTACATTGCAATCAGGCACAGTGCTCCACACGACGTCCACTCCTTTAACATCAAAATTCTTTGCAACATGCCTGCATTGAGCATACTGTTATAAACCATGCACAAACATATCTCCGAGCACCAACACCCTGACTTTCTCCACTTCTGCCATCTTCACTACACACAGTCTCTTTCAACACAAATCCACAACCTCAACATCTGATTGGCTGATCCCTACAGTCTTCTTTCCATGCTGGATTTGCTGGAAAACCCCGGATGTAGCACGCCCTGTCCATGGATAGCCGCAGTGTCTGCGGACCGCGTAACTCTTGGACAGCCCTTCTACCATTTCCACTTCACTCTCTGTGTCATTCCCTTATTGCATACAGCTAAGCAGTGACACAATACGGATAACGTCCTCAGAACACCCCCATTGTGTTTATTTTCGAACATTTCAGGACACCGCAAGTGTTCTTATAACACATGCAACTTGCCGGCAAACAATATGGACAACGTCCTCAGAACACCCCCCTTTTCTTTATGTACGAACATTTCAGGACACCGCGAGTGTTCTTCTGGCTCACTCTTTTTTCTTTTGCTGACATATCTAGGCCACATGGTTTTCTTCAGTAACAGTCAGAAACTAAAAATTGTATTTTATTTGTAGACGTATCGTACAAGTAGGTTCGTATAGTAATTCCCTTAGAGTCCAGTCACATCATATGAAACATATACATAGGGGAAGACACGAGCTTTAAAGACAGCATTATTTTCAAGCAAATAAATGATGATTTCTCTGTTTCAAAGCTGCTATTTACCCTATGTATATGTATATTGGTATGTGTTCTTGTCTCTTTCTGTTTTCTCTATAGTAATGCAATTATGTAATACATGGGTTTTATTAGCTACTTATTACATATTTCACTGTACACAAAAATCTATTAAGAAAACAATTATCATTTCATTATTCAACATATTAACATTACGAATATTATACCTTCATCTTGTACGCTGCACACAATGCTATGTTTCTGCATTAGTAGCTTAGTATACTAGATAGAACCCCATAATAGAATGCTATTTATATCAATGAATCGTTCAAAGCACTAATTAGGGTATGATATTTATTGCAATGATCCTTGACACTTTTTCGCAACATTATAATAAGAATCCCTTGTACACATATTTCATGAAAACTACATACACTTGTGATGTCATCAGTGATGTCATCAATGACATTTGTGATGTCATCTTTGATGTCCTGGGTGTTAGTCTTAGCAGTGCACGGTGGTGGCGCGAGTTATGGTTGCTTAGCTTACCATAACTGGCGAATTTCAGGGGTTTTCGGTTTTACTTGGAACCATAACGTCCCTTTAACAAAGTTTTTTTATTAGCACGCAAACAATACACAAAGATGGAGTGTAAAAAGCAAGTTCTCAGAGATGGCTGTACACAGAATGTTGCAAACTAAGAATTTATGGTCGTTTACAGTGAAGGTCAGCTGCTTCCATTTTTTGCTCGCGTGCCGGAGAGGCCCACGACTCGCACTATAAGGTTCTATTGTTTTTTTACCTTGACAGACAGGGATCGTGCTAAAAGACTTCTTTTGAAGGAGTGTTGCAAAAACTTAACACACGATAAGGATGAAATTTCTGAAACGAAACCACTTTTATATATTATATCACTATGAGAAAGATTGTTGGCACAGACAGAGTCGTATTTTGGGACTGCACTATGCTTAGACAATGGAAAATGCCAATATAATGTAAGTAACCCTTTAGATTATTTTATACCGGAATATAATAACAATAGTGTGGCGCTAAAGCCCGGCTAAGTTGTACTTGTTCGTTCAATGTGGCATAGTGTTTTCTACCGCGCACTATCACCACCGAATTTGTCCCCTGTCGCTTAGAGGGCTCTGAAAAAGGCAGAGGACAGAGGGTGGGTTAATGGGAATAAGTTAACATACTCTGTTGCACTATCCTCGCTAGCAAATAGTTTCACGCCCTAATAAATAAAATGAATATTTTTAATGAAGATCGGCTGGTGAGACTAATTAATGTTTTTTAAAACAGGTTTGTCCTTCCATACTGTCAATGCCACGATTTTCAGACCCCGGCCGACGGGTTTTTTAACTGCCAGGTGCAGCTACTTCTAAACAACTTCATGACCCTCACTATTTTATGGGACAATCGCCAAGGACCAATATGCCCTTACACGGTACTAGCGGCTAGAAGCAACATACCAACCATTATAGTGGTCTAATGCCTCGTTGTTGGAATAGCCTTCCGATTATCAGTGCGACCATAGTGCTTCTTTTATCATAAACCAACACCCTGTGTACTGCAAAGGAACAGCGCGTGACTCAAGATGAACTTTTGCGGATCGACAGCAAAGACAAATGCAAATCGCTGAATATTCTCTAAACATTTGATGTCAAATAAAAGTACTTTACGAAATGTACAATCTTGCTGTTTGCTTTTGAATCACAGTTTCATATTCCGAATTGTGGCGCGCTGTGTTGTGAGATGATCTGTGTTGTTTTTCGGGTTCTGTGTAAAGTCGCGTAGGACTGGAGACGACTGGGCCTTACTCGGTACTAGCGACTAGAAGCAACATACCAACCATTATGGTGGTCTAATGCCTCGTTGTTGGAACAGCCTTCCGATTATCAGTGCGACCATAGTGCTGCTTTTATCATAAACCAACACCCTGTGTACCGCAAAGGAACAGCGCATGACTCAAGATGAACTTTTGCGGATCGACAGCAAAGACAAATGTAAATCGCTGAATATTCTCTAAACATTTGATGTCAAATAAAAGTACTTTACGAAATGTACAATCTTGCTGTTTGCTTTTAAATCACAGTTTCATATTCCGAATTGTTGTGTTGATGATCTTTGATGTCCTGGGTGTTAGTCTTAGCAATGCACGTAGATGGTGCGAGTTATGGTTGCTTAGCTTACTATAATGGGGGAATGTGCAGTGGCGTTTGGTTGCACTGTGAAGTATAACATTCGTTTAGTGAAATGTTTTCACTGAATGCTCATATATATGTATGGCAGGGAAGGAAAAGAGAGTGGCTACACAAGTGATGTCGTCATTGATGTCATCATTGACATTTGAGATGACATCTTTCATGGTCTGGGTGTTAGTGTTAGCAGTGTACAGGGGTCGTGGCAGGGTTGGGGGCTTAGTTTACCAGTGGAGAGTGCTGATGGGAAAAATTGGTGCTTAGCCTACCATAACTGCCGAATTTCAGGGGTTTTTAGATTTTACTGGTAATCATAACGTCCTTTTTACAAATTATTTGTACAGAATGGCATGCGTTTTTAATAGGGCAACTTAACGATACCGTCCCTTTAACAACGTTTTTTTGTAGTGAATTTTCAACGTTTTTAATAGGGCAACGTAAACATAATGCCCCTTTCACAATTGCATTTTGAATGATTTGCATGAATTGGCATTACTGTAAGTGATTCATAACATACGTTGACCAACATTTGTTTTTATTATAGCGAAGGATGCCAATAGTAACACATAAGCATACTGTAAAGGAACATTTGACTGCACTGGCCATCTTTCTACGAATTGCACAGTAGTATATGCTCTTGCACAGCATGGCCACATGGTGCAGAATGCATACACACTTCACAATAAGATGTGCGAGTCGTTGACAGTGAGGAATGACATTGTATTTTGTTATACGAACTTGTAACTGCAACACTTCCCGTGCACAACTCAACAGGGCAAGTTGCACCACAATAGAAGCAAGAGTGCAGACAGAGATCTTTCAATCAGTAAACCCCATTCCACCCTAAAAAGGGGGGATAAATTCCACTACCAATAGAGATTTTATGGCACTAACTAATGTGATAAAAAAAGGATTTTTTATCTTCAACTGGAACGCCTCTGATGTTCCCGTTTAAAGAGAACAAATCCTTTTCCAAGATGGCCGCCATGGAAAGGGAAGGCAGGCGTTCCATAAAAAGTATTTTTGCGCTTTCCATTACAGCTGCCAGAAAGTAAAAAAGGAAAACGTGGGACCGAAGTGGGTGAACATTTGTATTGGTTCCAAAATGTGTGGTTATCAGCAACACCTTTAACAGAAAGGCAGTGCCTGGTGGACATGGCGACTTCAATATAATATTTTGTCCCAACCAGTAAATGGGAGTATTTACCTCTGCGACATTGGGGTCAGTAAGCATGCCTACAGGCTACCGCTCAGAGACGAAAGGCGTACCGTTCATTTGTTATGTGCATGACGACACTTGTAAAGTGTGAAAACAGTACAATATGTGAAACACAATGGCGTTTGGTCATGGACAATGAACTTTACATAAATGTGTGGAACATACAATAAATATGTTTGGCAAAAATGTGCGTACAGAAGTCAAAGGAGTAGTCTTCTAACGTCTGGACAAAATCACAACAAACTCTGTGAAGAGAAGTGAAGTGCACTAATGGCAGAAAGATGGCAAGCAAGACCCTTACCACTGACCAGTGCACACATTTTTGTATAACTGCCACAAGGTGATAAGGGTGAAGAAATGTGTAGTGCAAAGGTATAATGAAGCATTGCTTTTGAAACGTTTCTGTACAGAAAACACTTTCAGTGCACCTGATCTCATTTTTCCACTTTTAGAAAGATACCAAATCTGACAACATAGCGTCTTCATGCAGAAGTAATCTTTGTAATTGGGGCAGCTGGGTAACAGAAAGTACCCTCAAGGCACAAAAGCATAATAGATGGGCCTGAGCCTTACGTTGCCAAAGCAAATGGTGTGCAATAGCGTTCTGGATAATGTACCTTTGCAGAGTAAACAAATGCTTTCTGAAAGGCTTACGCATCGTGATACGGCACCTATTAAAGAACATACTACAACCTGCAACGTACCATGGCAGATTTTGAAGGGCAACATGAAATGAATAAAAAACACACTCACATGTAAAAAGTAGTACTGTACTTTTATTTCACAATTCACAGCGCTAAATCATCGCCCTTTTCTCAGTTGCAAAGAAATTTGAAGTTTGTGTCTCCGCCGCACAATGAAAATGTTAATTTTGACGGTCACGTTGATGTGTTCCCACACAGTCACCATGCGTTGGCGCCACAGTTTTTATGACGCACACAGTGTGCAGTGGCGACAGAGTAGTCGGTTTCCTCTCACATTCATTGTCAAGATGCCATCAATCGCTGTGATGTAGTCCATCACAAAGTATAATGTTAGTGGCAATGGTGACATGCTCACTCCTCTGTCCCTCTCCATCCCTCCTTACCTCAGCAATAATATACATTGTTCCTTGTACTGTTTTCGAGTTGTGATTCAATTGCCATTTTATGCTTGTTGTATTTATTCTTGTTCTCATGTTAAGCACTTTGGATTAAAATTCCATATAAATTCAATAAAATACAAAATACAAATTGTTGGTTAACCACACATAAATTATGCGTTGTTGACAGAGTAGGCGTATTCCTGTCACAGTGATTTACAAGGCGACGTGAATGGCAGTGAACTATGACACCATTAAGGAGGGTATGTTGCTTCTTACTGCTACAACTGCGTAGGGACATAGAGGTCCGATGCAGTCATCCCATTCAATGATGACGCACATACAACCGGTGACGAATATCTGCAATTGACGATTGAAAAACCCGTCACTGAGACGCTGCAATCCATGACACTGGCAATACGGACTGAAGTAGCTGAGAGGAAAATGACAAAAAAGATCAATCAATATGAAGCCTTTGCGGAAATGTAAGGCGTACTGCATAGCATCTTTATAAATAAAGAATGTTATATGCGGAAATATACTGACTCCCTACAAACAGCGCCAATGTGCAATAGAGATACTAGGTAAAAAAGTATCAGTGCTACATAAATTTCATAGGTCATAGCGGAAATTGTAGTGACATCGTAGAGACGGCGGTAATGTGCAATGTGAAATTTCATCGCCACACAAACTTCCAAATGCATTAGTAGTAACAGACGGCGGTAATGTGCAATGTGAAATTTCATTGCCACACAAACTTCCAAATGCATTACTAGTAATATATATATATATTTCACACTAAGTAAATAATGGCAGTTTGGTGTAAAGGCCTGAAAAATAATAATAAGCAGATCATCAGACATTATTCACTTGCGATAGAGTGATAAGGATTTCCATCGCGCAATTGAATGTAGCAACTGTAAATGAGATTGCAATCCTTTTTCAGGGACTGCATTTGGAAGAGACACTAGTTGGACTGTAGCGTTGTTATTTAACATTGACTATACATCGCAAGTGTTCTTATTGCAGATTTTACTGAGCATTTGTTCTGCGTCATGTTGTGAGGCGCTAGCTTTAAAGGCATTTAGCCAGTGCTTGTAGCGCCGCTTTCTTGCTCTGCATAATCCAAATGTATTGTCTCCACATTGTTTTTATAACACGAGACATGTGCAAGTATGGACTGGCCCGCAGTGGGTCCTTTCACATTACTTATGGTACATGTATACACTCACAGTGTTCTACTGTTCCATGATGTTTTGAAGTTTAGGAAAACATGCCAGCCACACAGTGGCTGTTTTTCCAGTGCGCTCTGATCCCAGGAAGTGTGGGAAGTGAGGCGTACGTGATGTCACTGCATACATATACGCGTGACGTCATGTCACCTAGCAACGGTGGCAAGAGAACCATAAACATTGGAAAGACGCTTGAGGGATGAGCTTCCTCCTACCGGTTGCCATGTAACTGTGACCCGGATCGTTGCAGGTAAGACCTCATGTCTTACTAAGTGCTCACTATATGGACTTTTTTACATTAGTGGGTTACTCCATTAGCAACTTTTTCTGATCCTTTCATTTAGTAACAGGTAGAGATGGACCATTCCAGATAGTCACTTGGATAAATGTATGTTCCCAGCTAAATATCAGCTTACACGATACATATGTATTCTATTACTTTTTACTTTTTGAACATAGATCCATTAAATATTGTACACATGTTACATTCTATTGTTTTTTTTTTTTGTTGTTTCTCTATAGACGCTTAAAGGCTTGTACACAGCCAGGTAAATTATTTTTTTTGATCTTTAAGTTAGAGCTCAAATGGATGAATTTGTATATGTTTTGACTGTAGTTTTTCCAATTCTTTCTTTCCCTTATCATTTGTTATCAACTGTATGGTGTTATCGAGAATTATGGGGTATGTATTTGCTTCTGATTTATCCTTATGAATCACATTTTGGTGTAATGTTATGTGTTTAGTGTCCAGCCCTGATGACGGACCCAGTTCCGAAATGCATTGGCAATTCATTTTGGACACACATTCTGGATGCACACTGCCTTTCATGAAATTAAAGTGATTGGGACATTTTTACATTAAGGTTTATGGACTATAATTTTAAAAAAGCCTTGTGATATTACTATATTACTTGAACATACAGCAAACATTTGCAACTTGTCTACGGGCACAACAATTTTCTTGTGTGTATATATATATATATATTCTGTGTGGTATGGTGAGCGGGGTGTTGCGGGACACACCCCCTCAGCACACCCACCAAAAAAAAATGGGGGCTGCACAGTATAGTGAGCGGGGGAAACCCTGCAGCCCCTGTAAAAGAAAAAGAAAAAAATAAAGAAAAGGACCCTGCGGCGCCGGTTCCCGATCACGGAAGTGAAAGGGAACTGGCGCTGCAGGGACTCAGCGTGAAGAAAAAGGTACGTGGGATTTGTTTATGTTGGGGGTGTGGGTGGGGGTGTGTTGAGGGTGTGGGTGGGGGGTGTGTCATGGGTATGTTGTGGGTGGGGGTGTGGGTATGTACGTGTGTTCGCATGTGAAAGGTGCAAACATTTGGTGGTTCACACCTTTCTCGTGTGAACTTTCCGGCCATCGGCAAATCAGCCGAGGTCGGTTCACATAGATCCGTTATGATTAATACCGATTACCGTGTTTGAATCGTGGCAATTTTCACCATGGCTTTTTTAACCGTGGTGTTTTCACCACGGCTGTTGTTGGCGAATCCTTTTTGAAACAAAAATATGTGTTGTGTGTTTGAGTAGGGGATTTGCGGTGGGGTCGGTGGCAGAGTGAGGTGGTGGTTTAGATGGTTAAACAAAAAAATGCCCAAAAGAGCTGGTGTGAAAACACCACGGTTAAAACAGCCCTGTTGAAAATAGCTGTGATTTAAACACCTGAAACCAATTAACACACTTGTACAATCAATGAAGGGCATAAAGGACACACACGGAGCTGGGTTCTTTCACATGAAATTCAACTGGCTTGTTAGGTTAAAGCATGGCGCTCCTCCTGTGGTTGATGCTGACCAAAGACACAAATTGAAAGCACGTTACGCTCTCCATGCTTCCAATTTGCACTGCAATTAGCCTACACAGCACGACTGACAGCATGGGGAAACAATCAAATTAGCTTGCTTTCCCACTTTTCCGAATTTTGAAACTATACACAAAACACAGATACGTTCTATTTGTGTATACGATATATGTGTAAAGCAAAGTTGGTAAAAACAGAACAGTGAGCATAAGGGCCCGGTTGTATATACCCGTGGTACCCAAGCCCCACCGTGATGTGGCTCGTGGGCCTGGGCAAGGTAGCCATATACCATGCAAGCTGACACCTGCAGTGCTCCGTCACTATACATGTGCAACAACGCATATTAGGAACCACGAGAAGCATTCTGCACTTTGGAGGAGATCTTATCTTACTTCTCAGCTAGTGTTATTCAATCTTTCAAACATATAATGGTTCACATCAGACATGATTTTGCTTAATGAAGGCCTTTCGTTTGTTCCCAGTCAGACTCCCGCCAGTTTAGAAACTGAAATTGAAATACGACAGTTTATGAGAACTTTGCACCTTGTTGGTATGATATATTCAGCCAGTATTTCCATATACCGGCACGTTTCTGCACTGGCAAACTACAAGTTTGCTGGTGGGGTAGCATGATTTACCTCCAGACAATAGCTGGAGGTAAGTCAGGCACACTGCTGGCATACATCTGTCGATATTACTGTCACCGTTATCAGTAATATCAGCAATCTACCCATTGAGTCATACGGTACTCCATGGAATGGGGATTAACTACCCTTGCTGGCAGTTGTAATCTGCCGGTAATTCCGGCAGACAAAGTGCCGGTAACAGTAATTCCGTTTGGTGGCATCCCGCCAGAATTACCAGCGCGATGCCACCAAATGTGCAATGAGGTGTGTTGGTTGAATTCAGGTTGACATCATACACTTTAGTTGTAGGATATAGTGCATTGATCGCTTTTATGTGTAAAATAAATTGCATTTTAGACTTGATACCTCAAGCAACTCAGGTCTGCTCTAAGCACTTTATGTATGGGTTATAATTTATTTGGTGGCTGTGTCCTTATGTGTAGGATGTATGGTATAGGATATCTATATATATTTACTGAAAACACTTGGTTAAAGGAACATTATGGTTAAGTTGCTCAACTGAAATCCTATGAAATGAAAGAAAAAAACTTTTTTAATGACACGTTAAGGTTACAAGTAAAACCAAAAAAACCTCAGAAATTCACCAATTATGGTAAGCTAAGAAACCATAACTCGCGCCACCACTGTGCACTGCTAAGACTAACACCCAGGACAACAAAGATGACATCATGCTTTTCACCATCCTATCAGTGGGCGCATCTGATGTCCGCAGACATCACGTCGCCCTCTTGGCCAATTGGAGGCCCGTCCGCGGACCGAACAGGGAAGTGAGTCTGCCAAACCCAGATATCACTAATTTTTTTTTACCTTCTTTTGTGCAATTTTAAAAATAAATACTGGACAGATTTACACCAAATTTAAAAAAGCACGCCTTCGGGACCAAGCTGCCTCTCCTGCAGTAAATTTGGTGAAAATCCGTCCAACAATTCGGGCTGCAGATGTGAGGAAATTTATCTTTCCATTGCGTCTAAGGAAAAAATATACATTTTGGTAACCCCCTACAACGTTGCCCCTTCTTGACGAAACCTCACCAAACTTCCCGGAGCAATTCTGATGAGACCATATACGTATTTTGCAAAGTGTGGTAAGGATTCGTCCAGGGTGGGCAAAGTTATAAGCCACCCAAAAAGTGCTCTTCCTATGGGTTGAGCAACTTAACCATAACTACAGGGCCGCTACGTTGATAAACTCATAGGAAGAGCACTTTTGGGCGGCTTATACCTTCGCTCCCCGTGGACGAATCTTCACCAAACTTTGAAAAATAAATATATGGCCCGCTCTAAATTTGTTTGCCAAGTTGGGAGAGGATGCGTGCGGAGGGGGGGAATTATAGGGGAGTCCCACATTTTTTTCCCCCATATACTGAATGGGGAAAAACTTTGTACATGGCTACAGCTTGCTTTAGTGTGTTCTGTTGCAATCTTACCAGTAATTCATTTGCAAAACAGTGAAATATACGTACCAAAAGATTAGTGATATCTGGGTCCGCTCAGCGGACCCATTCCCCTGTTTGCTCCACGGACCGAAGTGTCATTGGCCTGCGGTATGCCGTGCTGTCCGCGAACAGTGGACGCGGCCGGTTTTTGGCTGGAAGAAAGCGTTTTGTGCGTCAAAGGTTTCGGGAAATGCTGCCATGGTGTATGCCTCGGTGGACAGTGTTGCAGTGTGTGTGGCAAGAGTCTACAGTACTGTGTGCATGGTTGGGCCTTTTGTATGTAGCAGTGTGCGTGTTCAAAATAATCATAAGTGGAACCGCTCTGCCGTCCTATTTCCCTGTTTGCAGTGCAGCCAACAGTTTGCTCACATTGCAGTGTGCGTTGACGGGATGTGTGAACAGTGTTCGGCAGCCTGTTGTATTGGAAGAGAATGCAGCGGGAAAAGGATTTGAAAGTAACAGTGTACGTCATCTGGTGGTGGGAAGAAAGGATGGAAAGGCTGCAGGAGTGAGAGGACCTTCACGTGATATCTATCCATATATACATGAAGACGGTGGTGGCACAGCATTATCTAGTGGCAGGCACATTTGCTGAAGGGGAGTGCACTGCAAGACACATGACGATGTAAACATAGCATGTACTATGGCGTGCTATGTGAGGTAAGTCTGTAGGCCTTGGCTGCATGCCTGCAGCCGTTCTACAGAAAATTATGTACACTGGTGCAAAAGGGAACTACACTGGGTCAACGTAGATGCCACATTGTTGATTGTTATGTCTCATTTGGCTGCAGTGCAAAGAATTTTGGTTGCGTGTCATGTGCACTGGTTCATAAGGGAAGTGCACTGGGTCAAAGTAGGTGCCACGTTGCTGCTCTTTGTTCTCATTTGGCTGCAGTGCAAATAATGTTGGTTGCACATAGCATACATATGTAAGAGGTCCCGGTGCAAATGTTTCTTGTATATGCTTGTGTAGTGTCCATTGTGCAGATTAGTAAGTGTTAGTAATTGTTGCCATGCAGTCTGCACCATTGCCTCTGTGTGCTTACTGCAGTGGTGGAAGCAGGCTGAAAGCTGTGAAGACTGTCTTGTTTGGTTGGCATGCTTGTAATGGTTTCTGATTGGAAGTGGGTAGCAGTGCAGAACACACTGGTATGTTGCTGCATTACGGTAAGTGGAGCATATCTAGTTGCATCTCTGCTTTATGGTGTGGTGGTTGGGTGGAAGTGCCAATGCGTATGTTGGCTTTGTGATATTTGGCGCATTCATAACTGGTCACCTGCATGGCTCTGTTATGATGTAGCGACTGTGGCCTATGCTTAGACTGTTTAGTGCATGGCCAAAGACTACGCACCCAACAGTCTAGGCCTCAATCACAGCCTCCACATAGCAATGCAGTTCATACTGCACATGCTTCTGGAGTTGGTGAGTAGCACAGAATGGTTGCAGAGGACATTGTGCACTTGGTGGAACAGCAGAAGTGAGCTGGTATGCGTACATTACTGTATGGTACACATGATTGCCCCAGTTGCACAATAGGAGCCACATCTCATCATCTGCATTTGCAATGGGTAGGCCCTTATAAGACCCTACCTTGACGAAGCCTTTTACCACATTTTGCCACAAAAGGAAGCCCTCAGAAAGTTAGGAATTGCACAATGTACACAGTCACTCAAATACCGGCATGTACAGGCAACACAATGTAATTGAGCAACGTATGTACAGATGTGGCCAGAGGGAAAGTTGGCAGGGTCATTTGCAGATGGGGCCTGCATTACACATGAAATAAGAAGTACCACATAGGTTGCGCTAGGGTGGTCAGTGTCTGGTGAGGCCTAGCTGTCAATGCTGGTAGAGCAATGACAGAAGGGGAAAACAACAGACAACACATAAAACGTGGAACCTATGCTGCAATACAGTGTGCTGTGTGTGCTAAGCTTGTAGACCCGTCCATGCATGTGTGGCCATCTTGCACTGGCAGAAGGGTGAAGTTGGTTTTACAATCCTATCCTCGATGTGCAGATTGTGATCGGTGCATAAAATATTACTTTTACGGTTGTGGGAATTGGTTGCAATTATTGCACTGTGTAGCGTATGCTTGGACCTGATGGCGTGCCGACTCCTCCAGTGTGTCCTGTGGGAGAAGTGTTGAAGTAGTAGATGCTTAGAAGTGGTTAGCAGTGACCTGCATGTACCTGGCAACCTGTTCACCTGCACAAGTCTGTTATGGTGACCTGTGTGTGGACAAGGTCAACACTGTTGGGTGTATGCCAAAAAGCATGTAGCCCGTAGGGAAGTTTCTGAAGAGGCTAGGCTTGCGCAACAGTACGCCACCATAATGCCGACATGCACTTTTAAGTATGCATTTCTCCGCTGGTGGCAACGTTAAAAAAGTGGTTGTGCACGACCTTGTAGACGTGGTAGAACAGCACAGTGACCTGAAATGCATCTGGTACAATATGGTACCCATTATGGCACCACCTCTCACATGGGGCAGCTACATGATGCTAATTGAGGTTGATATTAGTTTCCTTTACCACCACCCGTCATATGTTACGTTTCTGGATTGTGGTATGTGGGAAATGTTCTCTTTCATGAGGCCATTATGTTGTGGTGGGTGCAGGTAAGGCCTACAGTATTGGGTACATGGCCAAGGGCTGTAGGGTGTTGGTTGTGCCCTCAAGAGCCTATCCCTTAATGACAGCCAGCATAACATACTGCAGCCATGTACAGTTGCTTCTGTTTGTCTCTGAGTATGGTGCCCTTTCAATAATGGGTGTGGAGAGCATTTCACTCTTGGTGTAACAACCACAGTGAGGTACTATGCGTTCGCAAGCTGCATGCAATTGCATGTGCAGCACACTAGGTTGTAATTTGCCCACAGCTACAGGTCGAGAGGTGTTTCATAAACAGAAGCATGTGTGCAGTGTTGGGATGTTCAGCACCGACAATGACAACATTAAGGAGCAAGATTTGCACTGCGTGCAAGGAAATTGAATTTTTGTGCCCTCCATTGGCAATGCTGTTTTGTTTGACACTCTACACGCAGCATAGCATACAATCCTGTAGAACTGTACGAGAAGCGTCGACCTTCTGTACGTACAAGTGTGAGGAGGAGAAGGGAACAGGAACACATCGAAATACATAAAAAGAAAATGTGAAAGCCAGCATGTGTATGACAAAAACAGGACAAAAAGAAAGTAAAATTAAAACATTTATTTTTTGAGGCAGTACTACAGACCCAACTCCTTACTCTGTTTTACAATTGCCCCCCTCGCCCCAACCCACCACCTCCCCCTTCAAACCCACCACCTCCCCCCCTCCCTCCCTACGATGAAAAGTCAGTGGTTTATGCTGAACGTTACTCTTTCATGTGCCACATCCAGCAATTTTTTGGATGGGACCCATGGAAAGGAAACTGAGGAGCAAAAGACACTGTTCATAAGGTTAGTGGGTCAGCTGTGTACTGAAAAAGTGTACCAGAAGGTTTCTTTGCACAAAGCAGTACAGAAGGCTAAGGTGGAAGTGAGCAATGTAAGGAGCAGGAAGCCTGTCTGTATGCAGCAAATGTATGTATTTCTTTGCAGTTGGTAACATGCTAAGTGTGGTGCGTGTGCCCGATATTTTTTGATAAGTGTTCAGTAATGGGGGTGGTGCCGAAACCAATCTGGAACTTTGGAGTGCACACGGTAAGTGGAAGCATCCCACTGTTGTGCATGCATTGTGTGCATGATGTCATATGATGTCAAATGTATGCTACGGCATTCGTAATGCACCTACATACAGCTAACCACAATGTGGCAAAGGAAGGCACACAGAAGGAGACAGAGATAATGAACCTACTAGCCTAGGTGTCACTTACATCCCCAAGAACATGGGTGGAGGGAGGGGAAGGTAGAGTAGATGGAAAGAAGAAGAAATGACAACAAGTAAAAATGTAGGCCAATTGAGCCAAGTGTATGGATAGGTGCACACACAAGGTGGTGGATACACTGTTAGGCATTCAGGAAACAGTTGTCAAGTGCAGGGTTTGCTAGAAAGCCAATGTAGGGGTTTGCCTGGCAGAGGAAGGTGACATGAATTCGACATCACAGAGTCGTCAGGTAAGTAGTGCAGATTAAGGTTACGTCATGCAGTTAGCTGGTGAAATGAGCAGAAACAGCAGACGCGAAGAGAAAGACTTTGAAGTGCTTCCAGACCCAGTGATGGTTCCCTTCAAGTGTCAAGGAGGCAGGGAGCATGCTGCAGAGGGAGGCCCCAAGTGAAAAAGCACATCTACCAACAATTGCTTTTTGTAGAAGCGCATGACCCTGAGGGAGGTGGAAATGGATGAGGGAAGAGCTCGGGCACGCACATATATAGAGAGTTAGATTGAAAGGTATTGTGGTCCCAGGGGCCAGAAGGCCTTCTGCATATTGCATAGTCTTCTGCCTTTACTGCTTGTAGCGACTGGGAGCTATTGGCGACATTTCAATGCAAGAAAGATACCATCCCAAGTCGGAGACTCCCTTTCTGGATGTGTTGCAGAGAGCGGAGAGTGCAAGGGCCCACATTTACCAAGAGTCTGTTGTAATACTGCAGCCTACCCAGAAGTACAGCTGTGCAGACAATGATCTTTTGGAATGTTGCTTTCCCTGGGTGCGATGCAATCAATGCTGCTATTGATGCCATTTTTATATACTTTATGTAGGTGGTGGATTACTGGGGAAAACATTTTGTACCAATGTGGGAAGGAAAAAAAAGAATTCCTGTGTGGACAATACACTGTATGATATGGGTCAATGCGAACTTTGCAAGCACATATCACTAATGTGCTGCTTCATGGTAGGGTATGGGAAAAAAACTAGTACTTTTTTAAATTTTTTGTAACATCTAGTTTATTTCAAACTTTCATTACAACTTTTTATTGCTTTACTTCAACTATCATCATTTTCAACTGCCTTTGATGTGTCTTTGTTTCTTTAGTTTGTCACTTTGTCTAGGAAGTTTATGACCGAGCAAGTTAAGTGTACCGAATTTCCTTCCAAAATGCAGGTCGATAAATCCTCCAACATGTCAGTTTTGGGCTGGAATTTACTCAGATGGACCATTCCTGCTTCCATAAGTGCTGAGCATTTGATTACTAGATGTTTTGTTGTCTCTGGGTATAATGAACAGTGTCTGCAAGTGTCCTCCATTACATTACCCAAATGACGCATCGCCATCATTTGTTTCGATTTAAACACATTAGTTCCAAGTCGAAGAAAGCTGTCTCTGTGGTATCTTGATGGAAATTGTAAAAGGTACTTTGGCATGTTATTAACTTTGTTCATTGTTGTCCCCAAGTCTAGAGCTGTGGGGAGCTTGCCATAATTCTCAAGATTTTCAATTCAAAGCCACTCTTTGAGTTTCTTTCTTGCAATTTGAGGGCGATCCCGCAGCATTTCCATCGCAATGTTAGCAGTTTGCATGATTGCTTTCACCTTTTCTGACCAGGTCAATAATAATCCTTTGTGTGGTTGATCTTCTCTAGGTGCCAATGTTTGATACACTGGTTCAGGATTGGAGATGACCATCTTTCTTAGTAAAGTCATAGACTTCCATATCACTGTGCCATGTAAGCTCTCCAGGGCTAACTCGTGACGTAATATTATGATTGATAGGTATTTGGCAATCTCAGTACTCGCCATCATAAAAGGCCTTCCAATTGAGACCATATCTTTTGGTCAATATTCCATCCGGCTTCCACCCCAAATGTAATTGCAGGAATTACTTTTTGCACATAGAACGTTCGTATCGGAGTTAGAGAATATTTTCCATAGAGCGTCTGGATTCTTTCTCCTTGTAGAGAGAGAGTTCGAGTCCGGCAGTATATGTCTTCCACCCAGCACCATCCACGTATTGAGGTGTTCACTGTTATCCCCAAGTAGCGGATTTCAGTGACTTCCTCAATCTGATCTTTGTATACTTGCCACCTGAAGTTGTTGTTTTTAGGGCCTATTGAGGGCCCAAACTTCATGATTTTTGTTTTTTTCATGTTTATTAATAAGTCATTTTCAGCCATATAGATTTCTACTTTCGCAAGCAGCCGCTGTAGTCCTATCTGGGTCCGATCAAACAATACCAGGTCATCCGCGTAAATTGCATAGCTTATGTGTTGCCCGTTGACTTTTGGTGGAAAGCATTTAACACTTGCTAAGGCAAATTGGACGTCGGCGATGTATAGCTTGAACAGGGCTGCCGCCAAGGGGCATCCTTGTTTGACCACTTTGCAGGTATCAAATGGCTTGGACAGGTTGCCTCTTTCATTTAGCCTGATTTTAATGGATGTTTTTGCATGCAGGGCCTTGATGGGTTGCAGTAAAGCATCTGGGCATTTACAGTTTTCTAATTTCTGCCATAGTTTTCCCGATTTATGGTGTCAAAAGCCTGCTGCATGTCAATAAAGGCTACGAATAAATTGTCCTTCTTCTGTAAGGCTTCCAACTTTAATAGGTTCACCAAGGCTAGGTTGATCTCGGTACCCACACCCTTGGTAAATCCTGCTTGCCTTCCGTCAAATTTGTCAGTTTTCTGGGCCCAAACTGAAAGTTTTTTTTAAGAAATGTCGCAAATACCTTGCCAATTTTGTCCAGGAGGGCAATCGGGCAATAGTTGGCAGGGTCGTCCCGACTGCCCTTCTTAAAGACTGGTACAATTATTGCTGTGGTCCAAGATGCCGGAACGTTTCGTCTTTTAGCCATTACCGAGAACAAGTTTTCGATGAATATGGACCACGCATGTTTATGTTTCTTTAGCATCACGTTAGTGATGCCATATGGGCCTGCTGCTCTTGAATTCTTTAGATTCATGATTGCTGTACATATGTCTCCACTGGTCATATCTTGGTCGGTGTCCTCTCAGACCCTGTAAACACCTTATGAAAATGTAACAGCCAATCATTTTCAGCTACACCATTTGCCAAGGTGGCAACTTGGTTAACAGAGCCTCTATTCAAGATGTTCCATATTTCTCTTGTGTTGTTCATTTTGATTAAACCCAACATCTCTTCCCCGCGCTCTTGGTCTCTCTGATGGGAGAAGGTTTTAAGCCAATTTTGATATTTTTGTTTCCTCCGTTTTATCGGGCTACGATCGTTTGTGCCAAAACGTGATTTTAGTTTGGGTAGATCTTTCTTTAGCTGTTTCTTTTCTTTCCTTAGTGTCACACTCCAATTATGTTTGTGATCTGTATCAGCATAGCAGTTTTGGGCAAACCCCACTTTTAGGCATGGGAGGAGTGCCAATTAATCAGTTGGATCGGAACCTTCTTAATTTGCCGCCTGTATCTCAGTAGTCAATTTACAAATTTGTTTTTCTATTATTCGGAGTCTGTTTCAGCCTGGATTCACCTCCAGTGCTTGGCCTTCAGTTTCAAACTCACATTTGCACTTTAATGGCCATGACATTTCCAGTACGTAATGATCGCTGTTTGCAGTTGGTACAATACACAGCTTGTTGATTTTAACAAACACGTTTCTTGACGTCCAGATGTAATCAAGGATCTTATTGTGTCCCAAGTTGTGCCAGGTGTAATTTGGAGGTCTATCACCATTCACACTTCCATTTGCCATGAGACAATCACGTGCTTCCATTTCGTCATTCCATAGTGTTCTTCTTGAACTTCCATGGCATCCATTAGTCGCTTCAACCACTATCCGCTCCTTGTTCTCATTGAACCATGAGATGTTCCAGTCTCCACACACTATGATTGATAATTCTGGGCGACTCCTTTGGTTTTTGATTATTATCTTCATCACCACAGATACAAATGTTCTAGCTGAGATCTTTACTACGTTCCAATAGATGTTCAACAAGAGCAATGTTTGTGCTTTGTTTTTAGGTCCGTTGGAGTATTTAAGTAGAGTCCCTTGGACATAACTGTTAGGGTTGTTTTCCTCAATTACTTCCCAGATTAATCCTGGCTTTACCATAGTTATTAACCCGGAAAAAGGTCTTCCTCTTATATTTTTCTCAGCTGGGTTTATCAGTATTTGATAACCATCCTTTGCTGGTGGAGAACGCAGCCAAGTTTCCTGCAGATAAATAGCAAAGTTATCGGGCAGGTCCACTGCAAAGTCATTGTACAGGTGACTGAATCCTCTGGTGTTCCAGGAAATCACGGATACTATGATGTCTGGATCAGTTTTCTCTAGCTAATGCTTCTTCGTCTCAAACATTGAGTTCCCGTTCTGCAGCTGTGGGCGTAAGTCGGTTTTCAAATGTCTCCTTAGTTCCTCTCGTCGCTGTTCCAACGTTATAATTTCAGTCAGCTTCTTTTTTCTCTCTTCTGTGGTCTTGTTTCCAGTCATCACCTGTTCTAAGATCTCAAATCCTAAGCACAAGAGCTCTTCTTTTGCAGCCATCAATATCTTGCAGACTGATTGTGAGATAATATGCAATAAAACACAGTCAACACAATCCTCCAAAGTGTATTCTACAATTCGGATGTCATCAGATCTAATGGTACGTAACACTGGCACAGAGTGCAACAGACACATTATATTGCCATGGTTCAAGTTGACATCAATTTCATCGCTAAAAAGATTTTCAATTCTTATCTTCCGTATGGGCACATTCAGCTCTCCTCGGTGCTCTTCTGCCACTGGTTTGGAGGATTTCTGAGCAGTTGTATGAGTTGGATTTAGAGCCATTCGTATTTTGTTTTTGAGCTCAAGGCTGGTTTTTACTTGCCTTTTATCTAGATCATTCGTCTGAGCCGCCAGAGCACTCTCTGCCTTTGACTGCTCGCCTTTTGCAATCTTATTGTTGCATGTTTTCCCCACTGACTGTTTCTCACCTGAGCTCTGTGTTGAGGTTGCTGGGCTGTGTGAGTTCCTATTCAGCTGCACATCATCCGACACCAGAGTACAATCGTCTTCATCCTCATCAGGGTAGGTAGAGAGATTGCATAGCTCCTTGAGTTGATTAACTGAAGATGTTATGTTCAGGTCAGAGTCAATTCTCACCATTTTTTGGGGTTTGTGGGTCCTTTGCTGGCTTTGCTCGCTTCTTTACCTGTTTCCTTCGGTATTGGTTTTCTTTGATCTGTCAGGTTTTTCTCTTTCAAATATCTTGGATTTTACTGGCGTTGTGAGATTTCTTATAAATTTCCTTTTGTTACTCGTTTGATTTTTTGGCACCTGAATATTCTTCTTATTTGCCTGTTTTTTCTTGGCTTGTCCATTAGAAGCTACTTGCAATTTCTCTTTACTCGCATCAGTGGATAGATTTTTTGCCGGTCCACTAAATATCCCGTAACAGGCTTTTGATGTGGAGCAAGAAGGCATTTCTGAGCTCTTCTCGTTTGGGATCTCCACTCCTGTTCCAATGATTGTTTGTTCAGGGTTTTTCACTGTGTTATCTGTCAAGGCCATTTGTGGCCTGCATTTGGAGCTCTCGTCTACCGAGAGATTTGTCACTTCCCTTCATGGCGGTCGTCGTTTTATCACAGTTATCTATTGGAGCAGGATGCCCATTTGTGTTGATTGCGATGTCGAAATCACTTTTTCCGTTTGCTTTGTTCAGATTTTCTATTCCCACAGGGTATTGTGTGGCTACATATAATCCACATTGCGCCACGTTTACAGGTACAGCTGTCAGCGAGGATGTCTGCGCTGCTATCTGTTTCACGAGACCAACCATTTCCTCCATTCAAGTGTTTTTTTCCTCGCTGTCTTTCAGAATCAACTCACATTGCCTATTTGGTGAATCGCCTGGCTGACCTCCATCTGATGTCTGTCGTGATTGGTCTGCCAGAAGGTGAGTTTCCATTTTGATTAATTTTTCGTTGAGATGTACCAGGATTGCTCCATTATTTTGAATTGATTCGTGCAAACTCTCATATCATTTTATAAATGGGATTTGCGCCAATGAGGTGGCAGCTAAGACATTATTGTGTATCTGAATAGCGGCCGTTGTTGACAAGTTGGATTTTTGTTCTAGGTCTTTGTCAGCAGGGCTTCGTATGTTTTCATCGTTCATATGTCTCTCGTCGCACCTTCTGTGTGCGGGTGAGCTTTTTTGCCTTTGTTGATAATGCTGTCCTGTGCTTCTCGCCCCCATATTCATCACCATTGGACAGTTTAAAGATCTTTTTTCTGCCATTTTTTGTCACTGGTTGCCATTGCGCTGTGATGATGGCACTGTGTTATTCTCAGAGGTCGAGAGCCCGGCAAATTAAACTCCAGCCTTGTTTGTACAACCAGCTGGTACAGACACCGCTGGTGAGATAATTATAGATTTTTGCGCCAATTCGCCCACTCCTTCAGTTAGGGGGGGATTTTTCGCGGTAAGAATCATGTTTCCTGAAGTAAATCCAGGGGAGCTGCTCTTGCCGGCTTTTCCGTTTGTGAAGCTTTCAGCCAATCTTGCTTTCATTTGCTCAAAATCTGCCTGAAGTCTCATCGTCAAGCGTGCCTCTCGCCCAGCAAGGTCGATCCCTTTTTGGGCGGTACCTATATCAAGTCCAAAAGGCGAGTCACCAGCATTTCCTCTGGTCCCATCATCAGGTCTTAATTCTAAGCTATTTAGCATACTTATTTCATTGTCAATTTACAGCAACGTGCCTCCATATTGCAGTTTACTATTTTCGGTATTGGAGTGCTCTCATTCTCTAATGTTAACTGTGTGGGATGTTCTTGGGGAAAGGTGAAACGCAACAAGTTTGTTTCCAAAGATTCATGCGGGACATCTACTGCGAGCAATTCCAAGTCTGTCACATCAAATGGTGATTGGAATGCTCCGGCATTTATCTCAATCACCTCCGGATCGATAGCATGTAAAGTGGTGCCATTTGTGTTCAGCTTGGATATGTCCATGCTGTTTCCCGTGCATGTAGTGGCACTTTTATCAGTACCCAAAGCTTCAGTTATCGAGAGCGTAGTTGGTAGCGTGCGTCGGAATTCATTTTTCATGCTTTCCTCCTTACTACCGTGTTTACTATTGGAGTTGTGTGCCCCACCTTGATTGTTAACAAGATTCACTGGTGTCGGCAGCAGTTGCTGTGAAGAAAAAAGCTGCGCGGGCAACTGTATGACTGTAGGAGTCGGGGTCAAGGTTGGCGCCGAGGCCGCAGCAAAGGCAATGTCTGTGGCAACAGGGGATGTAACATTTAGATGCATCAGCGCCGAAATACATGGGACTGGTTCTATTGCTAGTAGAGGGATAGACTCTTCACATGCTTCGAGTACTAAGGGCCTCATTAGGACCCTGGCGGAAAGGGCTTTACGCCGGCGTAGAGCATGGCGTACCTTTCCGCCTGACTACGAGTTCCCGTAGCGCCATGGTGATTTTTACGCCTGCTTTTTGCAGGCGAAAAAATCCATGGCGCTACGGGACTTGTTGTTAATTACGCCACCGTAATTTACGGTGGCGTAATTAACGCCTTCCCCACTCCCATTATGCCCTATGGGGCAAGAATGGGAATGGGGAAGGGCAAAATGGGGATTGGGGACTTACCGCCCCGCCAAGGTCGGGATGGGGCGGTAAGTCCGCCAACCACCATGGCGGAATTGGCAGCTTAGCGCCATGGACCATGGTGCAAATTGCACCATGGTTCTCCGCCAGGGTCCTAATGAGGCCCTAAGCCTTTTAGGCATGGCTGTTTCACGTTGGGAATACACAAAGGCTCAGTTCCCCTCAGTTCACTGATTACGGCGATTTTCTCTGCACCTTGCACTGTTTCACTTCTTACAACAAAGTCAGTTTCGGTGACAATTTCACATTAATTATCAGTGTCTGTGTACATTACGATTTCAGCCGTGTGACCGGACTGAGAAAACAGAGAGTTCTGGGCTTGTTTGGATTTGAGCCGAGTCAAAGGCCCATTTTCGGCCATAAGATAATCTTACCTCAGTTACTGCAGTCTTCTGCGGTCTGCTGCAGACTGAACTCGTCTCGAACTCTGTGCGCGCTCAGCGCTCTCCTGGAGTTTTTAAAGGGGGTTGGGCTTTTTTTCCTTAAAGCCACACCGCCGAAAACACTGTGAACAGGGTTCAAACAACGTAGCTGCAGCTCCTCTCACTGGCTTGGACTGCTGCAGACTGAACTTGTCAAACTAGTATGCCTCTAAAGACCGTAATGGCGACTCAGTGGCAGATACCGAGCGCAGAGGTACGTATAACACAGTATCATGCATAGTGCACAAACATTTTTGGTACCTTACATTTGTGGTAGTGGGTGCGCAGGTGGATAAATGTGGAAGCACACATTTTGGAGTGTTTTACCAGAATTTGTAGTGAACATGCTGGCAAGTGATAGTATAGTAGCAGGCTCATGTTAGATGGTAATCTCTTTGACGGCATTGGTGGAATCGTGTGTGGCCATTTACCCGTACCCAATGAGGTGCTGCTGACAAAAGGCAGTGGAAAGGGAAGAAGGACTGGTCCTTGTTTCCTGGGTTACGGCCCACATGAGAGAATCTGCGCTTTTCACGTTGTTGTCCAATGAACATGGGAGTTTCGGCATTATCCAATCACGTACTGTGGGTGTGCTTAGCTGGAAGAGGCGTTCACACCACTGTACATTATTCTCTGCGTAGTGAGGCTGGTTGACATGGCAAAACTTATTATGTTTGATGCCTTTCTACTACATCTGCATGAGTATGCCCTGGAAAGAAACTTTGCTGGGAATTTCAGATTGAAAGGAGTGGAACGGTGTGTACGAGCGCAGTTTTGCCGACATGGATGCACTTTGCAAACACCTGGCAAATTTAGGGAAAGGTGACGTGATTGTCATCCACTACGGCGGCATGCACATGGGTTCCATGACTTGTTTAGGCTTGTTCCATTGATTAAAGAGGTTGCTAAAGCTAGTGAAGATTATTTCCCCACTGCCAAGGTAATGTTTTCATCGCTAGTACCACAAAGAGTGTGGGCCAATGATCATGGGTGTTGTTCCGAGCCAGATGCAGGAAGGTGCCTCATCAACAGAAGCATGAATACTTTTTTGTCCGCTGCTGGGATGTTCTTCTGCAACAATGACCTCATTATGGTGGAAATGCAGATTTTATTCAACCAGATGGCAATTCTTTATCGCCCATTGGTAATGCTGTTTTGTTTGCCCGTCTACAAGATGCGGTGAAGAGTTTACTTCACCAATGTCTGCACAAGGAAACAGAAATAAAAAATAAAAAAGAAGAAGAAGGTCTTCCTCTAGAAGCCTTTACAATACACAAACTACGAAAGCTCTTTTAGGAGTTGCCCCTTAAAACAAACATCTTTTACCCTGGTTGCACGTTATGCCCCCACACTTGCACGCAGCACAAAAGCCACATCTGGATATTTTCAGGATGGTGCAATGGAAATGGGATTATGGATTCATAGGCATTGCACAATAACATATCTAAGCGGCCTGTGTGTGCAGAGGAATATTGTACAGAACTGATACTGTTACATGCAGACGTCTTCATTGTTATTGGTGGAAGCCTGTGGAACTTTTCAACAGTATGCAATGATGGCCTGCTGCAAAGAAGAAACTGGAAATGCTACAAGAAATGTTTGTGCTTCATTTGGGAAGGCATTTGCCAGACTTGGGTACACGCACAAGCGTATACTCCCTTTTGCAGGAACTTACCAATGACATTGTGCCATTGGGGACTATTGCTGCTGCGGGTGTGGGTGTCACCAAGGCCTGTGCATAATTCTCGCAACTACTGTGCGTACCTAGGCACAGTCACATGGCTGGTACTAGTTGCAGATGCACTGTAGGTGAGCAGATGTGGTGCCCCATTACTTGCAGGGCACACCTATGAGCCGCACTCCACTGCTTAGAAAAGGCACAAACACATTACACAGCACTTCTACGGTGTGCCTTTTGGGTGGATTGTTGTGCAGATTTTTCATGCGGAAAGCAGCCGTACATTGTTCGGAAACATGCATGCATGTGCAATGGAACATAGCAATGTATTTGTAAGCCTGCCCTTTCCAAAAAATACTGTGCTCATTGCTCAGCCAATGCGATTTGCTGCCGTCGGAGAGTCCGGCTCTTGTACCCGAACTGAGTGTACATGCGCACCATCGGTGTGGTCGCCTGGTCAAGTTTGCAATGGTGTCATTACGCAGCTGGAAAGGCACATCCGCAAACCTTGTGGTTGGCGGCTGTGGAAATGGGATTGTACAGGCACAGGGAATGCGAAACTACGTTTGTGGTCGCGGTGTGTACGCAGAGGACTGTTGTAAACAATTAATACTGTGACATGGAGAGCTCTTGAATGTTATTTGTGGAAGAGTGTGCACGTTTTTCGAGTTTAAATGGTTTTTATTACTTTTAAATAAGAACACAATGATGTACAAGAAGTCGGTGAACTGAGAAAAGTACATCGAATTTGCAAAGAACATGTCAAAACCGAGTACAAGAGAGTCAATAAGCATTATGTAAATCTAAGTCAATAATCATATTGGAATTTTATAAAGGGGAGACAAATAGAGTACACAATGTCGCTGTGCTGCAAAGAAGACACTGCAAAGGGAAGAAGTCATGCTTCAGCTTCATTTGGCGAAGGCCATCGCCATCCATGGGTAAACGCACGTTCATACATTCCCTTTTTCTACAAGCTACCTATGACAATGGGACAATGGGGACTGTTCCTGTTGCAGGTGTTGGTGACGGGAAGGGACGTTCATACTTTTCTCCACTACTGTGCATATTCAGCCACAGTAAAATAGTTGATGGTAGTTGCAGACGCACTGTAGGACACCACTTTCAGACATTTCACCATTGCGGAAAGCGAAATACACCCAATTTGTTCTAGAAATGGTTTCAAGAGACACTCTTGCACCCCAGCTTACCCAGGCATGTGAAATGCATTTGTGACATACTGCTGAAGAATATTCAGAGGCCCTCTGCAGTGTTTGTGTACTGTGTGCGGTATGACTGAATGTATAGAAAACTGACTGATATCTTATGAAAGTCGATAATGCACTTTGCACAGACCCCCACCAGTGTATGTGTTACTTTTGAGGTCTGAGTGACTGTGTATGAAAGTCAGTGATGTGTTCTTTGGGCCTTTATGCACCTTGCACAAACCCCCACTACAGTGTCTGTTCCTTGTGAGATCACATTGCATGTGTAGGAAACTGAATGATATATTATGTTTTCTTTACTTTTTTATTTAATTATTAGGATTTCCAAAGCGAACTACCAGCCCAAGGGCTATGAGGTGTTGTTCCATGATATCGTCTTAGTTACATGAATGTGTGCTATTTACATTGGGATACTTGGCTTTTGGTTAAAGTGATGTAATTTTACAAAGACCTTACACACAAGCCAATTCTTTGGCCAATCTGAACACACAAGATTACAATCAATGTGCAACAGAAATGCCACTTTACAGTATAAACTGTCCTAGCAAAACACTCCTGCTCACGGCCACCAAGGAAAGAAGTCTCTCCTTCTTCCTCTCCATCAAAAAAACATTGCATTATGAAACCCATTCCATTCAACTAGTATAAAAAGAAGCATTGATAACTTGTCTGGTGGAATTATAAAAGGAGCTGAGAAATCAAACCTACGATAAATCAACCTAAGAGTACTTTGCACCTCCTTGAGATCCACACTTTGTGGTGAAACACGTATAAAGGACATATTCATGAATAACTAAGGACTGTTTTGTGGAATGATTTTGATGTTGATGTGTCATACTGTTTAATTACATATTGTCTCATATTGACATACTTGTGCTTGTTTGGAAGTAGTTGCTGTGGGCGTGAAATGCAGCTCCAGCTAACTGTTGACTGTTAAGCTGGGCAGGCTCTTCTCTGCTACAAGTAGCATGTACATTGCTCCCCTGACTTTGTAACCCTGTATTGTATGTTTGCTCACATGTTGGCTCCATTTCTGTGATGCTTACTTATTTCAATGTAGCCTTTGTTAGGTCTCTACACAACAAAATCTGTTTGATGTTAAGGTACTCTTTTCTATTTAAAAAGTTACTGCATTTACCTACTGAGTACACTATTATCACTTTCTTTACTTGCTCGTGTTTACTTACTGACATGTCGTTTGTTTTACCAAGACCTATTATATTGGTTCATTTGTATAGACCTAGTACATGTGTCTTCATCTTAGACATTAGTCACTAGGTTTGAACAAGTTCTAAAAATCCAAAGTAAATGCTGAATTACATTGTTGTTATTGATATGTTTCAAGGGGAAAATGTCTTGTGCCAAGGAACAAACTGGTGACATTATGTGCAAGTCACTCATTTGGTACTTCTCTTTATCATGATGGGTCAGAGGATATGGGATGGAGCCCACCAGGCACTCCACTCCTGTGATCTCTTGAAGGCCATATGTCAACTGAGGTCATTTCCTGTGATGTCATAAGGTGCCAGTTAATGTGAAATAATTTCCTGTGATGATATGAACTGTCATTTCGTTGCGTGAAGTTGATTTGGCATCATTTCGTGTTATTTCATCAAAATGGTAGGTATGATTGTTGAAACATTCACATCCCTATAC